>NW_022145606.1:26869174-27469174 GCF_000002235.5 Strongylocentrotus purpuratus
TTGAAAGTCTACACGTAGCCCAACCTGTTTTGTCCTATATTTTATGATCGTCCTAAATCAAAATTTGTCTAAGTTAAAGCTATTTTATGGGTCCCAAAAGATTTGAGTTAGGCATTAATTTTTTTTTTACATGTTTAGCTTAAGTCCCCGCCCGCTTCATTTGGGGGGGGGGGGGGGGGCCTCCTTTCTTTTCTTTTTTTTCTTCTTTTTTTAATACAATTTTGATGATGGCTAGGTGGCTTCAAAAGAATGAATGGAATCTGATACATATTTGTACTGCCCTCATGCTATCTGAAAGAAACCTATCAGGATGGATAATTAATGTAGGTGACCTTTGGGGAAAAATAATGTAGCATGTTAATTTAGCATCAAAAGTACATACGGTAGGTAGTGTTTTGTCAAGTCCCAGGGCCCTGTGTATAAAACTATTGTATCTTTACAATTAATGGTATCTCTGCAAACACTGCTTAGCTAATAAAAATCAAGAAATCAATGGTATTTACCATAGTTTGTAGAGATATCATTAATTGTAAAGATACGATAGTTTATGCAATGGGGCCTTGATGGTTGATATGTATGACATACTGAATTGTTATAATGAGGTTGGACTGTATTATGAAATGTTTGAGTGACATCAAAGTATGCAAATTAGTTGTTACCAAAGTTGAATTTGTGATGCAATCTAACTTGGTTTATTAAATTGTTTGTTTTTATATTTTTGTCATGTTTTACTTGTACTTTTTATTTTTTGTTTTGATGACAGTGCTTTGGACTTTGACAGGGGCTTTGGACTTTGACGGAAGAAAAGTTTTTGGAGTGTAGGTATACCGAGTGTCTAAAAAAATCAAAGTTGAAACTTTTAAATATTCTGCCAAATAAATAAAAAATGTGAAACATTCTCGGGAAATTGTCATATGTATGGATGGGTGAAGCTCTTGTCTATCATATGATGCCAACACATGTGATAATAATTCATACTTGGATGAGCACTGGCCACTTTTGTACAGGGTATGAAAATTAGATTGTGCAAGATTTGGCTGTTCAATTTGGCTGAGCGAGAAGTCCCCAAGCATAACAATTGTTAATGATCTGATGAATTTATGATTAATTACGATGGATATGGGTTTGTGCTGTGTGTGATGTGTCCCACCTCTTGCCCCACCCCACCCAACTTCATTTAAAGGAGAATGAAACCCTGATTGTTATGCCTCCGTTACGAAGTAGCCGGAGGCATTATGTTTTCGGGTTGTCCGTCGTCTGTATGTACGTACGTACGTCCCGTTTTCGTGATCGCGTTATCTGAAGAACCGATTGATGGATTTGTGCCAAACTTTGGTCATGTATGTATCTTGCAGAGCCGATGAACTGATTAGATTTTGGGATTACGAGGTCAAAGGTCACAGGGCTCATTATGTATGCAAAAACAGCTCGTGATCGCGTTATCTGAAGAACCGATTGATGGATTGCTGCCAAACTTAGGTCATGTATGTTACTTGCAGAGTTCGATGAATTGATTAAATTTTGGGGTCACGAGGTCAAAGGTCAAAGGCCACAGCGCACATTATGTATGCAAAAACAGCTTGTGATCGCGTTATCTCAAGAACCAACCGATGGATTCCTGACAAAATTAGGTCATGTATGTTACTTGCAGAGCCAATGAACTGAGTAAATTCTTGGTTCATAAGGTCAAAGGTCATGGGCTCATTATGTATGCAAAAATAGCTTGTAATCACGATATTCTGAGAACCTGTTAATGGATTACAATTGAATTTGAATTCGAAAAATTTCTTCTGTCTTGGTTTGTAAAATTGCTTTATGACGGAGGCATCATTTTCGACTGCACGCAGTCGAATTCCATCTAGTTAAAATATAGATTCGGCCTGGATAGATATCACATAGTCCCATATACATCTTTCTGTGTACAGTGCTTTTAATTTACCAAAAACTGGGCAAAATTTTGTAATCATTTTGATGATTCCAGAACCTTGCAGTACACACCAATACTTATAGATGATCAAACTTTTCTGATCGATTCCACAACGTTTCTTTTCACAATGCAATTGAATTGCATGACCAGAACTGGTCTATACCTTTAATAATATAATTTAATTATTATACAAATACGATACAGTGGATTCTAACTAGACATACAATGTTTGTTACAGGTGGATTTGGTGGATGAGGAGGAGGACGCTGTTTCGGTGGACGAGGCGGCGGTGGACGCGGAAGGGGAGAATTCGGCGGAGGAAGGGGACGAGGAGGTATGTCTTGTTTATTTTCACCATCTTTGGAACGGTAGTTACTAAGGACTTTGATGGATGAAATTATCATCACAATATGATTGATTTCAATCCAAACAGATAAGATCATTCTCGATTTTCATGCCTCCACTACAAAGTAGCCAGAGGCATTACTCTCAAACTGAAATAGCTTGTAATCAAAATATTCTGAGAACCTGATAATGGATTACAATCAAACTTGATAATGGATTACAATCAAACTTGAATATTAAAAATTGCTTCCGATTTGGTTTGTAAAATCGCTCTATAGCGGAGGCATCATTTTCGACTGCACGCAGTCTAAGTTCCATCTAGTTAGTCTTATTGTGTTAATCAAAAGTTAAATAATTATTATTCTGTGTGTGTCGCGTAGTCCCACATACATCTTTCTGTGTACAGTGCTTGTAACTTTACCAAGACTGGGTCAAATCTCATCATTTTGATGATCCAGATCACACCAATACTTATATGCTAGCTGAGCAACCTTTTCTGATCGATTCCACAACGTTTTTTTCACAATGCAATCGCATGACCAAAACTGGTCTTTGCCTTCAAAGGTACTATGTCCCATTTGCAGGCCAACAAAATGAAAAGGTTAAATTTCAACAGCATTTGAAAGATAATACTAATTTAGAACTTCCCTAAAAAAAGGGGGGCTTGAAAATGTCTTTAAGTTGGAAAATAACGACTATTAGTTGTCAAATCGACTTAAGAGCTATAGAGCCAGTAAGTAATGGTCTGATTTCAGACCATTGTACCGAATGGTCGTACATTTTATGCTGCGCAAAGATTCAATCAGTTTAATTTTGGCCATTACAAGCAGAAGTGGGATATTGATGTTGACAAATGCTCATATACCCTTTACAGCTCATTTTATGTACATGTATGTTATTTCCAAAGAAGAAAAAAGCTAGTGAGTCACTCAATAGTGTCTGACAGTGAAGCTAATGTAGCAAGTAAACGGGTTTCTTTGCATAATTTGAATATTAGGACACTGCTAACATTTAAACTTCACAGATAGGACATACATGACATATTCATAATTCTATAAAGTTCTACAGAATTTGATTGTGGCTGCAAAAGGGACATAGTATCTTTAAGCATTGAATGAGGGCTCACTATTTGTATTTATTTTTGTAATATAATCATATGGTATTTTATGAAATGCAATTGTTTTTTTTCTTTCTTTTTTTCTTTCAGGTTATTGACTGTTTTCAAGATTGCTGAGAGTTGCAGAGAGTAAGTTGATCTGCTTAAGAAGGCTAAAGTCAAGTAGTTTTTAAAATAAAGCTACAATGGAATGAAACAGATCTCCATAATTGGGAACATAATTGAACGCGGAATAGGAAAGCTATGGCTTAATGAAATTTTCTATGACACTTCCGTAGGTATGTAACATAATTTTGTGGACAATTCTCAATACTCTTCCATTGGGTGTTGCCAAAATTTGAAGAGAATCCTTGAATTATGTAAGGAGTTGATAAAGAAGAACAAGTTTGTTGTTTTTAAACACCTAGTGCAAATGATAGATTGTTGGAGAAGTCGAGCAGGCTGTAGAGCCCCAGCGATGCCTGGGCGGTGACCTGTCGATTTCCCGTCGGTGGCCGGTCGATTTTAGGTAAAAACTGGGCGAATTCGCGGAGCTTTTTCGCGCGGTGTCCCGGCAGTGACCGACCGATGACCCTCCGATTGCCGGGCGGTCTCCCACCAGCCACCGGCTGATTTTAAAGAAATTGCCTGGCGGCCGGCCAGTGATCGGCGGGGCTCCAAAATACGCTCGGTGCCTGGCCGTTCGCCGCCCGGGCACCGAAATAATCGAGCGTTCGCCGCCGAGCAATTTAGGTCAAAAATCGAAGGCGCTAGGGTCAAAGGCTGCCGACCTATTTTGGACTCGCCGCCAGGTGACCGACTGATCTCCCAGCGGCGACCGGGCGGCGACTGCTCGACAGCCTTTGACCTAGGGGCTTCGATTTTTGACCTAAATCGCTCGACGGTGAACGCTCGATTAGGCCGGCGTCCGGGCGGGCGACCGGTCGCCGAGCGATTTTAGGTAAAAACTGGGCGAAATCGCGGAGCTTTTTCGCGCGATGTCCCGGCAGTGACCGACCGGTGACCCTCCGATTGCCGGGCGGTCTCCCACCAGCCACCGGCTGATTTAAAGAAATTGCCCGGCGGCCGGCCAGTGATCGGCGGAGCTCCAAAATACGCTGGGTGCCTGGCCGTTCGCCGCCCGGGCACCGAACTAATCGAGCGTTCGCCGCCGAGCAATTTAGGTCAAAAATCGAAGGCGCTAGGTCAAAGGCTGCCGACCTATTTTGGACTCGCCGCCCAGTGACCGACTCATCTTCCAGCGGCGACCGGGCGGCGACTGCTCGACAGCCTTTGACCTAGGGGCTTCGATTTTTGACCTTAATTGCTCGACGGTGCACGCTCGATTAGGGCGGCGTCCGGGCGGCGACCGGTCGCCGAGCGATTTTAGGTAAAAACTGGGCGAAATCGCGGAGCTTTTTCGCGCGGTGTCTGGCAGTGACCGACCGGTGACCCTCCGATTGCCGGGCGGTCTCCCACCAGCCCCCGGCTGATTTTAAAGAAATTGCCCGGCGGCCGGCCAGTGATCGGCGGAGCTCCAAAATACGCTCGGTGCCTGGCCGTTCGCGCCCGGGCACCGAACTAATCGAGCGTTCGCCGCCGAGCAATTTAGGTCAAAAATCGAAGGCGCTAGGTCAAAGGCTGCCGACCTATTTTGGACTCGCCGCCCAGTGACCGACTAATCTTCCAGCGGCGACCGGGCGGCGACTGCTCGACAGCCTTTGACCTAGGGGCTTCGATTGTTGACCTAAATCGCTCGACGGTGCACGCTCGATTAGGCCGGCGTCCGGGCGGCGACCACCCGGTCGCCGAGCGTAGTCTGGGCGGCGAGTGAAAGTGAGCAGGCGCCGCCCGAATTTTAACTCCGCGCTAAAACTTCAGCAGCGACCGAGCGATGCCTTAAAAACGAGCGGTGACCGGGCAAAATTGGCTAAAAACTCGCCGCTCGGCCGCCGAGCAGGCTAATTTTGGGTAATGTGACTACCGTATTTGCCGGCGTAAAGGCCGCAGTATTATTGGAAGAGAAAATATCAAAAAGTCGGGGTGCGGCCTATGCGGCGAAAGAGTAAATTTTTTTTTTTTTTTTTTTTTTTTTAGTTTCGATTTATGGCGCTATGCCTGGCAATGTCTCCCAGCTCAGTAATCAGTGTGTTGACTCACCACTCGGAAACTACAACAACAACACTAAAATTTGTCTGTCATTTTGGTTTGAAAGTAATCTTTCTAATAGATCTAATATGTAGTTTATAATAATAATTCCTCAATTTTTTTGTCTATAACAAATGGTGTACCACAAGGTTCTATCCTACGAGCTCCTTGATGATTTCTCAAGAATTGCCCAGACGTGTCTATTGAATTTAATTAATTTTTTTCTATTCCTTTCTGTCTTTTGCAGGACCGAGGGTGGTACACTCCAAAGAACTCTCCAAAGAACTCTCCAAAGAACTCTCCAAAGAACTCTCCAAAGAACTCTCCAAAGAACTCTCCAAAGAACTCTCCAAGAACTCTCCAAAGAACTCTCCAAGAACTCTCCAAAGAACTCTCCAAAGAACTCTCCAAAGAACTTGAACTTAAAGAACTCACTTGAACTTACACTTGCACTTGAACTTACACTTACACTTGCACTTGAACTTACACTTGAACTAGCACTTGCACTTGAACTAGCACTTGAACTTGAACTTGCACTTGAACTATCTTGAACTATCTTGAACTATTTTGAACTATCTTGAACTATTTTGAACTATCTTGAACTCTCCAAAGAACTTGCACTTGAACTTGCTCTTGAACTTACACTTGAACTAGCACTTGAACTTGAACTATCTTGAACCTTGAATCTGAAACATACTGAATGAAACTTGAATCTGGAAATCTTGAATCGAATCAAAACTGGAACAGAATATTTCTAAAGATTGTATTGCCATTTTTAGAAGACATAATTATTGTCAATTATAAAGAAATTATTGGCAGTTTCTAGAAGGAATTAAAAGTAAACTGAAATAAAAAGAAGAACAGTAGAGGGAAAGGAATCTAACTCTAATTCCTGGAACTTGATAAGACCATACTTACAGTTGAAAGCAGTAATATTGTAAATCTTGGGAAAGAAAAAAAGAGGTATACATTTTAAAGAGTAAAGTAGATTGGAAAAGTAGTCGTTCAAGATAAATATTGGAAGTTCGAAGGACTGTATTGCCATTTTAGAAGACATAATTATTGTCAATTACAAAGAAATTATTAGCAGTTTCTAGAAGGAATTAAAAGTAAACTGAAATAATAAAAGAAGAATAATAGAGGAACAGGAATTTAATTCTAATTCCTGGAACTTGATAAGACCATAATTACAGTTGAAAGCAGTAATATTGTAAATCTTGGGAAAGAAAAAAGAGGTATACATTTAAAGAGTAAAGTAGATTGGAAAGTAGTCGTTGAAGATAATATTGGAAGTTTTAAGGACTGTATTACGATTTTAGAAGACAAAATTGCTGTCAATTAGAAACAAAATCTTGGCAGTTTCTAGAAGGAATTAAAAGCAAAGTGAAATAAAAAGAAGAACAATAGAGAAAAAGCAATCTAATTCTAATTCCTAGAACTTGATAAGACCTCTATTAGAATTCAAAACAGTAGTATTAGTAATCTTGGGAAAGTAAAAAGAGCGTATACACAGCAAAGAATAAAGAAGATTGAACAAAATAGTGTGAAGAAGGCAATATTGCAAGTTTGAAAGACTGTATTGCCATTTTAGAAGACATAATTACTGTAAATTAGAAAGAAATTATTGGCAGTTTCTAAAAGGAATTAAAAGCAAACTGAAATAAAAAGAAGAACAACAGCGAGAAAGCAATTTAATTCTAATTCCTAGAACTTGATAAGACCATAATCACAAAAAATTTGTGTCAATATATAGAGTCCTAGAAAAGTGAGCGTGGTTGATTGTAAAGAGAAAAGGAAAGAAATCCTTCGATAATAGTGTTCAGAATTTTAAAAATAAAAGTAAGCTTGATTGATTGCAGAGAGAGTAAGAAAGAAGATTGGGTCAGGATATATATATAGTTTTAAAAATATAAGTGAGGTTGATTGATTTGAGAGAGAATAAGAAAGATATTTTGGTCAGGATATAAAGTGAACCTGTTTGCAGAGAGAGAGTAACAAAGAAATTAGCAATTTGGGAACTTATATAGGCCTACAATACATTTAGGCTATTAATGACCTACTCATAATTTAATAAAAAACGCCATCTTGAGACAAAAACATTATAGCTCCTTAACACAGTACAAGCTAGTGTATATAAAGCTAGGCTATTGAAATACCATAGAGTTTAATATCAGTAAGGATTAGTTTTTCATAATTCACAATAGGAATATTTAAATAAAAGACTATTGGAGTAAGGAATATATACAGAACATATATATCAAAGTTACAGAACCGTTAATTGTAGACTTGTAATTATTAACCAGAACTGTTGCAAGTATATAAGCAAAATTTACCATGATGGATACAATTGAATTTAAGAAAACACTTGATGAAATCATGAATATACTGACTAGTTGTGCATTGGTGACCAACCAAAGCTTAATGAATGCTGTATCTGTAACAATGAAATCAAAGAAAATGAAAGTGATGCAAGATGTGACTGTTGTAGTAAGCATTTTCATGTGACATGTATGGGATTCCCTTGTGAAGACAGACTGAGTGACCTGACATTGATCTGGATTTGTTCATTTTGTGGAAATAACAACATGGCTCATCGCATGTTTGATCAAGTATGCATCCCTTCTCATTTCAATAGATACGAACTTCTTGGTGATCATGATGAACACTGTTACTTGGATTTGAACCAATCAAGGACCCTATCAAGTACGACCAACAAAAGAAAATGTGGCAGATCAAAGAAGAGGTATGGTAAAAAGGGAAAGAAAACCAATCGATTGAGAGGAACACAACATCATATAACTGACAGGAAAACAAATGAGTCTGATAGACATAATCCTTTGGCTATGGAAAATCATCCCAAATAGAACACGAAGAGATGCAAAATGAAAAATTTGAGGATGACTGGGTAATTGTGAAATCAAGGAAGACGAAATGGGTGGAGAAACTAAAATCAAGAAAATTGTATCCCAAATCAATAGATGATCATCAAACAGACAGGAAAATCAGAAGAAAATCGTGAATGGCAAAGTCTTAGAACCTGGTGTAACTTACATCGGCAAAGCAATGAAGACATTCTATGAAAGCCATAGCAGAAAAAAAAAGGAAGACCGAAAGAAAGTTGATTGTAAAGAAAAGAAGGTGAAATCCGAGAAAAAAGATATCAGTGTTCAATCTTACACAGAAACTCTTTTAGGTTTATATGCCTACAGTGTGCAGTCCCCACATGCAATGAAGTTGTATAATGACATGTGTGTGCAAAGTGAAACAGCACAAACACGATCCTGGGCAGACATAGCAAGCAATTTGCCAACTCAATCTAGAACAGATACATGTGTTGATATCGATGTATGTACTTGTAATCTTTTTGAACAGATCAAGGATTTGCGAAAGTACAGAGTTCATGCTGGTGGCAAGAAAAAAGAAGCAAAGAACAAGAAAGGTCGAGCAAGGAACAAGAAAGGTCAGTCTTCCAAAGGGAAAAAAGGTACTGATGGAAATCACTCTTCTGATAAATCGGAGATTAGATTTGACAAAGATGAAGGAATAGAATTAGCAGTAAAGAATGAGAAGCAGGATACAAAGATATCGATGAATGCAGGTGACCAAGGACTTGATACAAATACATGTAAAAATGATACACACTCAGACCAGCATATTTGCAATATGAAAGACAACAAAGGTTCAGATGGAGTTGTGCAGGACGATTCAAAGAATAATCTGTTGAAATCAAATTTTGATGAAAATGGGGAAATTGAAACGGACGATGATAGTGGCAGTGATGTTCATATACCAGTGAAACGTTCGTGTGCAAGAAATTGTATAGAATCTGATAGTGATACAGACACAAGTCCTGGATGTGATTTATGCGATAGAAGTGTTTTACCAGAACGCAATATGCCTTTGAATGTTTGTGATAGACCAAAAGATATGCCCATAAATGAACCAGTAGACAATGTCTGTGAATCGGTATTGGAAAATGATGATATGATGAAAAATGATTTTTCAGATGTTTCAGATGGTGTACAAGAAGATGCAGTGTTTGACAATGACCTGGAGAATAGAAGCTTTGATACAGTAAAAGATGGTACAGACAATGATACTGATATGTCATTTAATGATCATGCTCATTCAAGGAATCCTTTAGAATCTTCTTCAGATTCAAATATCAAAGATGAAGACATTGAAAAGGCAATAGATGCTAATATGTACACATGTACTGATGAAACAGAAACAGAAGTTGAATTTGTAGCAGATCTTGGATTACGTGACAGACCAGATAAAGATTTTAAATTTGTACCCCTCCAGAATAATGACAAACGGAACATTTGTTCAAAACTGAATATCAGATATATAGGCAAAGGCTGTGATTCAAGGTTAGATAGAAATAGCTGTATTGGAGTTCCTTTACAGAGTAAACAAATTACTGGTGATGGCAATTGTTTCTTTCGTGCAATTTCCTATGTAATTTCTGGAACTGAGCGTAATCATGCAATTCTAAGAAATGCCACTGTGAAACATTTATTGCAAACCAAGGACATGTTTAGTAATACATTCAGGCAAGAATATAGAACAGTCAGAGAATATGTTTTGAAACGTAGAATAAAGGAAGACGGAACGTGGGCTACAGACACTGAAATTAGCGCTTTAGCAAATTTAATCGATACTGATATTTATTCATACAATGACCAAGTACCATGTTGGCAATTGTTCTCTGCAAAGAAACCTGGAAGAATAAATATTGTAACATCTGATAAGGGAATTTATATACTGTACACAGGAAATGTTCATTTTAATGTTGTTGAATCTGTAGATTTTGTCAATTTCAATTCATTGGAACAGACAAGAACAACTAAGAAGATAGAACGTCAAAGAGAACTTTGCCATGTCCATCAATTCAGGCTGATGTTAAAGTAAAGCATGAGTTCAAAAAGTGTAGATCCAAGCGCAGATAGAGGAAGAAATTGATGAAGTAGTGGATAAGTCTCCTGAAACATTTCAAAACCATGTTGATCCAAAGGGAAAAAAACGTAGGCTCACGTTGGAGACTGGTACGATAAATCACGATGAGAGGAAAGGTACTGCAAATCTTTTGGACATGACATATGAACAGTGTGCAAGTAATCAGTCTGAATCAGTCGTTCACAACGAACGTAACACCAAGGACGAAACCCTTGAAAGTGATCACAAAGACAAATGCACGAGAGTCGATACACAAATAACGCTTGTTGCCCAAGGGACATTCAATCAAGGTGATACAAGATTTGGTGACTTAAGTGGAAAGCAGTGTGTTACCAATTCACTTTCTGCACTGTTGTATAGCAAGGTAAAAAATGCCAATGATTGGAAAAGTACAGATCTAGACAGGATTTTGAATAACGGTAATGAATTATATTGTTACATACGGCGATCCACTTCACTCGACAACCAATACTTATTGATATCTGATCTATTTGAATATTTGGATGCGTACAATGAATTGTTTAACATAGTATGCCGTGAACCAGTCACTGGATTGTTAGATGGAGATGAATTGATATTGGCCCAGTCTCTTTCGATGACATTGAAGCAAGCACTCGAAAAAGAACTCTGTACTGATTCTGATGCATGTTTTGTGACATTTGCTAGAAGTACTTTCATTGTATTATCTGGTCAAGATGGTTTTTTTATATTTGATTCACATTCCAGAAGCAGTCGAGGTTTCCTGATTTGTAACGGACACAGTGTTGTACTTCGTACTCAAAGCTGGCAAGGTGTGTACAAGCATTGCATGAGGTTAGCAAAATCAATGGGATGCCCCCTGCACACCGAATATGAAGTAACTAGTGTATGTGCTAAAGCAACTTCCGGTAAGAATGAAACCTTGAAAGGCTATCCACAGTTACAGGATTTTGTTTGTAATCCAATTCCTTCGTCAAATACACACAGTGAAAGTCAGTCTGGAAGCTCTGGATGTTCCATACATTGTGAAAGCTTTGATGAAGTTCAAATATTGGATGAGAGTGTTTCCCCACAAAAGATGATTGATAACCCAAATGTATTTCTCTTCCCTGAAAAAGCAAATGAAACGATCAGTCATGATGTACATTATAACGGTCAGGAATTGAAACTGAAGAGTGTGACAATTACCTTAACGAAACTAAAAGAACCACCGCTGAATAAAAGTTGTCTTTTGAAAAGAAATGACTCTATCAAGACAGAATATGTAAATGAACAAAATGGAGATTTCAAAAATTGTACTAAATGCGGGAATGACTCTGATAGATTAAATTTAGTGAACAAAGTTCAGAATTCCAACTCTATCTTAAGCAGAAAACGAAAATTGAGTAACATTGAAAATGATGCAAAAGTCGATGTTGACCTTGGTAATGAAGTTCGAAAAACCAAATTGGTAAAAATGAATGAGAACGACAGCTTAAGAATTGATGCAAGCGAATGTGCTGATAGTAATGATGAATTAATAATAATTGGAGAAGTTCATGTTGGAAATGTAGACCATGGAAAGAAAAAACGTAAACACAGACAAAGTTCTAATCAAAGAAGGGAGCGCAGTAGACAGCTTATGAGAGAAAAACGAGCCTTGACCAAAGATGAAATAATTAAGAAAAAGGAAAAGTGTCTTCACAATGCGCAAATGAGGAAAATTAAATCGAAGAATAAATATCAAAATGATTTAACCTATAACATGGAAAAAATAAATGAAGTAAAACAAAGACAAAAAGAGAATTACAACACTAATTTATCACACAAAATAAAGCAAGGAGCTTATGTGAAACAAAGGCAAAAAGAAATGTATAAAGAGGATTCAAATTTCAGGAACATACAGCTAAATATTATGAAAACCAAATATCATTCTGATTTATGTTATAAAAAGAAAATTTTGTATAGAAATAAACAAAAATATTTGAGAAATGAAGGATTTAAAGAAAATGTTAAAACAGCTATGAGGACTAAAATGAAAAATAAATATTGGAACATGAACTATTTAAACGAATGCACAAGAGTAGAATAAGAAGTATAAGCATGATGAACTATTTAAACGAATGCACAAGAGTAGAATAAGAAGTAATACCAGCATGACGAACTATTTAAACGAATGCACAAGAGTAGAATAAGAAGTAAATACCAGCATGATGAACTATTTAAACGAATGCACAAGAGTAGAATAAGAAGTAAATACCAGCATGATGAACTATTTAAACGAATGCACAAGAGTAGAATAAGAAGTAAATACAGCATGATGAACTATTTAAACGAATGCACAAGAGTAGAATAAGAAGTAAATACCAGCATGATGAACTATTTAAACGAATGCACAAGAGTAGAATAAGAAGTAATACCAGCATGATGAACTATTTAAACGAATGCACAAGAGTAGAATAAGAAGTAAATACAGCATGATGAACTATTTAAACGAATTCACAAAAGCAAATTAAGAAGTAAATATTTGAACGATGAAAATTTTAAGGAAAAACAACAAGATATCATGAAAAAACAAATGAAGAAATTATATCACAACGATCAACAATTTAAACATACAAAAAGGCAAATATGAAAACATTGTCCAAAATTAGATATAAAGGCAACGAATTTAAGGAAAAGAAATTGATGAGCTTAAAAATGAAATATAAAAGAATTGAAAAATATAGGCAAAATGTAATAAAACAAAATCGAAAAAGGTCTGTACTTCGAACGGTAAAATTGTCCGAGTTTGATATTGTACTCGAAGAATTTAGAAAGATAATTTCTCATGGCCCAGAATATGTGTGCTGTGTATGCTTAAAACTTCTCTTTGAGAACCAGGTATTGAAATGTAAAAAGAGTAATTATAAAATTCAGACGTGCATAAGTGAAGAATATTTGCATGTTTGCAATTCAGAATGCCGGTCAAAATGTTTAATAGGCCAGTCAGCCAGATCGACACTTTGGATATGCTTTACCTGTCATAGAAAATTGCAAGCTGGAAAAGTACCTGCAGAAGCAAACATGAACAATTTACAACTACATGAAGTTCCAGAAGAACTTGCCAATCTGAACAATTTAGAACAGCATTTGATTGCATTGAATATCCCTTTCATGAAGTTAATGGCCTTGCCTAAAGGTGGTCAAAATGGAGTCCATGGCCCAGTCGTGTGCGTGCCTTCAAACACTTATGAAACAGTAGATATGTTGCCAAGACCACAGACTGAAGATCAATTGATCCGTGTTAAACTCAAACGAAAATTGTCGTACAAAAGCTATTATGAGTACAAATTTGTAGATAAATCTAACTTGCTCAATGCTCTGCAGTATTTAAAAGCAAATAATAAGTGGTATTTTGATGTTGCAGTAAATGATAAATGGGAAAACTCACTTGAACGAAATGAAAAAGATAATGAAAAGGAAGAAGCAGTGGAAATTGGTGGTAAAGCTCGTTTGGCAAAATATTGGAAGGAAATGGAAGAACAAATTGATTACATTTTGTCCAAAGACAAAAATGCTAATGAAAACATGCAAGACAACAGTAAACTACAACAAAAAATAGATGACAACAACACTGAAGACGATATGGAAGAACGCTTACGCGGTATTCAGTTAGACTCATGTCTCCAGCCGGTAGATATTGGACAGGAAATATTAGATCAGTATTTTGAAGACATAATATGTTGTGCTCCTTGTGAAGGAAGAAGCCCTGTATCAATTCTACAAGATGAAAGCAATGAGGCCAAATGTTTCCCAGTGTTATTTCCTAAAGGTCAACCAACATTCCATGATAGAAGAGATGAAAAAATAACATTAGGACGTTATCTGCATAACCGACTGATGCACGTGGACAATAGATTTGCTCAGAATACAGATTACATCTTTTATGCACAATATATTTATGAAATTCAACAGGTTATATCACAAGTTTCTATCGCTTTAAGGCAAAGTCCAAACAAAAAAGATGATTCGTCTTCAATAACTGCCTCAGATTTGAAAGATGCAGAGAAAGTTAAAAAAATACTAAAATCAGACAAGGGCTATAAATTTTTAAAGCAAATTCGTGGAACACCTCCATTCTGGCAAAAGACACAAAAAGATGTTCTCGCAATGGTACGACA
This sequence comes from Strongylocentrotus purpuratus, assembly GCF_000002235.5. Classification (NCBI taxonomy): domain Eukaryota; kingdom Metazoa; phylum Echinodermata; class Echinoidea; order Camarodonta; family Strongylocentrotidae; genus Strongylocentrotus; species Strongylocentrotus purpuratus. The sequence goes on from NW_022145606.1 coordinate 26,883,771, forward strand.
GCTTGGAAAGCCGACATGGTTTGCTTCTTTCTCATCTGCCGATATGAGATGGCCAGAATTAATGAATACATTGCTTAGACAAAAAGGAGACACCAGGGAATCGAGTGAATTAGACTATACAGAAAAATGTAATCTTTTAAGATCAAATCCAGTAACAGTTGCCAGAATGTTTGATAAAAGATTTCACACTTTTATGAAGAGAGTTATTTTATCTCCCGCTGCACCGATTGGTAAAGTAGTTGATTCATTTTGGAGAGTAGAGTATCAAGCCCGTGGTTCCCCTCACATTCATGCCTTGTTCTGGGTTGAAAATGCTCCACAGTTGGGTATCGATAAAGATGATGATGTCGTACAATTTGTAGATAAATACATTTCTTGCCAGAAACCGGATGAAAAGGAAGATCGAGAACTACATGAAATAGTAAGCAAGGTCCAACAACACAGTAAGAAACATTCTAAATCTTGCACAAAAACGGGAAAAGCGTGTAGATTTAATTTCCCAAGACCACCATCTGAAAAAACATTCATTGTAACACCTGTTGAAGAGATTCCAGCTAAAGATTGTGGGAAAGTGCAAAATAAGGGAAAGGACAATGATCAAATTAAAGCTTCTAAAAAGATTAAAGATGATGCAGAGAAATTGTTAAGTCAGTTAAAGATGCATTATCCAATGGAATCGAGTACAACAGTGTAAACCATCTCTTTGAAAAGCTTGGCATTACACAAAATCAATTTGAGAATGCACATAATGAATTAGCATCACAACAAAGTATAATCATCAAAAGAGAAATACAAGATGTATGGGTGAATCAGTTTAATCCAAGTCTACTAAGAAGCTGGAATGCCAACATGGATTTGCAGTTCGTAACAAATGTATTTGCATGCGTGGCTTATATTGTATCCTACATGTCAAAAGCTGAACGAGAAATCGGAATGCTATTGAGTCATACACTATCAGAAATGAAAGAGGGAAATGAGAACGCAAAGGAAAGCATGAAAAAACTTGGCCAGGTGTACATGCAAAATCGTGAAGTGTCTGCTCAAGAAAGCGTCTATCGTGTTTGCAGTCTCAGATTGAAAGAATCTTCTAGGAAAGTGGAATTCATTCCTGTTGGACCAGACCCTGTCAGAATGAGTTTACCATTAAGCGTTATAAAGAGCAGACCAGATAACGATAATGATGATGATGAGAATGTTTGGATGCCTAGCAAGCTCGACAGATACAAAGCTCGACCTAAAAACGCAGAATTCAGTGATATGTGTCTTGCAACGTTTTGTTCTCAGTATAGAATCTTAACTGCATCCCAAACGCCAAGTACAAGAAGTAAAAATGTCTTTAAATTAGATAACGATCTGGGATATATTCAGAAGCGTACTCGTACGGGAGATGCAGTTGTAAGATATCCCCGATTCTCACCCATCATCTCACCCGAAAAATATTATTTGAGCATTTTGCAACTCTTTCTGCCATATTTTGAAGATGGACAATTAAAGCCCCCAACATTTGAAACACATGAAGAGTTCTACGAGACAGGTTCTGTGAAAATATGTGGACGTGAATTGGAGAAAGTCTGGTCAATTGTCTGTACTAACCGAAAGAAGTTTGAAATGAATGCCGATGCAATTGATCATGCACAGGAGCATCTTGACAAATTTGGTCCACACGAAGATGCATGGGGTCTTTTATGTCCGGAAAAGGAAGTAGAGCGACTTGAACATCCCAAAGAAAATGTAGATGTCGAAGATTGTGATGGAGATCTTGATATCCCAGATTTAAAGAATGAACCGAAAAAAGATGACTATAGCATTGAACTACGTTCAGTAAAAATTTCCAAACAAGATGGACATTCTTTGATGAGGTCTTTGAATGAGAAGCAACAGAGTGTTTTTTACAAAATACGACAGTGGTGTTTAGATAGAGTAAATGGAAAATCGGTCGAACCGTTTCATATGTTTCTAACTGGAGGTGCTGGTACTGGAAAGAGTCATTTGATCAAATGTCTTTACTATGAAGCAACACGTATACTAGCCCGAATGTTGCCACATCCTGATGATGTCTCAGTATTGAAAATGGCTCCAACCGGAGTAGCTGCATACAATATCAATGGCCATACTATACATAGTATTCTTTCTATTCCAATCAATGCACAAAGACTGTATCAACCTCTGAGTGATGAGAAAATAAGTGTCCTTCGAAATAAGCTGGCTGAATTGCAAATTTTAATCATAGATGAAGTATCAATGGTAAATCAAAAGTTGATGTCTTACATTCACGGCCGCCTACGACAAATAAAACAATCACGAGATCAAACTGCTTTTGCTGGTGTTTCAGTTATTGCTGTGGGAGACATGTATCAGTTACCTCCAGTCTTAGGAACTCCTTTATATAAAGACACACTCAATGGTGCATTGTGGAATGCTAATTTCAAGAAAGTAGAACTTGAAGACATTATGAGACAAAAAGACGATACCCAATTTGCTTTTCTCTTAAATAGATTACGTGTAAAACAAGGGGAAGAGATTCTCTGTGATGAAGACCTAGCAATGCTCAAGTCCTGTGAGACTGGTGAAGAATGTGAAAATGCTCTGCATATCTATGCATGTAACAATGAAGTAGATGCTTGGAACAAGAAATTATTGCATAAAAAATGTGGAGATATGATATGCGTAAAAGCACAAGACATGGACAAAGATGTTAAAAAAGGAAATCAAATACGGGAAAAACCTTATACAAAGATGAAAACCCAGTTGCCTCCTTATCTGTGGATTGCAGTTAATGCTAGAGTGATGTTGCTCAAAAACATTGATGTTAGTAAAGGCCTGACAAATGGATGTTTCGGAAATGTAACAGAAATAATAACGGATCATACAAATTTGAATCCAGTTTGCATCAAAGTTAATTTTGAGAAGGCCGATATTGGTATTCATTCAATCGAAATGTCTCAAGAATCCATTGGTAAGAAATATGTGAGAAAACAATTTCCACTTAAGCTTGCTTATGCTTGCACAATTCATAAAGTACAAGGTTCGACATTAGACAAAGCTGTTGTATCATTAAAAAATGTATTTCAATCTGGACAGGCATATGTTGGGCTTAGTCGCGTTACTTCGTTATCTGGACTTGTGATAGAACATTTCGATCCTAAACGTATATATTGTAATCCAGAAATTAAAGAACGCATTGAGATTATGAAGCCGTTTATTGAGAATGAAACTTCCGAAGATATTCACGATTATAACTTTTCTTTGGTAATGCAAAATGTACAAGGATTAAAACAGCATTTTACTGATTTCAAATCCCAGTGCCAATTTGTGAATGTAGATTGTATTTGCTTGACCGAAACATGGATTAATGATGATGATCTCTGTGACGTTGCTTTAGATAACTTTCGATTTTATCATCAGCCACGACATCTGTCATACTGTAATTCTGGAGTTGGAAATGTACTCAAAGAACAATCGCACGGAGGTGTTGCAATGTATATCAAGAATACATATTCAAGTAGATTAGACATATCTGTCGACAACTTAGAGTTTATTGCAATTCTTGTCACCAAACCAGTTTCTGTTGTGATTTCAGTTGTTTATCGACCTCCATCATATAGTATCAAATCATTCTGTGAATCATTAGACAATTTGCTAGATGTATTACACAAAACAAGCATTAGGTGTATTGTGATGGGAGATTTTAATGAGGATTTGTTTAAAGGTTCTTTACAGGTAAACAAGCTAATGTGTAATAAAGGTTACAAACAGCATGTTGTTAATGCTACTACTGAGAAGGGAACATTGATAGATCATGTGTACAGCAAGGGACTAGATTTATTGGAAACAGAGGTCATCCCTACATATTATAGTTACCATGAAGCTGTTAAGATTGCTTTTTAATATTAGTAGTAAAATGAGAAGAATAAACAAGTAAATTTCTTAATTTTGTTGATAATTAAACATTTTCATTTATCATGTCTTCATTCTTGCAAAAACCAATATGAATATTATTCCTTCTTAAAAGGGTTGTCAATATTTTGTTGGCTTACCGTACACTTATCAATGATATCATCTGCCATGGACATCACATTGAAAGCAGGTTGTAAAGTTGGTAAAAACCCTTTTCTTAAGGTGATGAGTTAAAGGATTTATGTGTTGTCACTCCTTGCCTTTCAAACCTTAGTATCTTTAAACATCACTCACATCATGACATGTACATGTATTTCGAACTTATAGATCATATTTGAGAAATCTAAAACAATGGTGCACATTTAGAATACTGGATTGATAGGTGGATGGATAACAAGATCATACATCCATGCTTTTTCTTCCCAGATTAAAGATTGTCGACCTGATCCGTATATTGAAGTTGGAACATTCCATGAACCTTGCAAAGTGCTCATTTTTTGACTGGGTTGGAGTAGGAGACAAGGTACGTCACGGTGGAAACCATCACTCTGAAGAAGACACTCAAATCAGAGATCAAGCTTGAACGTGACAATGAGACATGCAAGTATTTAAGTAAAGAAGAGGTTGATATCATATTATATATGGAATATCAAAATGGGAAGGTTAATGATAATGAAAGAATACTAATATCGGGACGCAATGTTGGAATGTTATTCGCTGAAAGATGATTGTTTGGTAGTGATAATGCGTTTTAGTTGAGTAGGTTATTCACTATGATGTAAGTTGTTTGAGTTAATGAAAATTGGAGGGTTATACAGAGATGCCAACCAGTACGATTAAATCATATTTAGTATGATAATAAGAGTGAAATACGATCTTAAAATACAATTTTTCATCTTTTTTCCCCCCAAAAAACAAACACGGAATCGCATAGAAACATGTACAAGTAAACCCCTGCAACCCCAACAAAAACTGTGCTTTACAATTTTCTCATTAAATTTTAATAAAAGAGCAAGCAAACATATTTCTGAAATTCTACTGGCCCTGGGCTATTTTGAGCAACCCCTGACTGCAGGGGGGGGGGGGGGGGCTGTCGATATTTGAAAATGCAAAGGTTAATTTGCATAAATTTTGAATATGCAAATTTCATTTTATTTTCTTTAATATGAATTATATTGTTTTTTATTTCTTATTTTTTCTAGAGGGCTTAAAGCCAGAACTGTCTATGTCCATTTTTTGTGAAATTCAGTTATGTCCACCAAAGAACTGTATATTCATTTCACTTTGTGTCTATTCAGAACTGTCTATTCCCATGTGTCCATTAGCCATTTTACTTTGATGTTCAGACTGTTTCAAGTACATTCATCAAGAATTGCGCAATACTTGCAGTTTTCTACTCATTAAGCAGATAAGATTCCCTATGCAGCTATTTCACTGATTGTGGCCAAGCAACACCATACCATTGCCCGGAAAAAACGTTATGATAAATAAAAAAGACCAATGTGCAACATGTACGAAGTATGACCAGTTGTCTGGAGATCAGAAGGAGAATTTCACGGAAACCCATCTCGTACAAAAAACAGAGGCTCAAGATGCCAAAGCAGTTCCTTGCATCGTGTAAGACAGAAAATCGTTGTGAATAAGATGGAGTGCAAAAGAGGACATGCTTACAACAAGAAATATGCTGATAAATTTGACTTCGGTGCATCATCAGGAAAGAGCAAACATCATGCAACTTGCAAGGAATGTCGCCGAGATTTGTCAATTTTGCATGGCGGTTGTAATGACATTGTTGTTCATTGCAAATCAAAGCAACACATCACTGCTTTCAAGTCTGAATCGTCAGCACGAGAAATAACATCATGGATGTCAACCTCCAAGGATTTTAATATAACTAGAGCTGAGTGCTTATTTACATCATTTTATTTGGAGCACAATATTCCTCTATCAGCTGCAAGTCACATGGGACCATTGTTGAAAAAAGCCTTTCCTAATTCTGAGGAGGTTATGAAGTTTACCAGTGCAAGGACCAAACATCTTGTCTTGTGCGTGAAATGGCCAAAGATAAACAAGGACAGATCGTTTCAGCCATGAAAGCACGGCCAATTGCAATATCAACTGATGGGAGTAATGTCAGCGACAGTAAACCATACCAAATTGTGGCATGCCTCGGAAAGTGTCAGTGCTTGGTTGCCCCAATCATCTAATTGATTCTGCTGCCAAAGATGCGTCATCTGCATTACCATATTCAATTGACTCGCTCCTTATTGATGTGTTCTACTATCTGGAAGCCAGCGTGAACAGGAAATTGAATCTCAAGAAGTTCCAGATGCTCATTGGGAACGAAGTGCAGGCAGTTCTGAAACATGCTTGTACGAGATGGCTGAGCTTGGGCCAATGCTTGCCAAGATTTATCCAACAATGGCAAGCTCTAGTCCTCTTTTTTGAAGGAGAAGTGTCAGCCGAGCAGAAGACGCCTACTCAACAGACAAAGCAGAAGAAGCCTACTCAACAGACCAAGGCTACCAAGAATAGTGTCCAAACTTCACTTGTTCCAAAGAAGCCAACTCCAGCTGTGAAAAATGAACCTGCTCAGGGATCTCAACTGAAGGTAAGGCTAGAAAATGTATTACTACAAGGCATCTACTCCTTTTTATTCCATTTAAATATGGCCATCATTAAAATTACCAGATTTGAATAGATTAACCCTAGCAGTAGAGAGCTTTCTTAATGTTTGAATTAATCAGCTTTTACTCCTCAAATTGGCAACAGTTATTATCATTTTACACTCTAAAATTATTAAAAAAAATACGAAAATGGATATTACATGAACCAAAATGGTAATTGCAAAATTTAATTTAATGTGTAATTAAATTTCATGCTTATAAATAAGTCATCAATAGTGTTGCAGGCATCGCATTAATTTTTTAAGCTTGTCTTGTCCTGCAGAAAAAGCCTGCTCACCAAACCAAGATGACTGCACAACTCCAAGCATTCTGCATTCCCAAGAAGGTGTCTGCAGATCCACCACATGTGAGCAAACCTGCCCAGTCTCAGACCCAAGTGAGTACAAAAATTGATCATAATTCGTCGCTGTTTTCACGAAGTGACGGTAGTGAAATAAAATTGCATACAGTTTGCGTGACGATTTTCCTCACTACCGTCACTTCGTGAAAATAGGGACGATATATACAGGGTGACAGTTAAATATGTTCCTTTACATCATTTATTTTTTCTTCTTATTTTTAGGTCATTTACTTGTAAGCTCTTTCTCTTCCAATCATCTTCACTCCGCTGTTCAGTTTACAGATATAAAAATGTATTCAATAATGCTAGTCATCTGCCAAGATTTCAAATGTAGTGTATCTTTTTAATTGTAAACTGTGTCAGTAGTCTTGTTTCTTTCTCATATGGTAATCAATAATTTCTCTACCTCCCAGGTTCAACTTCAAACACCACAGCCACAACACAGTAGACCTGCATCTTCAAGCTCTACTACTCGGGAAAAACGACAAATGAGGAAGCTTCGGATACACCTAGCAAAAAGCAGAAGACTGGGAAAGTTGTTGGCAAGGCAACAGGCTCAACAGTGCTCAAGACTGGAACTTCCAGTCATCCCAGTATGATTTCTAGTAAAATGACTGGAAATGAAAAAACAAGATGTGGAGGAAAAAAAGAAACAAGACAGACAGTAAGAGATAAAACAAGACAGGAAAGAATTCTGAATTCATTGCACTCAAACCCAATATCAGCCACAGCATCATTGCATTTCACAAGAAAAATGTCATCTTTCAGACGAGAAGTCCTCTGATACAAAAGCTAAAAGGAATACTAGAAAGTCTACTGCGTGACTTGTACAGCCAATTTGTAGCTCCACAAGCAATCATTGCAGCCACAGACTTGACCCTTCTGGACTACAAGAACAAGGAGAATCTTTGTGAAGAATCTGAAATGGTCATAAAAAGCGCAACAAGAGAAATTGTGAACACTTTAGATGAGTCTGATTGCCATAAGTTCTATGCAGCAGTGCATTCATATTACACCAAGGCATGTGACTACATTGTAAGTAAGTTTCTATTGAAGTCTGATGTTCTCATCCATGTGCAAGTGGCTGACATTGCATATCAGAAGGATGCCAAATTCACTTCTCTAAAGTTCTTCATCAACAAGTTCCCCTGCATGTTGCTTCAGGAAGAAGAAGAAGACAAGCACAGTGCCCTAGATGCTCTGGAGAACCAGTTCCTTATCTATCAAATTGCTCAGCTTCCAGACTTAGTGCAAAATGAGGAATCTACTGACAAGCAGTGGACAAGTATGATGACAGAAAAGAATGTTTCTGGTGAACTGTGCTATGACAGACTTGCAAAAGGGATTCTAACCATACCCCATACCAATGCTGAATGTAAAAGGGTCTTCAGTCAGGTGCGAAAGAACAAAACTGACTTCAGAGGGTCCATGAGCAACGAAACTCTAAAAAGTGTCCTTATTACTAAGGCTCGCCAAACAACACCCTGCTACATGAGGGAATTTGACTCTGATTTTTCAAAGAAAGCTCGTGATGTGCGCTACGCGCACATGATATTCAGTTTTACTTAAATGTTACTAATTGAAAATTCCAAAGTGTTGGCAGCTATGCCAGGCCAAGGTAGTTGCTGGAAAGAGGACTTTTGTCTCTGCTTCTTTTGATTTGCAAAGTGAATGTCGCTGCAACATTACTCTATGCCATCCAGAACACACATCTCAAAGTCATCGCACACAATTTTCTGGAGAGTGGGCATTCCCACGTGGAATGCAATAGCATGCATTCTGCTATTGAAACAGAAAAAAAGAACATCAATGTCTTCACAATGCATGACTGGGTAAAACATCTTCCACAAATTAAGACGTCGGCTTCCATACAAGGTCATAAACATGTGCCATGGAGACTTTTATGATCTGAAAAATCTCTCACAGCAGATCATGAATAACAAACGCCTAGACGAAGATAGACACGTCTTCAACTGGCTACATGTAAAGAGCTTCCAATACAGGAAGGAAGAGCAAAGCACCATCTGCTACCATCTATAACTACTTGGATGACTACAAGAAGATAGATCATCAGTTCCACCTAACCTGGACCTTGTCTACCAAGAGAAGCATTTAAAAAAGCCTAAACCTTAAGAAGAAGGATCTCATCAACTTGTGCAATAGCCTAGCCATTCCTGAAGAGTTCCATGGATGGTATTTGGCACTCCCATTTTTTAAGTTTCTGACATTGACAGGGTCAAAAGGTCATGGCTTCCATGTATGATGTTTGACCAAGTATTATTTATAAGTTAATGGCATTAAACATAACTACTACACTTTGTCAGATTTTATGCTTGCAATCAAACTTTTAAATGCATTTTTACTCAAATGGCATATTTGGACATAGACAGTTGTGGTTTTAAGTCCTCGATCTATTATTTTATTTCTAATGTATTCTTTTGTTCTGGAATACATCAAGTTACTTTGAGAAACGTATCAAAGCAATTTGATATCAATTCATATCTCCCACTTATACATCTATTTACCTGTATTCACATTTCTGCTTGTACATGTATATATGCAATTGTAGCACTTTTTGATGATATGCGCATACTAATTGCTATGTAACACCTGACAGGTGTATCCAAATTCGATGAAAATGGTATCAAAATGTGCATAAGACTTGAGGAAAAGAATCGAAGAACAACAATGTAAAATTCCAAGCGGTTGCGGCGCTATCTCCAAAAATGCGGGGTGGGGGAGGGGGGGGGGGGCTCTTACGCCACCCCCCCCCCCCCCAAGTACAGTAAGGAGTAAATGACGTTAGCCATATAATTATAAATATGCATTTTTTAAGATGCTTACATATACATGTAAAGTGTTAAAGGGCAAGTTCACCCGAAAATAAGTTGATCTTCATACATGTAAAGTGTTAAAGGAGAAGTCCACCCCAAAAATAAGTTGGTCTTCATAAAAGCAGATAAATGAGAGAAACAAATCAATGAAATTTTGAGGAAAATCAAAAACAAATGAGAAAGTTATAAATTGTTGGAGTTGTAATCAGTGAAGCACAAATTGCAAACTGTGTGACATCACATGCGAGCTCATATCTCATTTGCTTTGTACAAAAAATATTTTGAAAAATTAATTTCCTCAGACGTTGATTAAATGAATACGATAACATTAGCATAAAACCAGTGATCAGTAATAACATCTATCTGAAAGATGAATAAGGGTAATGCTTTTCACCTACTAACAATACTGGTGAAGGTGATAGCAGTAGTAAAGGTAACGGAGACACTGATTATATTTAATATTAGCAGTGACAATGGAAATGTTTCATTTATATTACATTTTTTTATCACCATGTGTAGGTATTGAATATCTTCAAAATTTCTACCATTTCAGAAAACTTGGTTTAGTGAAGACTGGGTCTTGGCGAGTGTCTTTGATATGTTAAGGGAATTGAGGACAAATGATGGTGTAATACCGGAGTTGAAAGATGAGTATGAATATGACATAGTGCTCCGTGAGAAGTTGGTGAAGTCATGGGGGTTAGCCCAGGAAGCCTTAAAAGGTGCATGCTGCAGGAAAATACAAGAAGTATTAGGATATGAATGCTAGAAACAGGAAATTTAATAACGGAGATCAGGGTTTATCTTGCTTCCCACTGATCAGAACAAGTTGTTGCTGAAATGGAAGGGCCCATTCCCTGTGCTGGCGTAAAGTATGACTATGACTACATTGTCAGTGGTGTTCTTAAGAAATATCACATTAATCTTCTCAACAAATAATTTCTCAGGCAGAAGGTTAACTTGTCAGTGGCTGGCTGCTTTGATTTGTGTATAGAGAGTAGGAAGGTGTGTCAAGATTCTGCAGAAGATGCCGAGGATCAGTTTATATTGAAGGTAAATGTGGGTGCTGGGCTTATGCAGTAACATTCAGGAGAAGAATTCCTGATTGCTTATGCGAGTAACAAGTCATTACCACGGGTAGAAAATTACACAAAAAAGAAAAAAAGTGCTTAGCAATAGTACGAGCAATCAAAAAGTTAAAATATTATTTGTATTGAATTGAAGTACACACAGACCACAAACCATTCTTCTATATTCAAGCGAAGAGGTTTGACAATAAGAGAATCATGAGATGGAGCATGATGCTCCAAGATTACAGGTTTCGGCTTGTATCGGTGAAGGTTCAGTATAATGTTACAGCAGATTATATGAGCAGAATGTAAAATGCACTATACTCATGGATTTCTTTTGTCTGTCTACCATTGTAAATTATTGGATGTGTATCACGGTTTAATAACATATTTTGTTAATGTCATTTGTTGAATACATATTGCATTTACCAGGATTATGTAATGTTGAGATTTATTTTATATTGATCTTCCCAGCCACAAATGTATACCCATCAAACTTTCTATGATAGCACATACAAAATTATTATCCTGAGCATATGTTTTGTAGAAATTCATGAAATCCACTACACAAGTTTGATATGAAGAAGAAAATATTACAGCAATATATACGCATTGTAGTTTATGCAAGTGCAGGAATATTACTCACTACATTTTGAACAGAAAAAACAGAAAGAGATGATAATTAGACAGCCACCTTATGTATCTAAATATATCAGAGAGGGCTTAATGATGCTGAACACAATGGGTTGTGCTCTTTAATGCTGGATAATTGTTTAATTTTGAGTCAAAGACATTGTCTTCAGGTGATGATGTGAACATTTGATAATCTCTACTTTGTATTAACAGGTTATATACAAACTCTATGGACATTGACGTATAGCCATGTTATAGGTTTTCAACTTTGTGCAGAATATGTCATACATATTTATACATGGATTGTTTTTATGCTAATTATCCCACAGCATGATATTGTTGTGCTATGTTGGCATTGTTTTTAGCAAAGGTTTTATTCAAAGGTGTTTGTAGACTTATAACCATGCTCAACCTTTTTCATGATATTAACGTTCTGAAGTACGGGTGCTATATAATATCATTTAAAACAAAAAATCAGATTATTGGAAACACGTTTTAGTAATTGCATTTAGAATTGCGTTTAGAATTGCATGTGCAGATTTCAACTCAAATACAAGAGAAATGTAATGTATCTAAGTCTCATGACTTGATAAAAGTAAGAATGTCATATTATTTATTGTACATTATAAAACTTGGTTGATTAAACCATAGGTTGAGAACTGAGATTTCTGGATATACAACTATATGTATATTGACTAGGATTGGTATTTAGTGATATGAGCTATGTTGTGTCATGATCTTCTGATATCATGTAATGGTTGATAAGATGAAGAATGTTATGTTTGACTTTAAAGGTTTACCTTGATAAAGCTTAAATGATAATTTATGTGCAGTAAAAATTGAAACAGTTTGTTCCAAACATTTTCATGAGATATGTAGTAATTGAGTGATTTGTGTATGTCGTACTGTTTTATAAGTATTTATCTAGGAATGTGAGAAGGAAGCTCAGTACCTAGGAATTATTTTTGAAAAGAATATTTTTGTTTATGGTAAAAGTTGTCATGATGACTTTCAATAAGATGATGACTTTAAATAGGAAGAATAGATTTTATTGACAAAAATTAAGGAACATCCAAAGACATAAAAGAGGGAGAACGAGAGCCAGAGGCTGAAAATGGGGAGGGTGAAAGAGTAGAGAAAAGGATCGAGAGACAGAGCAAGAGAAAAAGAGGGAGGCAGAGCAAGAGAGGGAGAGGGTGAAAGAGTAGAAAGAGAGATACAGAAATAGAGCAAGAGAAGGGAAGGGAAACAAAGCAGTAGAGAGGAGAAAGAATTAAGCGAGATGTGAGTAGATAGATATATAGAAAGAGAAATGTATTGACATGTAAACAATTCTTTGTCCGTGGGAGCTAGAGACGTAAACATTGCGTATACATGGGTGAATAACTGGCAATAACTCATCGTAGATAAAATTGTCATTTTATGTATTAATGCTTTTATAATTAACGCAGTCATGACAGGGAACATGGAAATTGTGAGTATTTTGAGAGCTGTTCTAAAGAATAAAGCTGATATTTTTTGCAACGAGAATATATTTTTGACGAGCCGAAGTCGTACAATCGCCGGGTTAGAGTTATGGTTAGGTTAGGGGTGGGTGTTTATAAAAGCATATTTAATACATAAAATGACAAATTTATCTAAGATGAGGGATTTTAGATCATGAAATCATGAGGAGAAAAAAAAGTTGATCGAGCTGTCCCCCGAAGCACCCCACCCTGGACAACTCGACCTGGTGTCCAGGGGCTTTGCGTCGGTGTTGTCTAGAATTCCAACTTACTCCACATAGACATTACACGTAAACGAAAAATAGGATTTTCAATTCACATCTTGTCGTTGGAATATCGCCATGATCCCAACATCTGATTTATAGAAAAAAAATGTGACCTTAAGTGTAGAGAATTTTCTCAGCTACAACATATTCGAAGCTTGCAGAAAATCGAGAAAAAATAATCGAGATATTGCTCAAACAAGACTAGAATGTCCTAATGCAGATTTCAGAAAAAGTCACCTCCAATAGGCATGACACGCAAACTAAGAAAATTCTGACATGTCGCATTCAATCAAAATTGTCACTGTGATGACGTCATCAAAGTGAAACATGGTGAGATATAAGGAGACGGAAGGAGACTGGGTATAGTCATGTAAAAATACATGAGATGGACCGAGGGATGAAAGAGAAATCAGAATGCATAGGCTACTTGGAAGGGGTGAAAAAAAGAATACAAAGGGCAAAGGAAAGAGGTAAAGGAAATTAAGGAACATCCTATACGACATAAGAGGGAGAACGGGAGCCAAAGGCGGGAAAAGGAGAGCTGGCCGGTGAAAGAGTAGAGACAGATCGAGGGAGACATCAGCTAGAGCAGATCAAGAGGGAGGCAGAGCAAGAGAGGGAGAGGGTGAAAGCGTAGAGATAGATCGAGATATAGTAGTCGAAAAAGATGATAAAATCACTGATAAGAAACGAAAGCAAATTTTTAAAAAAAATTACACCGGATATGGAAGTCGAGTGCTTTAACCAATATACCAAAATATGTCCCTTAGACAATACATGTAAAGCTGACAAACGGCCTTGGCATAGTCGCTATTTCAACTTTCAATTGAAAATTTCAACATGATTTCAACATCAGATCAAAAAACGGAAGGCACAGTTAAGATAGCTCATATTATCAGCTATAACATGCTTAAATTGTGGGGGAAATAGACCAAAAAACGATGAAGATATTGCTCGCGAAAGAGGGGAATATTGAATCCAGTTTTGAAAAAAAAAGTCATATAAAAATGTGAAAAATTGACAGGCCTCCTTTAATCGCAAAAATACGCCATGATTCCTTTGTCAAAATGAAATATCGTGTGGACTGCATTTGTAGAGAATTATCTCAGCTAGAACATATTAAAATTAGGAAGAAAATCAATTAAGTTTTACAGAGATACAATCGATTTTCAAAAATATGCTGACGTCATAATATGCAAATTGAAATTTTGAGTTCGGATGACGTCATGAGTTAATTGAGAGTCAAATAAGACATGAAATCATATCTCCGATTCATACTCTATCAAAATATGGAAAAAAAACTGATCTTGAGTTATCCTGTTAACAAAAAAGTGTGCAAATAAATAAAAATAAAGAACAAAAATAAACTACTTGATCATGATCATGATTTTCATGATGATGATAATGATAACCATGATGATGATCATGAGCGTGATCCTGACATCTGATTGAAAAAATGAGGGGACATTTAGATAGCATATATAGGCTCAGCTACAACATACACAAAAATCAACAAAAACCAAGCCGAAATAACGGCGATATTGCTCGCAAAAGATAAGAATGTAGAATCCAGATTTGAGAAAAAGTCATCTCCCATAAGGATTACACGCAAAAAGTAATGGATCAAGTGATAACAGGGTAATAATAAAGTAAATATGGTTGTTTATTACATTATTTGCGATTGTACGTGTTTTAATATTCAAAGGAGATGGTAGAGTGAAAGGTCAAAAAGAAAAAAAAGTGAAGAAAAAAAAATTGTTGGAGACGCCCGGACTCGAACCAGGGACCTCGAGGTCGGAAGTCAAGTGCCTTACTGATATACCAAAACCTTTCCCATAGAGATTACACGTAAACGGAAAATAGAATTTACAAATCCCACTTTGTAAGTGAAATATGAGCATGATCCCGGCATCTGACCAAAAAATAAAGGGCACACTTATGATAGCTTATTGTCTCAGCTACAACATACTCAAAGCTCAGAGAAAATAAAGCTAAAAAAATGGAGATATTGCTCGCAAAAGACAGGATGTAGAATCCAGTTTTGAGAAAAAGTCATGTCCCATAGAGAATACACGCAAAATGTGAAAAATTGACATGCCACCTTTAATCGCAAAAATACGCCATGATACCTTTGTCAAAATGAAATATTGTGGCAACTGCATTTGTAGAAAATTGTCTCAGCTAGATCATATCAAAATTTGGAAGAAAATCAATCAATATTTACAGAGATACAGTCAATTTTCCAGAAAAATACTGACGTCATAATATGCAAATTGAAATTTTGAGTTGGGAGGCCATTATGATGACGTCATGAGTTAATTGAGGGTCAAATGAGACATTAAATCATATTTCCAATTCATACTCTATCAAAATATGGAGAAAAAAATTGGGTTCACTTTGCATCCTAAAGTGCTATAATGGATTTTGTATAGGCATGTTTTTGCCCATGTATGCTATGTATTACAAGAGCTCGCACGCACGGAAATTATCTTAAACGGACGCTCATTCCGTTATTAATGGTCAGAAAAAGGTGAACAAGGTATCAAAATGCTTGGAAAAATGCGTCAAATATGATGACAGAAAAAAATTGGCGATTCTATGTAGGAAAAAGCAATTACGCGCGAAAACGCGCGCGCATGTGCGTGCGCGCGTTTTTTGCAAAATGCTTAAAATGGCCTAAAACGTATGCAAAAAAAATTTGAGACGATTTTGAGCATTTTTATTTTTTGCGCGCGCGGTGACGCGCGGACGTACGCATGCGCGCGCGTTTTCTGACCTGAAATTGACCGGACGGATATTGACCTTAATCGTGATAAATATGAATGAGAAATGCCTTTCCGTTATGAAGATATGATCATGAGTAAAAAGTACCAAAAAAACACAAAATGGCGCCTGGATGACGTCATGAAAACTTGATGACCTTGAAAATGTTACTCTAACGTCTCATGACAATGACCTATGACTGTGCCAAAATTGAACGAAATTGACTAAACTGATCTTGAGTTATCCTGTTAACAAAAAAGTGTGAAAATAAATAAAAATAAATAATAATAATAATAATAATAATAATAATAAAGAAAGAAAATTCTGACGAAAACAATAGGTGATCTGTCGTTGACAGACCACCTAATAATAATAATAATAAAGAAAGAAAATTCTGACGAAAACAATAGGTGATCTGTCGTTGACAGACCACCTAATAATAACTAGAAATTTAATTCGTCATGGGGACGAATTAGGTGATCTGTCTTCAATTTTCATGATCATTGACACGTCAAAAAGTAAAAAAATTGATGAAAAAAAAATTGTTGGAGACGCCCGGACTCGATCCAGGGACCTCGAGGTCGGAAGTCAAGTGCGTTACCGATATACCAAAATATTTCCCATAGAGATTACACGGAAACGGAAAATGCAATTCTCAAATCCCACTTTGTAAGTGAAATATTAGCAAGATACCGGCATCTGATCGAAAAATAAAGGGCACACTAATTGTAGCTCATTATCTCAGCTACAACATACTCAAAGCTCAGCGTAAACGAAGGTAAAACGACGGAGAGATTGATCGAGAAAAGCAAGAATGTAGAATCTAGTTTTGAGAAAAAGTCATGTCCCGTAGAGAATACACGCAAAATGTGAAAATTGACATTCCTCCTTTAATCACAAAAATACGCCATGATGCCAATGTCAAAATGAAAAATACGTCGTGACTTTATTTGTAGAGATTTGTCTCAGCTAGAACATATCAAAATTTGGATGAAAATTGATCAATATTTACAGAGATACAATCAATTTTCCAAAAATATGCTGACGTCATAATATGCAAATTGAAATTTTGAGTTCGGAGGCCATTATGATGACGTCATGAGTTAATTGAGTGTCAAATGAGACATGAAATCATATCTCCGACTCATAATCTATCCAAATATGAAAAAGAATTTGGAGTATATATCCATTCTGAAGAGCTACAATGGATTTTGTATAGGCATGTTTTTGCCCATATATGCTATGTATTACAAGAGCTCGCACGCACGGACATTTACCTTGAACGGAGGCAATCATGATGACGTCATGAGTTAATTGAGGGTTCGAACGGACTTTACCTTGAACGGACGCTCATTTCGTTATTAATGGTCATAAAGAGATAAACATGGTATCAAATTGTTTGGAATAAATTGGGCAATACTATGATAGACAAAAAAGGCAATTCTCGGTTGCGTACGACCATTACGAACACAAACGTGCGCGCAAATTTATGCTTGCGAAAATTTTCGAAATTTTCGAAATGCTTGAAATGGCCTAAAACGTACTCTAATTTGATCAAAAAGTGATTATGAGCATTTTTTATTTTTGCGCGCACCTACGCGCGGACGGACGCGTACGCGCGCGTTAATTGACCTGAAGTTGACCGGACGGATATTGACCATAATTGTTATAAATATGAATGAGAAATGATTTACGGTTATGAAGATATGATCATGAGTTGATTCTCAGAGCACTTCACAAAATGGCACCTAGATGACGTCACGATATTTTGATGAACTTGAAAATGTTCCTGTCACGTCTTAAGAAGATGACCTAGGACTGTTTTAAATTTGAAAGAAATTGGACGGTTCAATTTTGAGTAATCGTGCACACAAAAGAGTGGTCACAAATTTATTTTAATTGAATTGTGTTTTTGTACAAATTCAATTAAAATACTAGAAATTTAATTCGTCACGAAGACGAATAAGGTGGTCTGTCTTCATGTCTGATGGTAGATTATACTTTTTACTATATTGAGAAAGGTAGAAGTTGTATAGACATGTAAAGAATGATGATGATGATGATGATGATCTTGATAGTAATGGTGATGACGATGATGACGATGATAATGATAATGTTAATGATATTCATGATCATGAGCATGATCCTGACATCTTATAAAAAAAATGAGGGGTGATTTAGATAGCAAATAGTATCAGCTACAACATACTAAAATTTGGGAAAAAACTGTAGAATAAAAACCGAGATACTGGTCAAAACACATCGTCATGCAGATTCATGTTTTGAAAAAAATGACCTCTCATAGACATAACACGCAAATATGACAAATTATGCATTGTCGCCTTTAATTGAATATTTAACTACGATGACGTCTTCCAAATGAAAAATAAATGGCAATTTCTGATAGAAAATTATCTCAGCTACAACATATCAAAATTTGGGAGAAAATCAATCTCCGATAAGTGAGATAATCTCAATTAAACAAAGACAAAAATGACGTCATCAACAAAAAACATTTGTTTGAGTTTAGATGCCAATATGATGACTTTGTTTCACTTTGTACGAGTCAGGGTGGTATGAAATCATATCTACAACTCATGCTTTTTCCAACCATGATATAAAAATTGGGGGTCGATGGACAATCTGAAGAGCTATTTCGATTTTTAAAATGGCATGTTTTTTATGAAATTTGCATTATATTGCCTATAGCAGCACGCGCGGATTTTGAACTTTGACGCACGCTCACGGCCTTATGAAATATGAAAAGTGACTGAAATTAATGTAACTTGTCAATTACGTTAAGAGGAATCCAAATCATGTAAACATTTTGAATTTGACTTTTTCTGCGCGTCATGAGCGCGCGCAACGCGCGCGGGGACATGTACGGACGGAAAATTTTGAAATGCTTAAAATGACCTGATTCGTACTCTCCTTTAGTAGTTAAATGATTTTGAGCTTTTTAAAATTTTGACGCACACGTACGCGCGCGTCATGACCTTTATGTGATCTTTGATGACATGACCTGTTGACGCTTGACCTGAAGTATATGTGATATGAATATGAATGAACTTTGAGTACGCATCATGAAGATATGATGGATAATGTGATTACACAAAATGGCGGCTGGATGACGTCACGATGACATGATGACCTTGAAAATGTTCCTGTCACGTGTCATGACAATGACCTATGACTGTGCTAAACTTGAATGAAATTGACTAAACCAAACTTGAGTTATCCAGGGCACAAAAAACGGGAAGAAATAAAAATAAATAATAATAATAATAATAATAATAATAATAATAAAGAAAATTCTGACGAAATCAATAGGTGGTCTGTTGATAACAGACCACCTAACTAGAATTTAAATCGTCACGAAGACGATTAAGGTGGTCTGTCTAAGTCTTATGGTAGATTTGAGAATGGGAGAAGTTATATAGACATGTAAACAATGATGATCATGATAAACATGATGATGATCATGATAGTAAAGGTGATGATGATGATGATAATGATCATGATCATGATGATGTTGATGATGGTGACATTGATGATGATGATGATGATGATGATATTGATGATGATGATGATGATGATGATGAGCATGAGCATGATCCTGACATCTGATTGAAAAAATAAGGAAATATTTAGATAGCAAATAGTCTCAGCTACAACATACTAAAATTTGGGAGAAAACTGTTGTATAATAACTGAGATACTGGTCAAAACACATTGTCATGCAGATTCATGTTTTGAAAAAAGTGACCTCCCATAGACATAACACGCAAATATAACAAATTATGCATTGTCGCCTTTAATCGAATATTTAACTATGATGACGTCATTAAAATGAAAAATAAATGGCATAATTCTGATAGAGAATTATCTCAGCTACAACATATCAAAATGTGGGAGAAAATCGATCACCAATAAGTGAGATAATCTCAATTAAACAAAGACAAAAATGACGTCATCAACAAAATACATTTGTTTGAGTTTAGATGCAAATATGATGACTTTGTTTCACTTTGTACGAGTCAGGGTGGTATGAAATCATATCTCCAACTCATGCTTTCTCCAACCATGATATAAAAATTGGGGGTCGATGGACTATCTGAAGAGCTATTTCGATTTTTAAAATGGCATGTTTTTGATCAAATTTGCATTATATTACCCATAGCAGCACGCGCGGATTTTGAACTTTGACGCACGCTCACGGCCTTATGAAATATGAAGAGTGACTGAAATTAATGTAAATTGTCAATTACGTTGAGAGGAATCTAAATCATGTAAACATTTTGAATTTGACCTTTTCCGCGCGCTGTGAGCGCGCACACCGCGCGCGGGGACACAAACGGACGGAAAATTTTGAAATGCTTAAAATGACCTGATTCGTACCCTCGTTTAATAGTTAAGTGATTTTGAGCAATTTTAAATTTTGACGCGCACATACGCGCGCGTCATGACCTTTATGTGACCTTTGATGACATGACCTGTTGACCCTTGACCTGAAGTATATGTTATATTAATATGAATGACCTTTGATGACGCGTCATGAAGATATGATGGATAATGTGATTTCACAAAATGGCGCCTGGATGACGTCACGATAATTTGATGACCTTGAAAATGTTCCTGTCACGTTTCATAATGATGACCTATAACTGTGTCAAAATTGAGAGAAATTGGGCGGATGGATATTGAGAAATCGGATACACAAAAAAGTGGAGAAATAAATAAAAACTAGAATTTAAATCGTCACGAGGACGATTAAGGTGGTCTGTCTTCAAGTCTTATGATAGATTATAATACTTACTATATTGAGAAAGGGAGAAGTTATATAGACATGTAAACAATGATGATCATCATGATGATCATGATGATGATGATCTTGATAGTAATGGTGATGACGATGTTGATGATGATGATGATCATCATGATGATGTTGATGATGATCATCAACAGACCATGATGACATCTGATTGAAAAAAATGAGGGAACATTTAGATAGCATATAGTCTCAGCTACAACATACTCCAAAATCAACAAAAACCAAACGGAAATAACGGCGATATTGCTCGCAAAAGACAGGAATGTAGAATCCAGATTTGAGAAAAAGTCATCTCCCATAGGGACTACACTCAAAAAGTAATGGATCAAGTGATAATAGGGGAATAATAAAGTAAACATGGTTGTTTATAACATTATTTGTGATTCTACGTGTTTTAATAAGCAAAGGAAAAGGTACAGTGAAAGGTCAACAAGAAAAAAAAAGTGAAGAAAAAAATTGTTGGAGACGCCCGGACTCGAACCAGGGACCTCGAGGTCGGAAGTCAAGTGCGTTACCGATGTACCAAAATATTTCCCATAGAGATTACACGTAAACGGAAAATGAAATTATCAAATCCCACTTTGTAAGTGAAATATGAGCATGATCCCGGCATCTGATCGAAAATTAAAGGGCACATTTACGATAGCATATTGACTCAGCTACAACATACTCAAAGCTCAGCGTAAACGAAGATAAAACGACGGAGATATTGCTCGCGAAAGACAAGAATGTAGAAACCAGTTTTGAGAAAAAGTCATGTCCCATAGAGAATACACGCAAAATGTGAAAAATTGACATGCCTCCTTTAATCGCAAAAATACGCCATGATGCCATTGTTCAAATGAAATATCGTGGGAAATACATTTGTAGAGAATATTCTCAGCTAAAACATATCAAAATTTGAAAGAAAATTGATCAATATTTACAGAGATACAATCAATTTTCCAAAAATCTGCTAACGTCATAATATGCAAATTGAAATTTTAAGTTCGGAGGCCATTATGATGACGTCATGAGTTAATTGAGGGTCAAATGAGACATGAAATCATATCTCCGACTCATGATCTATCTAAATATGAAAAAAATTGGGGGTATCTATCCATTCTGAAGAGTTAAAATGAATTTTGAATAGGCTTGTTTTTGCACATGTAATGTGGATAGGGATAATGCAGATCCGCGTGTGCTGTAAACTTTGACGGACGCTCATTGCGTTATCACTGGTCAGAAAAAGGTGAACAAGGTATCAAAATGCTTGGAAAAATGTGGTTGATATGATAGAGAAAATTTGGCGTTTCCATGTTGTAAAATGTCAGTACGCGCACTTACGCGCGGAAACGCGCGCAAAAAAGTGCTCTCGCGCAAAATCTTGAAAATGCTTACAATGGCCTGAAACGTGTGCAAAAAAAAATTGGAACGAATTTGAGCATTTTAAAATTTTAATGCGCGCGTACGTGCGCGTCGAGGTGCGCGCGCAAATTTTGTTGACATTTTTAGTTGAACTTTGACCTGAAGTTGATGTATACCAAATATGGTTTATTTTTGAAGACTCGTTATCGAGATATGATAATGACTTGATTTTTACAAAATGGCGCCTGGATGACGTCACGATGACCCCATGAACTTGAAAAAGGTTTCGGGAACTTGATATTATAGGGCCTAATGACTATCAGAAATTTGAAGGAAATTGACCAAGTCGATTTCGAGTAAACGTATACACAAAAAAAGTGTACGGAAGAAATAAAAATAAATAAAGAAAGAATAAAGAATAAAGAAAGAAAATTCTAACGAAATCAATAGGTGATCTGTCATCGACAGACCACCTAATAAATAAATAATAAATAAAGAAAGAAAATTCTGACGAAATCAATAGGTGGTCTGTTGATAACAGACCACCTAACTAGAAATTTAATTCGTCACGAAGACGAATAAGGTGGTCTGTCTTCATGTCTTATAATAGATTATAATATTTACTATATTGAAACAGGGAGAAGTTATATAGACATGTAAACAATGATGATTATGATGATGATGATCTTGATAGTAGTGATTATGATGAGGATGATTATCATCATTATGATAATGAACATGAGCGTGATTCTGACATCTTATCGGAAAAATGAGGGGTGATTTAGATAACATATAGTGTCAGCGACAACATACTCAAATTTGGGAGAAAACTGTTGAATAACAACCGAGATACTGGTCAAAACACATTGTCATGCAGATTCATGTTTTGAAAAAGTGACCTCCCGTAGACATAACACGCAAATATGTCAAATTATGCATTGTCGCCTTTAATCGAATATTTAACTATGATGACGTCATCCAAATGAAAAATAAATGGCATAAATTTAATAGAGAATTATCTCAGCTACAACATATCCAAATCTGGGAGAAAATCGATCATCGATAAGTGAGATAATATCAATTAAACAAAGACAAAAATGACGTCATCAACAAAATACATTTGTTTGAGTTTAGATGCCAATATGATGACTTTGTTTCACTTTGTACGAGTCAGGGTGGTATGAAATCATATCTCCAACTCATGCTTTCTCCAACCATGATATAAAAATTGGGGGTCGATGGACTATCTGAAGAGCTATTTCGATTTTTAAAATGGCATGTTTTTGATCAAATTTGCATTATATTGCCCATAGCAGTACGCGCGGATTTTGAACTTTGACGCGCGCTCACGGCCTTATGAAAGGTCAAGGGTGACTGAAATTAATGTAAATTGTCATTTACGGTAAGAGGAATCTAAATCATGTAAAAAATTTGAATTCGACCTTTTCCGCGCGCCGTGAGCGCGCGCAACGCGCGCGGAGACACGTACGGACGGAATATTTTGAAATGCTTAGAATGACCTGATTCGTACTCTTCTTTAATAGTTAAGTGATTTTGAGCATTTTAAAATTTTGACGCGCGCGTACGTGCGCGTAATGACCTTTATGTGACCTTTGATGAAATGACTTGTTGACCCTTGACCTGAAGTATATGTGATATGAATATGAATGACCTTTGCTTATGCATCATGAAGATATGATGGATAATGGGATTTCACAAAATGGCGCCTGGATGACGTCACGATAATTTGATGACCTTGAAAATGTTCCTGTCACGTCTTATGACAATGACCTATGACTGTGCCGAAATTGAACGACTTTGACTAAACTGATCTTGAGTTATCCTCTGAACAAAAAAGGGGGGGAGAAATAAATAAAAATAAATAATAATAATAATAATAATAATAATAAATAAAGAAAGAAAATTCTGACGAAAACAATAGGTGGTCTGTTGATTACAGACCACCTAATAATAATAAATAAAGAAAGAAAATTCTGACGAAAACAATAGGTGGTCTGTTGATAACAGACCACCTAAAAAGGGGAAAAGAGAGATACACAAGAGTAAAACGTGAAATGAGGACAAAAACGCAAATTATCATTATATTAAGTTTCATAAGGCATTTTAAAAATAGATACATTATATTAATTATTAAGTTTTGGTCACCTATATAGCTCCTTCGCATATGTTGCTTCAGGATTTTGTAGCTTTCATGTTCTATTAAAGGATATCGCTGTAAAATAGCGTTGTTAAAGGTTCCAAAACAGAAGGAGAGAGAAAAATAATTAAAGATAATTAATCGTTGTTATACTCCCTATTATCTTAGATTATTCAGTCATTTTAAGGAATTGCCTTCCCCTCCTAGAATCTATAAAATAAAGCATGTACAATTGTATTCGAAAATGTTGTCTCTTTAAAATTGTCGACAAATTTCCTGAATGGGTTCCGTTAATGTTGCGCCCCATTTGTGGAAGTAACACCGTAATCGATGTTCGAAATATGAAATGCAACTTGTCGATTGAAGTGCTCCCTTTGTTCCTGTGAAGTTGCATATCATTTTTTAGGAGGGGGAGGGGCGCATATGCAGTGTTTGCCCCTGGCGCCGTAATCCTTAGATACTCTACTGTATAGGCCTACACCAAATGAAGCAAGTGTATATATTTGACTGTCTTCTAATATTTCAACATTTTATATTGTCTTCCTGAACTCTAATGTCATGTGTTTTTTAACATCTACATCGTTAAGTTATTCATGTACTTCAACCGACCACAGAGCTGCCCTGTTATTGACATTCAAGACTCTCAGGGGAAAACACCACTGCATCTGGCCGTAGAAGGTGGCTTTTCTCAAATTATTGAGGCCTTGACCAAAGCCAGAGCAGACTTGAACATCCAAGCCAATGACGGGAAAACCTGTCTGCATCTGGTTGTAACACTGTGGTGTGGTCCTGAAAATCCTGACAAAAAGGTCCAGACAACCAGTGGTTTTGAGCAGGTAATACATTATTCAAAACAGCTGTTCAAAACCGCTATATTAACTTAAAATGTAATCTTTAAAAATATTTGATTAAATAATGCTAAATGACATAATTCTTTTCCCGTTCCCCCGTTTCAATGTATACAGTTACATCATTTTTCTATTTCTTTTTTGCGAACTCATTAAATTTCTTTTCGTTAAGTATTACGTCTATTATGAGACAATCACATCTCA
This sequence comes from Strongylocentrotus purpuratus, assembly GCF_000002235.5. Taxonomy (NCBI): domain Eukaryota; kingdom Metazoa; phylum Echinodermata; class Echinoidea; order Camarodonta; family Strongylocentrotidae; genus Strongylocentrotus; species Strongylocentrotus purpuratus. The sequence goes on from NW_022145606.1 coordinate 26,909,154, forward strand.
CAATTGAAACAGAAATAAATCAAATTAAAGCTTCATTGAATAGTTCATGTTTTGTTTAAAATAGATATTTGATTCATTTTCAACTTATATTAACGAATAATCACTCAACAATTTGCTAAACATACGCTTACACAGAGAAAAAAGGGCACAAGCATCCAAATAAGAAAAAGTAAAACAAAAATAAACAGGATTAGTATAATACATTTAGGGTACTTACAATAAATAATGTAACTGTGCAAAACTGCGTGTAAATGATCAGGCATCTGTGGTTAATCTGGACAATCATATTACGTTTTGGTACGTTTAGGTTTCATCAGGATTACCTGACTACGAGCCGTGCACCGAGAACGAGAAGCTTCTTCTGTACCTCCTCGACAAGGGAGCCGATTGTACATTGTTTGATGCGAGTGGTAACACACCGATACACTACACAAACACACACAGACTCTGGCAGCTCGTTGTGTCAAGGTAATTACTTAAAGGTGTACCTTTTACTTGAACAAAATGTGATAGCTACAATAACTAAAATGAACCTCGAACCATCAGCCCCCCCCCCCCCCACAAAAAAAAAGGTTCGGTTTTGGGAAGAGGAGAACAATAATTTGTAAGCGTTGTAATTGTGTTATGCAAGTGTGGAAGAACATCAGATAACAAATGTTCCGTGAAAGGCGTGGCTCTTCAAATACCTTAATATTCTAACTATGGCATGTAACATCGGGACGGATTTTATACCACATGTTCGTGTAATCCTATATATATATCTTTCTGTTCCATGGTTGTATTTTTACTAAGACTGTGCCAAATTTCACATGATTTTGATGATTCAAGAACCTTGCAATACAGACCAATATTTATAATTATCAACCTATTCTGATCGATTCCACAACGTTTCTTTCACAATGCAATCGCATGACCAGAACTCAAATTTATCTTTAAGTTTGAATAAACTTGTAGTAAATATCCACAACATATACACGCTTCTTAAATTTTACATTCAATTGAAATATTTATCATGATTCACATTTTATTGTATTCTTCTCTCTCTCTTCTAAATAGGATACCGGAAGAAGAGCGCAACGATCAATTGGATAGTAATTTCTTTTTATCTAAAATTCTCAAAAATTAATTTCAATTCGTAATCAGTCCGTTTTAGCGATATAACCATGACCCGTTAAAAAGAAAAACGTTTGAGGGGTTCTTGGCATGAAATAATTCGTGAATGTGAACAACACACTCATTTTTCAAAAATTTCAAATTAATAATTGTGAAAATGTATTTCTTGCTCATAAATTTCGGGTTAAAATAGTTCTGTAGGGGTGTCTTATTTTAAAGAGTAGTGACAAATTGTGCGTTGGTCTAGCGGCCCGATTACTTGGTCAGCTCTCTGTCTTTGCCTACAAAACTGGCTGAGGCGACACCGGCTCGAAACTGAGGCCCGTCTTTCGGATGGTGACGTTTAAGATCGGTTCCCATAAGTAAATAATCATTTATGATGTGTACACGTCTTTAAAAGCCTAATTAAACACACGCACGCACATATTCCGGTGTATTTTGACTTGTGAGTATTAGGTGTGTGTAATCTGTATAGTTGTTAAGAAAGACATATGCAATCAGATCAGAAAGGTCGAGTTTCAAATCCCGACCAGGCACTAACGTCTTTTGGATATACGTAAATTTGTATTGTTCAAATCTCAACCCATGAATTATTGGCTACCCGGTATGATTGAGCACTAGTTACTTTGGCAGCTCAGCTAAAATTTACTAATTGGCAACTACCATGATATGTAATGAACTCATGTAAAATAATATAAATTTTTAAAAAAATATCGTAATTTAATTGCAGAATTGGATGTTGAATCAAAAAGGATAAATAGAACTGTACAAACAGTTATTGGTCCGGAGGGGGGCGAGATGCATCTCGGCAAGTTTGACGTCCACTTAATTGTACCAGAAGGTGCACTTGACAAAGACCAATATATATCTCTGAGACTACTTGAGACTTTTCCAGTTCCAGGCATCCAAGGGAAAGAGATGATGGCAAGTTTTGGTGTAGAACTCAAACCTGATGGTTTAAAGTTTAGGCATCCTGTTCAAATAAAATTGCCTCATTGTGCCAGCATTGTCGACACTCCGGATGTTACAGTAGTACTTTACCATTTCCAAGGTATGTTCATTCTAGGGTCCTTCCAGTCAATGACTACCAGACTATTGTATGAAAGAGACAGAACAAGGAAAGAAATGTTATAGAATACTCATATGTGTTTTTTAAATATGCATATTGATTATTATATAATTGAAATAGTTCAACAATACACACTTTGTTGTCAATGTTGCAGAATCATAGTTTGAAAATACATTCAAAGACAATACATAATTGTGTTGGCAATGGTTGTTTAAACACTACGAATTGAATAATACAGAATATAGTTCAATATGGTTTGCACTCATTGAAAAGTAGAGTCAAGTTCTGGTCGTGTTATTACATCATCAAATAAACTGTTTGTGAGGAATTCGGAAAAGGTAGATGATCTGCTTTAGCAAACCACATTGTACTGTTTTTAACGAGTGTACATCGTATTTTGAAACCGTAAAAATAAGAGTACCCCAGGGATCTATTTAAAATCGTTTTTCAAACGCCCTCATATTTATAAGTCATAGCCAAATATTATCTGACATGTTTGGATCAAAATCTTATACCGCATATCTGCGTAGTGCTATTTCAGAGTGCGGTTTTCTAAAATAATGAATCAATTTCTCGGTGATTAGATGATTAAAGAACCTTAAAGTAAGCACCAATTCTTAGGTGTTACATGAACAGCTTGAGCATAACGAAGTCCCAGGTGGTCACTCCTCTTCTCCTCCGTCTACGTGAGGCTTTTCCTCACCGTCAGTGGAGCTATTCGAATTCACACGCAGTCCCATATTATGTCAAAATATATTTTAAAACTGAACTGAAGTCTAACCTGTTACTGATGTATTCAAGAGCACACACACCGTTTTGTTATACTCAAATAAAAAGTCCGCCATATGGATCGAGTTCAGAAGTGTTGTTTGATAAGGAGTTGAGATTTCTTCATAGGGTAATGTGTTATGTGGATGTGATCCGACCTTTAGCGGTGCGGAGGAGCCTTCAATAAGTAAGATTCAAACCATTTAAAAGTTGTGTCTCTGATATCATAACATTGCAACTTTCTAAATAAAAAGATGAAGAAAGTGAATCAAAGGCTTTAGAAAGGTCCATAAAAACACCAATAACATGCTTATTATTATTAACAATTTGGTATTATTTTAAACTGGATCTCAACTAAAACCATATCAGTAGAATGGTTGGTACGAAAACCATATTGACCATTAAATAAAACATTATTTTCTGCTAAATTTATATATAATATATTGATAAACTAATCTTTCAATTATCCTGGAGAGCCAGGCATGGCAAGACATATATGGGTCGATAGTCAGTAAAGTCCGACGGGTCATCTTTTCTAAACACAGGTATTACATTCGATTTTTTTACATTTACTGGGTAAATAGCCTGTTTTAACGATACATTATAAGCATAAAGGAAAGGTTCAACAATGGATGGCAACGTGTATTTCACGACATTTGGACTATTACCATCTATTCCACAGCGTGTGCCTTCTTTTAGATTCTTACACATATTCAATAGCTCTAGCACAATAACTGGTTTAAAAAATAGTGTGTGATCTAAGCGTTTAGGCATATAACAAGAAAAATCATTATCACACACCGAATGGTCTTCAGAATGTTAGAACTATAACATCCATACAAGGACTCATTCATTTTTTCAGCAATTTCTCGAGCTTCACTCAAAGCACTCCATTTATACATACACGTATTGGGTTTATTTACGGCAGGATATTTTTCTTCCGAAGACCTCATTGACAATTGACCTAGTTTTCTTCAAATTACTTTTGACTGATTCAAATCATGATAATACTTTCTCTTAGAACGTCGTAAAATATAATTAACATCATTGCGACACCTTTTATTTGTTATTTTTCTACTTTCACTAGGATTTTGTAAAATGTAATATATATAATTTTTTTTTCTTATTAACTTCAATATTTCCAAGGTGACCCATGGCTTTTGGGCCTTTTTCCCACTTCGTGCAATTAGTGAAGGAAAATATACATCATACCATTTGTTTATATTTAGGTTCTACTTCCACATTAACTGCATATGAAAAGAATTTAAAAGGTAACAAAGCATGTACATATAATCTATAGATTCAACAGTAAAAAAACGATTTAATGGCAAGTAATTAAATACAAATGATGCTAATAATAATCTTCAGTAATGAGAAGGAAACATTGAAAGCATTATGCTTGTAATTACGGTTCCCTTTCCATATTTCGTTTGTTACATAATATATAAAACAAAAAACAAAACAAAAGAAAAACAAAAACTGGTGTGTGGTGCAGCCATAATAGCCATAATAATACCGATGGTCTCTACCATGATGACCTTAAGCATTTTCATACTGAAGTAGAAGTTTGTGTTTCAAGTGATATATGAAAGTAATTAAACTGGGCAGCTGTTTGACCCTAAAAAGGCCGGGCTATTTGAGGTCTTGATACGATCGGGGGGGGGGGGGCATTATGCCCCCTCCTAAGATCTCGGCCGTGAAACGCCCGATCGCCGCGAAAATATGCACGCATGTCAAGTCAGGTGTATAGAATATTAAAAGTTTAAAGTCACCATTGATAAATGAGTTTGAACTCTTTTTTATGGGGATCATTCACAATGTTATCAAGGAATGATATAAATAGTAAAATATTGGATTTGGGCTGACAGTAAGTAACTATTACAAATATGTTTTGGGAGTGTTTTGCATACAATTTCGATACCCAGAACTTCAACACCGTCACACTTATCTTAAAAATGTATGAATTTGGTATTGCAGGTCATCTCGTATGATCACTACCATTATTATTGTTATGTTACTTTTGTTTTAACTTAAAGGAGGCAAACTCAAGACACAGGAGGTAACTGCAGGAAATTTGGCCGACATTCCTGCCTGCACTGTACAGGAAAAGGAGCTCAAATTACACATCGACGAGTTCTGCCTCTGGTTTCCTATCTTCAAATGTTTGATAGGAAAAACAATGAACTGCTTTCCTTACTCAAACGGAGCATCTGTTTGTTCAGCTAACCTGCGGTTATACTTGGCGGTTGATATTAAGGGTGTAGAAAAGGTAATTACTATGGACTTGTTAATGTTGTGAAGGTGTTATACAAAACGATGGATTGTTTGTTATTCAGAGTATAGTCCCTAGTCTTTGAGTGATGATGATTTAATATAGCGAAGACGATGATAATTACAATATTAATACACTGTTGATCTTTAAGGTGGAATATTTTGTTTACCCCAATAAAAGGAATGGCCGCCCCCATAAATACAAAAAAAAAACAAAGAAAATGCAATAAATTATCAATAATTCAGTGCATTTTCCCCCGGTCCCCAAAAGTTGAAAAATCCTCCATAGGGCAATGCATTATGGTTCAAGGTATGACCACACACATGATCAAAACCGTGTCGATGTGTTTATATAAAAGTACCCTTTTGTGAGGCATTAGTCCTCATTTCTGTCAGTTAAGACTTAAGGACGTAGGTCCCCTAGTTTATTAGCATATTAGTACACATATGCTTTAGCAGTCACGTAGTCTTAAACAAGAAGTCCACTATCCCTTTAATCATTTCAGATACAAATTATGTTTATATAGTTCAAAAGACTATTGTGACTACTGAATTTTAAATGCCTCTATGCAAAATTTCCAGAGGCTACTTGAAAAGGAAAAATTAACCTTAATATTAAGTGAAGAATGGGTCATTGAAAATTCGAGCAAATTCCGATTAAAATTAAGGAAGTTATTATTTTTTGAAGTTGTGATCAATCAAACACAAATTGGCAACTCTGTGACGTATTTTGCGAGCTCCCCTCCCATTTGGTCTCTGCTCACCAGTAATATTTACTATAATAACAGTAATATTTACTATACCACATTATTATGGAAACTCACACATTTTGACAACTTGATAATAACCCTGCTATTGATTTTCGTCGTTTGATAGAAAAACGGTATAAATACGGTATTTCAGTTGCTATTTATTTAGAAAATATCTTGCTTTTTCTAGGATCTTTCAACTTCTGCAAGGCTACAAGGTGCAGTACGTATTGGAGATTACAAGTCCTACTTTGTTCAAAGGAATAGTGGGGATGTGCATGTTGCTGTGATGAACAATAAGCGTGAAGAAGAAGCAGCTGAGGTAGGAACCCTTCGAACAAATCTTCTTTTGTATACTTTTTACAATAAGTTTGTGCGAAGTTTCATACGCTTCTGTATCTTATGAAAGAGCTAGGAGTTTTGTTGCGCACTCTCGCTATTCACGGGAAAAAGACAACATCGGTCATTTTCAGCGTGAAATCTGAACGAATATTAATGGCGATGGATTCTCGAGAGATGGATTTTGTGAGTGCGTGTGCGTGTATGCTGTGTGTGGGTGGGGGGTGGTAAAGCATAGAAAGGAGTCAAATTATTTCTTACCCCTATCCCACAGTCCCTTTTTTATAGACCCGGCGAGGCAATTGAAATAATGAAATAATGATTTGTTTTATCCTATTAGGAGGTAAACCCTGGACTCAACACGGAATAAAGATAAAGTATTGATTTTACTGCTAAATAATGATACTCCCTAACGGCTTAATATTGAAAAAATGTCTTGTCATGCCAGGCGACATCGCATGCTTTGAATGTAAGGGCGCATTTCCATTGACATGTAGGCCCTTTTACCATGGAGCGGCACTGTCTGAAGTCTTTTATACGCAAGATTTTTACTTGTGTACTTTTACTTTTTACTGTACAAGAACAAGATCACATTTTCAAGGAATTTTAACACATAAAAGCTTCTTTTGAAAGGCTTAAATATCTGCTATTGATAGGTTACTTTACAAATGTTCTAAACTTTGTAATCTTTGAATATTTTTCCAGCCATGCCACCATAATTGAATAAATGTAAAATGTGTCTTCTGCAAAGGAGATGTTTGTTTTAATTTTTTATTTACATTGGATGTTGTTGACTATTAATTGACCACCTACCGTGATGTATTGAAGGGAAAGAACTGAAAAGTAATTTATTTACTATATCATTGTTAAATCTTTGATCCAATTATTTATGTTCGTTTAGATTCACCTTGCATTTTGTATTTGTTCATACCATTATCTCGCAAATAACATTTTTACGAAAGCATAATTTGATTTGTTTTAATGATGTAAAAGTCAATCAGTATCGAGGAAATTCGATCCAGCAAACCGGCTCACGTTGACTTCGGAGAGCTTAAGACCGCACACTATGAAAGCCTCATCATGAGAGTCTTCCAGGTAACAGAAACAAGAATTGTGTGCAAGAATCGTAAGTACATTTTAGGGTTTTTCCCCTTTAATTCCTGTAGCACCAGGCCAAAACGCAAATTTATAACAAATTAAGAAAATGTCATTAAGAATATAATATGAGTACATCATATTAATTTAATCATTCATTGAATATTTTCGTGAGCAAAATTGTTTTCTCTTCATTATTCTAAAGTCATCTTATCTTAATTTGTTGTTTAAAATACAATTATCTTAATTCTTTTCGCAAAGCGATTGCGACAATATTTGATTTATTGTTGACAAATAAAGTTTGAGTCATTTCAGAACGTCAGTTAACAAGAAAGATTGATCAAACAAGAACTATGTTTGTGGAATGCTATTTTTGTGATCAATCAGACGTTTACTACAGCTTTCCTAAAGCAGAAACTACACAATGATACAATATTTACATCAAGGATCACTGCCTGTGAATGTCCTCAACATCGTTTCACAAGAATGCGTCTATGAAATTATTTTTTTGTCGCAAAGTTGGTTTCATTTTTACCAACGGAAAAAACGCCCATCTACTGGCATCACATTAAGATTTGTCCGGTATTATTTCATAGTACCCTATATATGTATATATATATATATATATATATATATAATTACAATTGTCTTATTTCTGTGTGTTCTCTTATCAATCTGTCATGTAGCACTTAAGAAGAAACCTGCGACAGAGGCGGCAGAAGGCCTAGACAACCTTGATGTTGAAAGGTGAGTAAATGCGGCTCGTTTGCGGCTCTCTGGCTGTGCACGCCTAAAGGACGCACACAAATGCAGTTGATCAAAATGTAGTTATCAATACTTATTTAGATAGTTATTATGGAGTTACTATGGAGTAAGTACATGCACTGATTGAACAATTATATGCAAACAAACATCGACAACCACAACGTGGTAATAATGAACCAAAAGTAATAATGAACATGTGTTGGTCATCTAAATAATTATGAGATCGAATAGTTATGAACAATATATCTAACGTAGCACACTGGAAACCTCCTCCTTACCAGGGTCAGCAAACGAAATATAAAGTAACTAAAATCATAGCCATCAACCTCTGTCAACCAGACAGAGGATCAATAAACCCTTGGATTTTAAAATAAATATTTCCCGATATTAGCATTTTCTCAAATAATAGGCTTGCCTTGGCAATTACAATAACGTCATGTGCGGTCACTGAATTGCATAATGGCAAAATGTCCGTTCCGCAGCGTTGTGTCCCAGGGAGGCCCACTCTCCCCGATTGTCTTCTTGCTAGTCCTTAAAGGGCAAGTCCACTCCAAAATAATCTTTTTTCAATAGAAGCAGAAAAATCAGATAGATCAGTAAAAAAAAAATTGAGCAAAATCGGATAACTAATAAGAAAATATGATTTTTCGAGGACATGAACAACTTTGAAAATCACAAGACAAATTGGCAACTCACTCAGAGTCTGTGACGTCATTGCCTCACTATCCACTAATTGATTCTTAATATTGATACATTTCCTATTTCCCCCCTAAGACTATTATTGGTTCAAACCAGCATCCAAGTTAGATCGATAGTAATATGTTTTTTCATTGGATGCACTGATACAGAGTAGTTTTTTTCAGTTAAACTTTTCATATAAAAATCAATAAGTATGAATATAAAATATTTAGACAAAAGTATCAATTTGTCATAGTTTATAACAGATTTTGTAAAATCTCGTGCACGCAAGATGATACAAATCATATAACCTGGGCAAAGACATAGAGAAATCAAGTTTTGGGCGATAAAAAGAGAAATTAATTGGATTGACATATTTAAAGCAATTTGTAAATAGTGAGGACATGACGTCGCAAACTGATAACCACATTGGCAATTTGTGTATAGATTTCCATTGTTATGGTTATACATATTTTTTCAAAAAATCCGTTTGTTGCTACGGCAGTCAGCCAGTGAAAAATAATTTGTTTAATAGAATTATGGAAATGCAAGCACTACTTTAAAACAAACAGAACTTTGTTATTCCTAGTTCATTTTCCTGACTGAGGTGTCATAGGAAAAGGCAGATACTCAACTTTCTGGAAGTGTGATTTTCTCTTTGAAATTCAGTTACCGTCCGCCAAGTTACTTTTTGGTTTCCTCTCTTCAAACTGATGTTTATCACTCATGCATGAAGTGAAGAGTTTCATTCCAAAAGGAGCTAAATCCACTTTGGGTACTTCTGAGTAAATCGCCTTTTTTATTTTTCCTCTTTCCCTTTAGCCATGTACCTTAATATTGCTATATATGTTAAAGATGTCACCCTGGACCAATAATATATGATAAGGAAAAATCTACCAGTTTTTCCTGATTTTTACTAAATTTTTAGATTTTTTTTCTCGTGGATTTAGCTCCTTTTGGATTGAAACATAATACTGTACCTGAAATTTTTCATATTTTCTCAATAAAGTCACTGAAATTTATTCAAATTTAGTAGCAAACCTTTCATTTTAAATAATGAAAGAGAAATCACAAATAAAAAAAACCTTTTGAAAAGAAAGTTAATAACATAACACAATTTTATTCCAAAAGGAGCTAAATCCGTTTCTTTCCAAAAGGAGCTAAATCCATCTTTCATTCCAAAAGGAGTTAAATCCACAAAATCTAAACTATTAGTACAAATCAGAAATAACTGATTTTTTTTTTTATCACATATTATTGGTCTAGGGCAACACCTTTAACATATATAACAACATGAGGGTACCTGGCTAAAAGGAAATTGTAGAAATACAAAATATGATTTACTCAGAAGTACCTATAGTGGATTAAGCTCCTTTTGGAATGAAACCGATTTGGATTTAGCTCCTTTTGGAATGAAACATGATATTTTACATACATTTTTTCATACTTTCTAATGAAATTTTCGACTGTAATATAGTGCATTTTGTCCCCATGTAGGAAATCATTATTTTAAGACAGATAACTCAATTTTGATAAAATATGGCTTTAGCTCCTTTTGGAATCAAGCTCTTCAAATATGCATTATATGAGTAGTATCAAATCAAAGAGGAGGATCTAAGCTTTACAAATATGTGTCATTTATCAATAATAATTGTGATTAAGTTATGATAAAACATCGATAATTCTCGGTTTCGTTTTTTTCTGGGACGCACTGTATAATGTATGTCATGTACAGGGCACAGGTTGTAAATACTCTTCTGAACTGAAATATGGGAGCTCAGATTTGTATAACCAAATAATTATTTTGGGGTAAAATGCAGGATTTGCAAGATGGCATCATATGCCAATAGTGTTTATGCATTTTCAGTGCCATTTCCAAGCCAAGATTAGGAAGGGGAAATCACCGACAACATAAAGTAACTAGAATTTCATTAGTCATCCCATTGGTCTATTCTGAATGATTTATTTATTTTGCAGATCTGTGCAGAAAGTAACGGACGATCAACTCATCGAAGTCTCAAAGAAAATCACCCACGCTAAATACTTCGAGTTGAGCGTCAGGTTGGGATGCTCTTTGACTTCCTCAGATAATATACTAGACAAGCACCATCAAGACTGTGAGAGAGCACTTCTGGAAGTTCTCAACGCCTGGAATCAGCGAACAACATGTAATCACCGAGACGAGCTTATAAAGGCGCTAATAAAAGTAGAAGCTGCAGGACTGATTACTGAAATATTTCCCGACTACGTACACGACCATGAACCAGCTGTGGCGAAGGATGATTAGATGCATGAAGTAAGGCGATGTGAATAACAAAACAATTAATGCCAATTTGAAAAGGATAATCACTACAGTAGTTACTATCCTTTTCAAATTTGCATGAATCGTTTTGCTATTTTACATCGTCTTACTTAACTGTAAATTAACGTAAGATCGTATTACTATAGAGTCTGCATGTTCTATTATCATCACAAGTTAACCCTCTCTACCCCCCCTCCCTCTCTCTCTCTCTCTCTCTCTCTCGTTCTCTCTCTCTCTCTCTTTCTTTCTCTTTTTTTCTCTCTCTCTTTCCCTCTCTTGCTCATTCTATCTCTCCATATATATACAAACAAACACACATGCACACTTTTTTTTTTTTTTTATTATTTTTTTTAACAATTTTGTTTTATTTCTCCAGATGTGTAATACAAACCATGACATACAATTGAATAAAATAAACGTGTTCACTATTGATGCTTTTACATAAACATAATTAAACACAAACTTATTTGCAGTATAATATAACTTAGCAACAAAGTAAACGTATAAGTACCTAAACATAATATGTCAATTGTAAATGTTATTTACTTATATATTACAAAAAAAAAACAAATCTGGAGGTAATTTTACTGAAACAATCCTGCCCCCTCCCTGCCCCCTCCATCACACAGACATACTCACCCTCTATCACACAAACATACTCACCCACTCACACACATACTCACCCACCCCCACCCACCCCCCCCCCCCCCACACACACACACAGTACTCACTCAGTGGATGTCTGCCAACATTCTCAACTTAAGAAAAATATACTAAATAAATTATAACACACATACGCACGCACGCATATACACACACGCACGAACATATATATATATATATATAATGTATATTAATGGTTTGAATATTTCAAACGTTATGTTATGCATCTCGCTCAGTTCATGTTACACTACAAACACAGTAACTTGCAGAATAATTGTAATGATTGTTTTTAATGTGAATAACGCCTCCATCCATTCGACATATGCTACAGGAAGTGAAAGCAATTTATATTTATCTCTATGTCAGACTTTTGTTGTGTTTTTGTTGAGAAGACACAATCCCATTTAGTTGTCATATTTTATGGAACCGTCTCCCGCCTAGACAGTGTAAAACAAAAACCGTTCTTCAGTGTTTTCATTTAAGGCCAAGTTAAGAATATCTTTCATAAACAATCTATTTTATTTTGTATATACACATGCATTTGTTATTGTTCTCCTGCCGGAGCTCTTTGGAAGCGCATAGAGATGTTATTTCATAACGTATTTCTCAATGTTGAAAACGATTCCCTTTTAGCAAACAATACTGTCGATCACAAGATCCGCGGTTCGAGTCCCGCCGCGGCACTAATGTCCTTTGGCAAGACATTGATCTGCATTTGCCACACTCAACCTTGGCTGCCGGAGCTAAGGCTATGGTAATCATTTCCAACCCTCTTTGGAAGAGCATAAAGACGTTATTTCATAACGTATTAGGCGCTGTCCAAGGACTGAATAGTACTATTATTGTTATATGTTATAATTCATTTTTATTTAGCTTTGTTCGTAGATATTTTCCACGGTTTATATATATGTATATATTTTTAAATTTCTGCGTACCGCTTTCCCCAATTGCTTTTGTTGTTTAAATACGTTAACATGAACTTAGTGTTATCATTCCTCTTATATAATGCATGTACTTCAGTGCAAATGTAAATATACGTTTTTATACAGAGTTGATGTGATTTGCATTCATGAAATGTATTTGTATACATTTATATATTACCATAACACTCGGTTTTATATAAAGGGGAATCATGACTGTTGAAATTATCCCTTTTTGTCATCCCTTGGATTAAAAATGAAGATGATGGTGTTTTCGATAAGCTTTTATACAAGATGTGTTAGCTGCTTCAAAAGAGTTTTGGGAATATTTACATTTAGCTCTTACATACAATATTGACATTTATATTAAAAATGCTTTCTTATTCATAAATTCATATCGAAAGGAAAGCCGTTACGAACCATTTGCATTCTTGTTATTAAAGCCTTTCCAGTATAATTAGAGGTTCCAAGCATTTAATTACACCATATTATCATGACCTCATAACCCGACTTGAAATATCGTTACAAAATTAAGAAACTTCTTTGTTCTGTTTCGTGACAATTTTAAAACATCACCATTGTCTTCATATATTCATTTCCATACTCTAACCGCAGAACTCTAAATATTCTCCATTCTCTTTCTCTTTCTCTCTCTTTCTCTCTCTCTCTCTCTCTCTCTCTTTCTATTTGTATATATATATATATATATGTGTGTGTGTGTGTGTACTATACATACAAGACGACGGAGTTTTAAAGGTGAAATTCAAAGAAAATCACAAATATGTCAACTAATGTAGTACTAGAAACTTGTAAGCTAACATATGGCCATCGTACAAGTTTTAGGTCAACTACATACCGGGTGATTTATAAAAATACAAATGCAACCACCTCCATAGCAGCTGGGATATACGAGAGATTCGCCTTGAAAAATAACGATGTTTTAATGACGTCACTTTATGGACCCATACTGCCCAAGCAGACGACATCCCATAAAGAATTAACATAATTGCAAAGCTATTATTTGTCAAATTTTAATGGGTTTAGTGGATATAAATGAAATGACATGTCAAACCATTCAAAAGGGGATATGACCCGATTCTGAAAACTAAAATATTTTGCTTGTAAATACACATGATAAGGGTTAATTAACAAACAAAGAAACCAGACTTTCCAATTGAAAACCCCTCGGAATGATACTAAGGACGGCATTTGTTCCCTCTTGGAACGCCGAACATACCGCGGTGTGTGCAGCTGAATATACAATGGCGTCTTATGTTGTTAACAAGCGACAGATTCCTTCATTTTTGTATCGCTGCATTTGTCATCAAAATAAAACCATGCGTGGGGTTTACAGTGAGGCAATAGATTATACATTTAGCCTGACGGTAGTGAAGTAAGAGAAAGAACTCAAGAGGAGATGAAAACACAGGCACTGGAAATGTGTGAGATGTCATGGGACATCGTCTGCTTGTGCAAATCATGTCCATAGTGTGATCTCACATATCTCAGTAGTGTTTGGAGAGCTCTGCAGATGCTATGCGGGGCTGTATTTAAGCGTTTTGTAATTTATAATAATCATTACTTTGAATGTTTCCAAGAATTACATTTTGATAACCTTGTCGAATCAAAGTTTCAACTTTGCAATAATGAACATAAAACTAGTTATTAAATGCAATGAATATCTACTTTAATAACGACAATGCATTATTTAAATTATCTTTGAATTTAATTTGTAAAAATGTATAAAGTAAGGGATTTATTTAAAGGAGACATAAGCTTCTCTAAGACCTTTGAGATGTTGTAACAATGAGAAAAAAAAACGAAACAATTATATAATGCTCTGTCTTTGTTACAATAGTTTGTATTTCACGTTTACTTAACGATTTATTATCTACGCCGGTGAGTATGGTGGAAACATTTGCTGATTTACATTGCGAATACATATAAATTAGTCATGATGTAAATATGTAAATAGTTATCCTTATTTCAACTTTGCATTTTAATACGCAGACACGGAAACTTATTTTTACATTATGCACACAATACTGTTTATAGCATTCTGTTATTTTTTACTGACAGTGTCAACATTAACATAAATTGGATTACTTTACTTTACTTTACTTTACAACCAAGTTCTAATCTATGAAATGAAAAAGCATTACATTTTGTCAAAATTGAACTGAACTGTATTTATACAAATTATTTGTTTTGTTTTCGAATGAATAAATAACTATGAAGAAAAATATATATATTGTTTGTGTGTTTGCAATCGTTCTAAATGGGGTTATTGTCCTCTGGGTAATTGGTCGCTTGGGCAATAGTCCTGGTTTGATTGTTATGTGCGTCATTGCCCTAAGGGGGCAGTTGTAAACAGGGGCTATCGGTCCTGACTTAAAGGGTAAATTACCAGAAGCGGGTTATTGTCCTAGTGGGTAATTGTCCTCAGGTGGTCATTTTACTACGGGCTTACCTTTGCTAGGGTGTAACAAAATGACATCACTTACCGAAATGGAGTTACCTCTGTAGTAAGAGAAAGAAAGGAAATATTGCGTGTTTAGCTTTTGATTTTATGACATGATTGTATTATTTCAAATCAGTACAGCCTGTAATGTCACAATATTGAATCCCGTGAGATAATTGTGCCAAAATTGATTTTTTTTGTGGCTAACTTTGTCAATTTGGGGGTGCTGAATCCAAAAAACTTTGGTACCATTTTTTTCGACCACGTCTTAGGCGGCCATTTTGAATTTCAAAATGGCCACCATAAAAAATGCATTTTTTACCATTATTTCGTATTATAGACATTGGAGAAGGTGCAAATGTGGGCTAAAATGTATGCTTATGATGTCTGATATATCAATACACATTTTTATAAAATTTTGCTTTATTTCGATTGGCCGCCATCTTGAAATTCAAAATGGCCGCCATTGCTAATCCTATTTTATCTCATGTCTCAAGTTATAAGCACCTGGAAAGGTTTGTACCGTAACAGTATCATAATATTGATGCTATGTGTGTTTTCAAACAAAACACAAGCTCCCAGTAACTGACCATTCGAATTGGCCACCATTTTGAAATTCAAAATGGCCGCCATGGAATAACATTTGCTATATTAATTCATTTGAAAGTACCTTAGAATCATCCATTTTGAGAGATCATCTGTATTTAAAGCTTGCAAGACCTAGCTGGTACATAGAATACCGGCTGTCATCTTGATCATCGTATATATGCCTAAACGCATCACCCCCCCCCCCTTCTTCCACCCGGGGGGGGGGGCTTAATTATAACATATAACAGTTACTGAATGTGGTGTTAAAGAAAAACTAGAAAAATAAATGCCTTGGACTGGACGTATTAAAACTTCAGTGTGCAAATACAGGCCTGTTATTCCAGAGATAAGACATGATGAGACACGCATCACATCAGAATGCAGTATCACGTGTCTATGCAGATTGCCAGCATACATCTTTGATATGACATGTGCTCCCCATGTGCTCTCACCCACGTGGATGTATGTGTATAGATACACTATGTAAGTCTGTGTCCCATACAGATTACACACAACTGACCGATTTTTTTACTGTCCCACTAAACCTATTTACTTGTGTAAAGACTCAAGACCTCTACAATGTTCTTCTATGCATTCTGATTTTGTCAGAGCAGCTGTCACCATACCACATGATTTGAGAGGTAGGCCTTTTAAACTTTTAAATTTGCCTACAATGTACATTTACCTTTGTTGATAAACAGATGTCAGTTGCTGTTGTTTTATAAGAATGTTTAAATAGACATTTGAATATGTGTTATGTGAAGTATTCTCTTTGCTCAAAGTCAATGATGTTACCATCTTGCACATACGTACTGTACAGTAGCTATTTGTATCTGTGTTATTTCCTATGAGTGCTGGGTGTTGAACAGTTTATCAAAGTTATTATAATTAACCCAAAATGATCGGAATAGGCTCCAAGGGAAGCAAATTTATCAATGATGTATTTGTGATCCCTACAATAACAGTGTTTATCAATATGGTATCTAGGGGGAAATTTTTATGCCAACATGGACATCTTAATTCACTACAAACTAGTAACAGATTAGTGAATCTGTAACCAATTGATGCATAATCTTTGCTGTTTTTCCCCTTCACTCCCTTCAGGGTCTGATTCAGATCTTAAATGATGAAAGAGTGGATATGAGGAAACAAAACTGTCACATGTGTGTCAATTTCCAGGTTAGCCAAGAGAGAACATAAATGATTTATTATTTTTTTATCTTTTCAATACAAAAGTGAGTGATGCATTAATGAATGAATCAAAAATATATTGAAATCTTACTGAAATTAGATTTTGTGAATAAACGTCAACAATACATTACAAACGATTTACACTCCACCTTTATGCTGTAATTGTTATGACTTCATTAATTTGCTCGAAATGAAAGAAAATCTAAAGCTCATTCAGTCATCCGGTCTCTTTCCAGGACTGAACGAGCAGACAAGATGGAGACCTCCTGTCGAAGTTCAAATAAGTGTATCGTATGTTTGCAAGCTGATGAATCAACGCAAATGAACTTGACACCATCCAAATCATCCCTAAAAAAACTCAAAGACTTTGCAAAAAAACGCTCTTCTTTGGGGGAAACTACGATTTCTCCTGTTTGGGAAAGGATAGTAAGTCTTACAGATGAACAATATTTTCAGTCTGTTTTTCATTGGGCATGCTACAAACAGATTGTAAATAATGCGAAGTTGAAAAGGGCAGAGAAAAGGGTTCTTGATGCATCATCATCATCATCAAAGACAGCAGTCCAACCAAAGAAAGGACGGCCTTCAAGATCGGTTTCACCGTCATGCAGCAAAGGAGATGTACCAGGGCGACTAAGAAGATCAAGCTCTGCACCGAATGCCAAAAATTGTGTGTTTCAATGCAAAAATGCACATAGTGGTGAACTACATAGAGTAGAAACAGAGTCTATGGGGAGAAGATTAATGTTCATCAAATCGAACACAAAAGATGAAAAATTACGTGTGGCGTTAGCTCATGTTAATGAGCCTACAGATTGTTCTGCATTTGACTTGATGTATCACAGAAATTGTCTAAGGGATCATGAGCGAAAGGTACAGGGCTACTCCAACTCAGAGATGAGGTCCAAATTAAACATTGGCAAACATATTGCTGAAATTGACATATTGAATGCTGTGAAATGTTCTTTGAATGAAGGGTTTACTGTGACGATGAATGAAGTTAATGAGTTGTACGTTTCATTCCTTGCTGACAATGACATCGACCCCGGACCTTATCACCACAAAAAACACCTGAAAGCAATAATATCAGAAAACATTGAAGGAGTAAATTTCATAAAATCACATCGTGCCAATGAAAGTGAACTTCTCGTAGGTGAAAAGCTGCTTGGAAAAACTGTTTCTGAACTTCATGAGCAACAAACAGAAGAAGCTGATGTTGAATGTCTTCAGGAAGCAGCTACGATACTAAGAAAGGCACTTGCATCTTCATCTGCTAAATGGAAATTTACAGGTATCCAGTCGATGTCAGAATTTCAGCATCCTCCTCTACTGACCAGTTTCCTTCGTTGGGTTCTCTTTGGCACAAAATGCGTAGGCATTAAGGGAAGACGTAGCCAATCATCAAGAAAAGCAGTCAATCTTATGGCGCAGCAAATGTTGCTTAACTTCAAGACTGACCGTCAAGCAGCATATTCACCAGAATCAGATGCCGAATTCAGAAGGAGGCATGAAACGCCGTTATCAGTAGGATTGGCACTCACAATACACAAGAAGACAAGAAGTAAAGATCTAGTTGATCTTCTATCCCATTTGAACATTGGATGCTCGTATGATAAGGTGCTGCAAATTGAAAAGCGGATTGCCAGTGGAGTTGCAGAAAGGATGGAGACATCTGGTGGGTATTGTTTGCCATCTTTCATTGAGAAAGGCAAGTCTCTATTTTTCGCAGCGGACAATATTGACTTCCTTGAAAACACTGCCGACGGTCAGAACACTCTCCATGGTACCATTCTGGTAATCAATCAGAACCAGGGTGGGGATAGTGACTCAACCACAGGTCTCCCGGTCAGTGAACCACTCCGGATTCCAGACGATGTCAAACCCATTGATGTAGACATCAAACTACAGCATCCACCATCTCTTGAGGTCAAAACAATCACTGCCAGTTCATTTGAGTTTTGCTCCTTTTAGCATGCCATCAGCGAAAATGAGATGTATGACAAGGCGTGGTTCATGGCATCCTTTTCTACAAGGTCAAATACAACTTCAAGTGCAACACACCCTGTAGCTGCAAATGAATCTCTACACATTGATATTTCTCAACTGACTGAGCCTCTTGATAGTCAATCACCGCTTACAGAACAATCAAGTGATGATGAGACTAGCCTCCACGTCCATTCTGATCAGAACAGTGATACACAACCTGAGGACGAGCAATCTTTGGAGTCGGTTACTTCAGGTGCAACTTTTGAACATTACCTTGTTTCGGATATTGAACAGCCTATGGCAATGACAACTCCTAGTCTAGACAATTCAGGTGGGAATTCCAGAGTCCATGGAATTGAACAAAGTGAAGGAAGCACTAAAACTTCTAAAGGACCTGGTGTACACTCATCAGCCAAAGCACTGAAGAAGACAGTAGTGCCAACCTGGGCAGCCACCAATTCCTTACTCGTTCAGGCACAGCAGAAAGGAAATCAATCCTTGACAAAGAGTGCGATTGTTGCTCCTCTGTTACGCCGACCTCCCACTGACTATTCATCTCTCTTTACAATCTTAAGTCTTGCTCAAGGGATATCAGCTGCTGTGGTTGGTCCTCATAAGAAAACAGTCATCACCCTTGATCTTGATTTGTATGAGAGAGCAACCAAACTTCAATCTTCCACAGGGAACAAGAACTGGATTCTTCGAATTGGTGAACTCCATACCTGCTTCGCATCACTGCATGCAATTGCAAAATATCTCGAGGACAGTGGCTTGGAATCTATTAGCATTGAAGCAGGCCTCTTTTCCCCTTCAACGATCCGCCAAATATTCACTAGAAAGTGGTTCAAACGTGGTATTGAATTCCACATGACCAACATCATGGCGTGCTATGATCTCCTGTTTGAAGCATCAGTACATCATGAGCACTTGGACAGCATGATTAAGAAATGCGAAGAGCTTCGTAAGAAGTTACACGAGAGAGATAGTGACATTAAACAGGTTTTTGAGGAGGTAACTTCGATGATTAAAGAGCATTATCAAACCACAATCATCCAAGAGAATGACGAGATGGCAACATTCTTACTCAACTACATGAAGCAAGTTGAGAGTTTACTGCATGTGATTCGAGCTAGCAGACAGGGGAACTGGGAGCTGCATCTCGCTTCCATGGAAGAGCAGGTCAAGTACTACTTTGCACATGACTTATACAAGTATGCTAGGCTCGTGCCAATCTACCTTCTTCAAATGCATTCGCTGAAGACATCTGATCCTACTACTTGGGATGCACTAAAGGCAGGGGACTTCATGGTCACTAAATCTGGCATCCCATTCACGAACCTATTTGTTGACCAAACATTGGAACAGCTGATCAGGGAAGTGAAAGTAGCTGGCGGCATCACTGGAATAACACAAAATGAAGAAGCACTGGGTAGGTTTTTCCTGATTGCCCCTGAATTGGTCATCCTCATTCAAGACTTCCAAGATGCTTACTGTTGTACCACCAATGACTCTCAAACTACGAAGGAGCACTATCAGCTCAGTGGTTCTGTGGCTCTTCGCATGCACAGAAATTCCTCAACAATCAAGAAAGCAATCATACGACACTGCGAGGGCAATCCATTTGAAATCAGGTCAATGAAGCTGATGAATATGGTATCTAACATGCAAGTTCCTGAAGCTTTCAAGGAGGACATTCTTGAAAGAGATGTAAAGGGAAAGATCATGTTCCAAGAATTTGTATCTGACAGAATAGTTGAGTCATCGGCCAAGAAATCTATCTGGGACCCAATGAGGAAGGCCAAACTGAAGACATTCAGCTCTTGCAGAAAGAAGACACAGTGTAAGATTTGAGCCAAGCTCGTCAAACTAAGAGAGGATCGCCAACTTCTTGCAAGATTTCTCGTTGTTCAGCAGTCCAGACCTGGAATGATACATTCACTGGGTGACACAATTGGAAAATATGAATTTTCTGTCATTCCTAGGTCGCTATTTACCTCAGATGGCCTTCTCCTTATCCCATCAGACAAAAGCTCTTTCATCCATGCCATAGAAACCCATAGAACTGAACCCAACATAGAGACATCAGGAGAAGACAAGAAAACAGACAAACTGTGCATCATCGATGCCATGGCAGTTGTCCAGGCCATAAAGAAGTCCCCATCAATGGTTGACTGCTCCGACTTTGCTGCTGCTTTTGTTAGGAGCATAAGGAAAATTGCATCCCAGTACGATGAAGCACGTGTTATCTTTGATAGATACATTGATGATTCCCTCAAGGCACAGACTAGAGGGAAAAGGACTGCAGGTATTGAACCAGTGAAGTTTGATATCAAGGACAATACCAACATCAAGCTCGTTTCACTGAAGACTCTTCTGTCTCACAACTACACCAAGTCGCAACTGACAGAATATCTTGGAAAGGCTGTTCTGCATGAGTATACAAATAGTAGCAAGAACGTTGTTGTCGTCTACGGAAATGCTACATATTCCAACAAGCCAGATATGTTTGATCCAGAACTCACCCATCACACACATGAGGAAGCGGACACACTCATCCCATTGCATGTACTGGATGCTACCTCAAAAGCAGCAGAGAACATCATAGATATTGATGTTTATTCTCCAGACACTGACGTCTTTGTATATCTGATGGATCTTTGTTCTACACACAATGTCTTAGGTCGCCTTTGCTTCATCACTGGAAAGGGAAATGCGAAACGTACAATTGACATTGCTGAGAGATGTTCTGCAGTTGGTAGCGAAAAAAGCAAAGGTTTGCTTGGTCTACATGCATTCAGTGGTGCCGATTGGGGTAGTAAATTTGCAGGCATCTCAACGAGCAGATGGATCAAGCAGTATTTGGGCCTTGACCCAGAATGTGACATAGTCCATGCATTCCAAACATTAGGTGAAGAAGACTTCAACCAGGAAAGTGTGTTATCAGTCTTGGAAGACTTTGTCTGCAAGGTGTATGCTAGAAACAGCAAAGCCACAAAAGTGAGTGACCTTAGATGGGAGTTATTCAGGGCAAAAAATCTTGAGGCAGAAAAGCTCCCACCAACCCTTGGATCCTTGACACCACACATCCAGAGGGCAAACTTCGTAGCCAGAGTCAACAAGGGATACAAAGTTCCAAAACCAAAGCTGCCCCTCTAGATGGAAATGGATGGGAGCTTTCCCCAGAAGGAACATTCAGTGCAACCAAGTGTTTAGAGCTTCCTGCGCCGAAGGCAGTCATGGAATTGGTCAAATGCTAATGTCGGAAGGAATGCAAAAGCCATTGCTCTTGCAAGAAGAACCATCTGCCTTGCACAGCCCTATGCAAGTGTTGTGACTGTGAAAATACACAGGACTACGATGTGAATAGCCCCGATGTTGACTAGGTGAATATAAAATTGTAGATTATAAGAAATTGTTGTTTCAACGTCGCAACTAAACTCACATCCATAAGATTAGTTGTCATTTTAGACACAGTTGTAAGGAGGTACATTTGGTAGACATTTGGTCTTTGAAATCAAAATCGCATGATTTATCAGTCTCAGGTTATGCCATGCATTATATGTCATTATTCAATTCAACATATCGCAATATAAAGCAGGAGTTGACTGCCGTGATTGATCTAGAATCACATGCCTTCCAAAATGATTGATTTCGCATTTTAAGCGCTCCAATACCCAATATGTGTTACAAATCTGAAATACCATATTATGGCGGCCATTTTGAATTTCAAGATGGCGGCTAATTAGAATGGTCATCATTAAACGAAGCATGTATTTCATTTTAAAGCATGTATATCATCATAATGATGATACTATAACAAGTTTTAACCTTTCCATGCACTTCTAACTTGATATTCAAGTTGAAATAGGCTTAACAATGGCGGCCATTTTGAAATTCAAAATGGCGGCTTATCCGGAACAAAGCACAATTTCATGGAAATTTGTATTACTATATCAGACATCAATGCCATGCTTTTTATCCGAAATTTGAACCTTCTATGATGTCTATAATATGAAATAATGCTCAAAATGCAACTATTTATGGTGGCCATTTTGAAATTCAAAATGGCTGCCCAAGACGTGGTCGAAAAAAATGGTACCAAATTTTTATAGATTCAGATTCAATTTTGGCACGATTTTCTCACGGGATTTCATAGTAGCCTCTACTAAATGTCAAAAATACGTAGACATTCCTTGAGACACACAATGACGATCGTGTCTAGAATCTGAGTTCGATCTCAAACTTGTTAACACATGACCCACTCATCTTTATAGAATCAAAGGGTGTTAACCTGTTGACTGCTGAATTATTTCACCCCCAGACGTAATACTGGAGCTACCCGGTTCCAGCAGACAATGGATAAACATTTGGCTTTTAGTCTCTCTTATTTGCGGCAATTGTTTTGCTTGATGTTTTCGTTATTTGGTATTGTACTGTTTATGTCGTGGTTACTATAGCGATTTATTGTAAAACAGTGTCCACAATGCTGAAGAAGCCAACGTGAATGTGACTTAAGGCATAAACACATAAATAAATAATCGAAAATTTAGTTGAAAACACAATTTTAAACGTAATTTAGTTAGAAAATGTGAATTTAATAATAATATGACAAATTATATCAAATATATATATTATATCAAGCATATATATTATATATATATAAATCAAAAGATTAAAATAATAAGATAATTACACTAATGATAATAATTTTTTCATCATATTAAATGAGTAAATAAGACCGATTGATCGATTTGTATTAACTAAGTGTAAGCTTTAAATAATTAAAAATTATCCCCCCCCCCCAGTCCTTTGTATAAAGTATGTTAAAAGAGAAATAGAAAGAAATACCCTATATATTTAATGGTTCAAGTGAAAAAAACATAATGGTGATCTTGCAAACGGAGAACTGACTTGATGTATTTAGGTTTGTCATCGTTAAGGAGGCGTAAACGTAAAGGAATTTAACCTAAATGTCGTGTTTTAGGTACTAATATCAATGAGCATCTTTGTCGATCGTGTGAGTTATTAATAATGTTGAACTAAAGTGACGACAGTTTGTATTATGTGGCATTACGTGTGTTTTCAACTATTGACCAACGACATTAGAGTGACCTGCCAGTGTCAGGTATTGAATTATGCTTATATGACCGTAAATAAATACAAAACGGCTGAGCTTTACGGAAACATAAATAAAGAGCAAATGATTAGTGTTAAAGGCCAGCATTTTCTCGCCATGTGACCGATGGCTGACATACAAATTTTCGTCAATGGGAGGACAACATCCGCCCAAAAGGCATCATTGCACTTTTCCCCCAACCCAGAACGGGATATTCTTGCAACCACTAGTGTACCAGTGGTGGTAGGGACGAGGGGGTGGCTCGGGGTAGTTCTACGCCCCAAAGCCGAGTAAACAAAAAAAGGAGAAAAAAATAAAAAGAAAGAGCCAACAAAAGTAAAACGAGAAGAAAAAGAATTAAAGGAAAAACAAGAATAGGTTTTCACTTTCACACCTGTTACATTTTTCCAATTGTTGTATTCAAATTTTACAAATTTACATTGAGTGAGTCTCACAAATAAGGTTTCAACTTCATGCTCATCTGACTGTGATGAAATGCCTGAAACACCCTTAGCTTTAGGGGGCTCCGTCCCCTTAGAGCCCTACGCCAATTTATGCTCTGCTCGCTACGCTCTACCTGATCGTTAATACTTCAGCCCCCCCTCCCATCCCCGTTGTGTAGGGAGCGCTTACTGTAATTGGTATATTACTTTCTATTATAATGAAACATAACACAAAATATTGAAAGATGCAGGAGAAAAAAGGACATGACTAGGGTTATGGTGTCGATCATGTTTGATAAGGCCCAATAAACAAAATCACGTGAAAATCACGTCAATATCAAGGTATCGACTTGAGGAGAGTTACGTTCTTCAAACACCTGACATTTACGTAAATTTGTTAAAACGTTTATTGCACTAGGTAACTTAAAACACACGTACACTCAATCACGCAATTGTCACTGCAATATCACCATTATAATAACGTGATTATCCCTACCTTGGAGACCATGGTTTGTAAACCTAATACTGCCGTGTTTGTTTGGTTATGAAATTACATCTTCATAAACGAAATTATAGCGTCACTGAACACGTGAAGCGTTAGTGATAGTTTTAGTCAAAATATCTGCGTGAAATTCACGTGAATATTACGAGGCTGACTTGAGATGAATCATGTTCTTCATTCACGTGAAATTTACGTCGAAGAGGAAGTATGTTACTGTAACCCGCGTTCAACCCAATAATTACGCATATGTTACACAATAAATGAACCAAAATAATTCGATTATTCGAGTTATCGAATCAGCGCATTTGTGAGAGAATGCAACGTAAACAATATAGTTCAGGGTCAAAGTTGTTTACGCTAGCAAAGTGCAGAAAGGTCAAAAGAGAAACTTTTAGTTAAGCGCATCGCGCGCGATACCGGTAAAGTGCGCGCATTCCAAGTTAGCATGCGCGGCACAACAACTGAATTCGCCTCACATACTCAACAAGTTCCACTGGGGTTGGATGTTTTTCTTTTAGTTCTCCCAGATTTTAGGAACAGGAATATTCACGTAGGAACAGGAATATACACGTAGGAACAGGAATATACACGTAGACATGGAGGTCTAAATCCAGACCTGGGGGATCATGTAGAGTCTAGACTTAGATCTAGATCTAGATCTAAACCCGAAACCAATCGATCCGATCCCGTCTCAATCTCAATCCCCATCCCCATATCAACCTCAGTCTCAACAAGTCCCGATGCCATCTCCAATCTGACCAATGTCGCCCCAAACAGAAACCCTGGGTATCACGGTTCCCCACAATCTGAAAGAAAAAATATGGAAGGGAGAATACGTCGATTTTAACGGGTTACTAGGCAACCAGGGAATGACGGCTCGAGGGCAGGGATACGTTCCAATGGAACAGTGTCAATCGGGTTTTACTGTAGTTCAAACGGGACAACTCACGCTTAAAACCAACAGTAACAGCAAGAAACAAGATCTACAACATTGAGGCGTGGACAAACGCCTTTTTGACATAATTTGCGAGTGTCTGTTTGCAGGCACATCCAAACTGCGCACAAGAGATCCTAAAATATTGCCACCTCATACGGTCGGCATCGAGCAAATACACGGGAGGCGATCACCAGCCAAACCGCATGAAGCAGATCTAGTAGATCTAGATAGTCTAGTAATACAAGAAAACTTAAATACTGGGGATCAATATAACGAAGGAACATCAATGGCCAATAATAATAATGTTAACGTAAAGTCGGTACAAGATCATCAACTACACTCACTAGCTCCATCTCCCATTAAAGTAGAAAGACTAGTAGCAGAGTTAGAAAGATATCCCAATAAAAAGGCAGCGCAATTCTTAGTAACCGGTTTCACCCAGGGCTTCATATTGAATTACAACGGCCCTCGGTTGCCTGCCGATCTACCAAATTTGAAATCGGCAGATCAGAATAAGGTAGCGACAAAAAAGAAAATCGATAAGGAAGTTACTTTGGGACGCTACGCAGGGCCATACGAGAAAAGACCCCTTCAAAATTTGAGAGCAAGCCCAATTGGCTTAGTCCCGAAGAAGAACCCAGGGGATTTCCGACTAATAAATCACTTATCCTATCCGAAAGGGTACTCGATTAATGATTTCATTGCCGATGACGCATGCAAAGTAGAATACAGTAGCTTTGATACTGCCGTAGATTTAGTTTCTAGGACGGGAATAGGGGCCGAGTTAGCAAAAGAAGACATAAAATCTGCATTCAGACTGCTACCCATATCAACCCAGGACTTTGAATTATTAGGAATAAAATTCGAAGGGAAGTATTACGTAGATAAGTGTTTACCAATGGGGATCCGATGCGCACCGGCATATTTCGAAAAATTCTCCTCATTTCTAGAATTCTGTGTGAGGGACAGGCTAGGAACAGATAGGATAGTTCACTACATGGACGATTTTTTAGCAGTAGGGTCGGCAAATGCAGGAGGTATTAAATGTTTAGGATTAATAACCAAATTTCGCTCAGTATGCAGTGAACTAGGTGTCCCTCTGGCTATGGAAAAATCGGAAGGGCCCTGTACAAAATTGACATATCTAGGCCTGGAGATCGACACCAGCGTCATGCAAGTTCGGATACCTGACGGTAAGGTAGCAGCCTTGAAACAGAAAATCCGCAGGGCCTTAGAACAAAAGTCTTTGGATCTGAGGAATATTCAGTCGTTAATAGGATCCTTGAATTTTGTTTGTCGAGCCGTACGGCCAGGTAGAGCGTTCCTAAGGAGGTTAATAGATCTCCTGAAAACAGAAGACGGGTCAAAGGGTTCACGGCGTTTAACGGATGGAGCCCGTGCTGACCTCGAAGTTTGGTTGTCTTTTCTGGAACAATTTAACGGGGTTACAATCATTCAGCCTAGGCAGTGGTCAACTGACTCAGACTTGAACTTATTCACAGATGCAAGCGGAGGCATAGGATTTGGCGGTTACTTTCAGAACAAGTGGTTCAGTGGTGCGTGGCCTCAGCACGTGTTGAAGGAAGATTACTCCATCCTCCTTCCAAAGGTTATAGCGTGGAAGGTTGTAGTTTACATTAATAAAATTGAGAGTGCTCTTCCTCATCTCTCACATGAAGCAAATTATTGTAAGCTGATCATAAGTTTTCAAAAAGTCATGTATACAGTGTAACAAAAAATAAATAAAAAATAAATAAATAATAAACAAATAATAAGAAACCGATTATCGTGCTTACCAAATTATAGCACGGGCACAATATGATGCTCGTTTTAACCTTAACTACAAACAAGTCGAATAGGGTGGACTATGAATAAACATATGATCGTGAAAAGAATTATGTACATGTATACTCCCCCGAAGAACTCTTTTGTTTTCACCACAGGTACTCGAGCCCAACGGTTGTGACTATTGGGGGATAGCTTCGTCAGGAGAGCCGGCGAGAGGGCATCCTGGACAGGCAACCACAACCTGGGAGTAAATGCAAGCGAGGTTAAATGGTTTGGCATAGGCGGCCTAACCCTACACGAATTTCCGAGAGCTCTCCAGGACTTACTAAGGTACAACCCAGCTCCTACCATCATGATCATTCACGTGGGTTCGAACGACCTCGGCCGCTATGGAGCCAAGCAATGTCGACAGGCATTAGATGATGCCCTCACCACAGCCCGGGAACTACAGTGTGTCCCGAAAAAAACTATACACTTTTGAAATGGCTGCCGAATAACAAATATATGATTCTAGGGGAAAAGTTATATATGTATGAAAAGCTGATATACTCAACTTTCATATGACACCAAAAGTTGCGAAAATAATTCATGCTCGGGTGAGCACTGCTCACTTTTGTAAAGGGTATGAAAATTAGGTTGCGCAGGAATTAGCCATCCAATGTGTGAGAGGTAAATCCTTTGGAGCTTACGGAATTGAGGATGATATGACCAATTTATGATCAATTGTGATGAGTTTGGGTTTGCTGAGTGAAATGTTTGGTTTATGGGATTAACATTTTATGCATGAGTGAACAGGAATTGCATTAACTGTAACTTCCCTGTTAGACTCAGTGGTGTGTTCATGGGAGTCAGGATGGGGTGATGGTACATGTTGTAATTTCCATGTTACAAACTGTTATTCTCTTACATCTGTAACTTTGAATAAAAACCTTCACCCCACATTTCAATTATTATAAGATTAGTTGAACATCTCATTGATTTATTCAATACCCAGGTAGGGATAATGTAAATCGAATATTCAAATACGGTTTGTTGAAAAAAGGAATGTCCAAGATGTCGGCTACTTATTCTTCAGGTAAATGGTAACTGAAATGTGGGGTGAAGGTTTTTATTCAAAGTCACAAATGTAAAAAATAACAGTTTGTAACATGGAAATTACAACATGTACCATCACCCCATCCTGACTCTCATGAACACACCACTGAGTCTACCAGGGAAAGTTACAATGCTACAATAGAAAAATGAAATTCCTGTTCGTGCATAAAAGTTTGGTTTAATAAACCATGGAATTCACTCAGCATATCATGAATTTATCATATCACCCTCAATGTTGTAAGCTCCAAAGGATTTACCTCTCACACATTGGAAGGCTAATTCCTGCGCAACCTAATTTTCATACCCTTTACAAAAGTGAGCAGTGCTCACCCAAGCATGAATTATTTTCAAACTTGTTGGTGTCATATGAAAGTTGAGTTTATGGGCTTTCCATACATATACAACTTTTCCCCCTAGAATCATATATTTTTTATTCGGCAGCCATTTCAAAAGTGTATAGTTTTTTTCGGGACACACTGTATTACCGGGGTGCCACATTTCTTTCTCAAGCATAATACCTCGTTTGTTCTACTATGGATATGGCCGTACAGTGCACTCGCAATCAGCGATTGATAAGGTGAGGAAATCCCTGAACAAATATGGTAGAAGAAAGATCAGGCGCATGCACAATGCATCGTTCATCATGCACAACTTCATCGCGCAAGAACACAAATACTTCAACAGGGACGGGATACACCTGTCGGACAGTGGATGTGACATCTTGATAACAGAGTTTCGCAACGGCGGCTCGAATGGCTGGGTTAACTTAAAACTTGAAATCTCTGAGAAAACGCCGTTTAAATATAATGACTTCCTCAAAATAATGCACGTGAGTCTTGCGACTCAACACTTTAACATTTAAGCTGAATATAAAGATCATTGCAAAGTGTATATACATGCACATGTAAATAGAACAAGGCAGAATCTGATTTGGACCATGATATGGCTCGTTGACGCTGCTATCATGGTTGTTTTGTTGTTGGTTTTGGTATGGCAGCTCGTCAAGTATACCTACATGTATATTTCTAGTTTAGGGAATAATGCCAAAGATAATAAGATAACAGTGGATTGTACAGATGAATACGTACATGTAAATAGACGTTCGATCAAAATAGGACAGTCGACTAATGACTGAATCTTATTTGAGGCTGTGCAGCTCGACTGTACACGGGCAAACAGGTTATTATTGTCTTCAACATAGTGATCGTGTTTAATTGATTTAACGTGGATTCATAAATCGTAATTGTTCATTTCAATTTTGCTCGGCAAAGTCACATAAAATGTGATAATGGTGCAGAGAATTTAAGCACCTGGCTTGGTATTAAGGTTGGGAACCGATGGAGAAAAATAATAAAAATAAAATTGTTAGTATTTTTGATAAATGCCCTTAAAGAGATGACTATAGTTTGCTTTGTTTGAATGGGTCCAAGTGACAACAGATAACATCATTTCATTTAATTGTTCGTCCGTTTATGGCAGAAAGTAACAATTTAGAAAACAAAACAGACAAAACTATTTAAGAGGCAAAAAAAAAAAAAAAAAAAAAAAAAAAATGGTTTGTATTGGCTGTTTGGGGTTGAAAATTGTCAAGGTTGCTTATTGCTATTGATATTTATGTTAATTGTTGTTCATAACAGGGGAGAGCGGTTTGCCCAATGGCAAGGAGGGGCTCTCAGTAGGAGAGGTTGTTTAGGGGAATCCGTATCTCAGGAAACTGGGACTTCGGTTGGATCTCTTCCTCCCGGCTGGTCACGTGACCCGGGTTCCCCTACTTAGTATCTCGTTTTTATTTAGCCTCGATCGATCTCCCCTCTTCCCTGTACAATAGTGCGGGTACAGATATCGCCCCTTTTTAATTTCATTGCATTTCTGTTATTTGATTGTGACATTAATTGTTGGACGGTTTGAAAGGGGGAAATTCTATCCCCAGTGGAATAAATGTTGAGAAAATGGCAAACAATGTATCCATGTTGTATTTCTTCTCACAATTCGATTATTCGAGTTATCGAATCAGCGCATTTGTGAGAGAATGCAACGTAAACAATATAGTTCAGGGTCAAAGTTGTTTACGCTAGCAAAGTGCAGAAAGGTCAAAAGAGAAACTTTTAGTTAAGCGCATCGCGCGCGATACCGGTAAAGTGCGCGCATTCCAAGTTAGCATGCGCGGCACAACAACTGAATTCGCCTCACATACTCAACAAGTTCCACTGGGGTTGGATGTTTTTCTTTTCCCGCCTCCCCACCCTTCTACTCCTCAGACAATAAGAAAGGAAGAAATAAGAAGTAGAAAGTGAAAGAGCTAAACGAAAAGGGGAGGGAAATGTACACAGCAGGGCTCGGGGAGGATAGATTTGAGACATGTGGCCAAAAACAAAAAAGTGATGATGATGATGATGGTTGGTTGGTTTGGCTAATATGCTTTTAATGAATGGATGGTTGGCTGGGCTTGTAATAATTCGTGTTATGGTTGGCTGGGTGGGCTTGTATTCTTAATTGGAACAAAGTTTTGGTTGGTTGGTTGGGCTTGTGATGTTCCAATAAATGGCTGGTTGGTTGGGCCAGTAAGCTATTAATGAATGAATGGTTGGCTGGGCTAGTATAATGATTCGTTTTAAAGTTGGCTGGATGGGCTTGTATTCTTAATTGGAACAAAGTTTGGTTGGTTGGTTGGTTGGGCTAGTGATGTTCCAATAAATGGCTGGTTGGTTAGGCCGGTAGACTATTAATGAATGAATGGTTGGCAGCTGGGCTAGTAATAATTAGATTAATGGTTGACCGGATGGGCTTGTATTCTTAATTGAAACAAAGTCTTGGTTGGGTAGTTTGGATTGAAGATTCATCTGAAAATTCGGTTTTGGCATTCTTTATTTTGAAAATATGCTGAAGGGTTGTGGCTCGTAGAGCCTTCTTGGACGCATTTTAAATAAATGGTTGGTTGGTTGGGCTAGTATGCTTTTAATGAATGGATGGTTGGCTGGATGGGCTTGTATTCTTAATTGGAACAATGTTTTGGTTGGTTGGTTGGGCTAGTGATGTTCCGATAAATGGCTGGTTGGTTGGGCCAGTAAGCTATTAATGAATGAATGGTTGGCTGGGCTAGTATAATGATTCGTTTTAAAGTTGGCTGGATGGGCTCGTATTCTTATTTGGAATTGGTTGGGCCAGTAAGTGTTGTGGCTCGTAGAGCCTTCTTGGACGCATTTTAAATAAATGGTTGGTTGGTTGGGCTAGTATGCTTTTAATGAATGGATGGTTGGCTGGGCTTGTAATAATTCGTGTTATGGTTGGCTGGATGGGCTTGTATTCTTAATTGGAACAAAGTTTTGGTTGGTTGGTTGGGCTAGTGATGTTCCAATAAATGGCTGGTTGGTTGGGCCAGTAAGCTATTAATGAATGAATGGTTGGCTGGGCTAGTATAATGATTCGTTTTAAAGTTGGCTGGATGGGCTTGTATTCTTAATTGGAATTGGTTGGGCCAGTAGCTATTAATGAATGAATGGTTGGCTGGGCTAGTATAATGATTCGTTTTAAAGATGGCTGGATGGGCTTGTATTCTTAATTGGAACAAAGTTTGGTTGGTTGGGCTAGTGATGTTCCAATAAATGGCTGGTTGGTTGGGCCAGTAAGCTATTAATGAATGGTTGGCTGGGCTAGTATAATGATTCGTTTTAAAGTTGGCTGGATGGGCTTGTATTCTTAATTGGAACAAAGTCTGGTTGGTTGGTTGGTTGGGCTAGTGATGTTCCAATAAATGGCTGGTTGGTTAGGCCGGTAGACTATTAATGAATGAATGGTTGGCAGCTGGGCTAGTAATAATTAGTTTAATGGTTGACCGGATGGGCTTGTATTCTTAATTGAAACAAAGTCTTGGTTGGGTGGTTTGGATTGAAGATTCATCTGAAAATTCGGTTTTGGCATTCTTTATTTTGAAAATATGCTGAAGGGTTGTGGCTCGTAGAGCCTTCTTGGACGCTGTAATTAGTATTATTTGTCTGCGGTACGATTGTATAGCAGACAAATGTTGTTTGTATCGTTAATGAATGCATACTTATGTTGGGTCCGGGGCTGTGCCCCGATGGAATAAAATTTGCATAGGCAGCTCGTACAGGTGTGCGAGCTAATTCTGCCACGGAGACCAGGGCGTGGCATGAATTAGTGTGTAATTGAATCATTCTAGCTTGAACTTTCAACGAGACATCTTTTATTTACAATAAAAGTGCGTTGTGTCATGTAGTGTTATATGACTGTGTTTGAATAAGGTTTTCCAGAGTTTTTATGCTCGTTGAGTTTTATCTCTGGTTTTTTATCCTGGACCATGATAGGTCCGGTTTCCAGTGAAGGAAACGGTTTCCATGCAGTGAAGGAAACGAGAAGAAATGTTTGTTAAACATTCATACTGAATGAACGGTCGGCTCTCAGTAGTCGTTGTCAGGCTATTCCACAATAATTGAAGTGTATTATTGTGTTATTTGTGTGTATTGGGAGTCAAGAGGGATGACAGACGAAATAATATGTGAGATTATAGGACAGACGTAGATATAAGTGCCCAGATAGATGTATCGAAGCTTATCATAACTCATCCTGCTATGAAATTATTATATGTATGTTTGGGGTTGAAAATTGTCAAGGTTGCTTATTGCTATTGATATTTATGTTAATTGTTGTTCATAACAGGGGAGAGCGGTTTGCCCAATGGCAAGGAGGGGCTCTCAGTAGGAGAGGTTGTTTAGGGGAATCCGTATCTCAGGAAACTGGGACTTCGGTTGGATCTCTTCCTCCCGGCTGGTCACGTGACCCGGGTTCCCCTACTTAGTATCTCGTTTTTATTTAGCCTCGATCGATCTCCCCTCTTCCCTGTACAATAGTGCGGGTACAGATATCGCCCCTTTTTAATTTCATTGCATTTCTGTTATTTGATTGTGACATTAATTGTTGGACGGTTTGAAAGGGGGAAATTCTATCCCCAGTGGAATAAATGTTGAGAAAATGGCAAACAATG
Source organism: Strongylocentrotus purpuratus (assembly GCF_000002235.5). Taxonomy (NCBI): domain Eukaryota; kingdom Metazoa; phylum Echinodermata; class Echinoidea; order Camarodonta; family Strongylocentrotidae; genus Strongylocentrotus; species Strongylocentrotus purpuratus. Next base: position 26,942,992 of record NW_022145606.1, read on the forward strand.
TATCCATGTTGTATTTCTTCTCACAATAATAATCATCCCGTTTCTGAACATCGTGTCTTGGATCTTGGATCCAGGCGCGCCGGTAGCAGTTTGGGGTAAGAGGGGGTTGGGGGAAGGGGGTGGGTGCAAACATCCCAGAAGAGAAAGCTAGTTGCAACTGGTCCAGTTGATGAACCATTTAATGCCAACTGGTAACCCTGGAAATTGAAATGGGCTTAATGATCCAGTTGATCCAGGCCAGTTATACTTCAACTGGTCTAGCTGAGCCATTAGAACCATTTGGTTAACTTCCAACCAGTTGAACAGCAACAATACTTCAATACTGTTACGTCTGTGTTTCCAATGTAAAGGCATTGGTAATAAGTAGACTTTACATAATTGAATTAATCGAAACAATTTCGTATACTTGTACTTTATTGAAATTATTTTAGTTCATAGTTAATGTTTCCCTTATTCATGTTTAACTAAATGTAATTTAAACGGAGTAGCGAAATGTCCTAATAACTGGTAATTTATATTTGTAGTATTTTCGAAATGAATTGCATATAACTAAATCATCAGTAATTAAGAAATATGCTGTAAATTCAGATAAATTGTTTAAAAAACATAGATCTGCACGCACCCCATATTCAATATGCAAATTAATTGGTTTCAGCTGGTTCAACTCGAAATATGCTAACACTCAGTCATCAACCGGTGCAACTGGAAGTATGCACACTCCAGTTATGAACGGGTGCAATGAAAATATGCCAACTGTCAGTTATCAACTGGTGAACATAGAAATATGCCAACAGTCACGGTATTATCACCACGTAACTTAAATGGTAACTGTGAAAACATCAAGACACCAAAGAATAACTAATTTTCACACCTGGAAAACACGGAATACCCAGCTTATATAAATAATCCGTTTGATTCACGAGATCATCACCGCGGAACTGCTGGCAACGTTGACTACCATTTAAATAGGTGTTTTAAGACACCTAGTCATGACTAATTATTCACACCTAAAAGTCACGTATGCCCAGCTTAGATTAATATTCCGTTTAAGTCACGAGATCATCACCGCGGAACTGCTGGCAACTTTGACTACCATTTAAATATGTGTTTTAAGACACCTAATAATTATTAATTTTTCACACCTAAAAGTCACGTATGCCCAGCTTAGATTAGTATTCCGTTTGAGTCACGAGATCATCACCACGGAACTGCTGGCAAGTTTGACTACCATTTAAATAGATGTTTTAAGACACCTAATAATTACTAATTTTTCACACCTACATATCACGGATTCACAGCTTAGATTAGTGATCAGCTTGAGCCACGTGATCATAACCAAGAAATTTATGGTAACTTTGAAACCATTTAAAGAGGTGTGTAAGACACCTCCGAATTACTAATTTAATATAACCAGAGATTCACGGACAGAACAATAAGACGATTAGCCGGTGTAAGTAACGTGATTATTACCATCAACCTTGGATAACCTGTGAAACCAATCGATAAAGGTGCTTACAAGACCAAATAATTACGTATTTATCGCCACCATCGGTTAACGGACAAAAAACTCGTTGCTTGGTCAAGTGGTTATTTGGTCATAACCACTTGATTTACAGAGGTAAATGGAATCACGTTACTCCAGTCGCGTGATAGACTGGTGGTTTTTAGGTTAGATGAAATCGTGAACAGGAATACCTTTTTTTTTTTTAAATGAAGGCACGTGTCGATAACGTTTAAATCTAGTTCAAAAGGCGCTATACTTTAAAATCACTTAAAATACACTCCCAAAAGAGGTTACTTTTTAGTGTTCTGTTTATTGGGGGGCTTTTTTTTTTTTTTTTGGTATCCCTTTTTTCACAATACACTGCATGTCCGAAATACTTATTGAATGCTTTCACGTGATGTTTGTGTTTCATCAACATTAAATAAAAAATGTATGAATATATATTTCTTGACATAATAGTAGAAAGTAAAGCAGCAGGTTTGCTAGAGTGGATAAAGAGCATATATAAAAGCCCTCCGACCCCCCCCCCCCACTCAGTGTTATTTAGGGTACGCGTATGCTCATTCCCTCTTTTTGAAAGCACCCCCTATCTGAGGACTGCCAACATTTCCGAACTCCCCTTTCGCGGGCTTTTCCTGCCTCGGAAGCCCCCCTAAATACGGGAAAATGCTCAATATATCCCCCTAAATTTGGAATATTTTTTCAGGAGTCCAAAGAGATGAGAGAGAAAAAAAAAATCCTTTTTAAAGAAATATCCGGGTTAAAAGTCAAATTCACCCCTTTTTGTTTACAATTCTCGGGCCGGACTTTGTCGCACGAAAAATACCCCTTAACCGGATATGTTGGTTACAGGCATGCGGTCATTCCGACCCCGGAGTGGGGGGGGGGGGCGGGCTCCCCCTCTCCAACAAAAAAACAAATAAATTAATAAGTAAATGAAGAAAAAAAAATCGCTCCTCAAATACCTGCATAATTGTGTAATGTTTACAGGGCTCTGTTTCATAAGAGTTTGTTAACAATAGCAAGTTATGATAACTGTTATAAGCTACTAAAATCGTCGCATTTGATTGGCTCACAGTACAATTGTCATAACAAAACGCATTTGTTATACACATGTAACATGGTTTATAAAGCAAAGCCCTCGAGGATATACTTTCGTTCGATACGTACCGTAAAGTGCCACGTCACCGAAGTACAGCACAATCTGCACAACGCGCTTCGAGAGGAAGCGATTTTCATATATACGTTCAGAATGTTGACATCGATTCATTTACCGAGCAAATCAGGGTGGATCCCATGCAGTCATTCGAATTCTTCCATTCAGAAGTAGCTTGAAGATTTTTCTGCATTCTTTTCTTTTTAATTCAGTGGTAATTTCACTAGGTAAGTTGGACAATGACAAATATTTTCGGGCTATTTTATTTTAAAGAACAAGAAAATAGCTAAAAAATAGGTTTTCACCATGAATATTTTCTAAAAAGTAGACAAAAATCTTAAAAGAAAATGAAATAAAATGTGCATGATTGTTTGCTCTAAAAACCTAGCCCAAAATTAGTTTTTCACTTCATTTGTTTGTTTGGGTTTGTTTGTATTTGTATGTTGGTTGAGTGGTCGTTTTTCCCCTATGTTTAGTTTCTTCGCAACCAATAAATCATTCATATGTCCTCATAATATATTGTTATTTATATCTGAACTTCATCAATATGATATATGATTGTGTGCGTTGATATACAAATGCTTTAGAAGAGAGCATTAGGTTAGTGCCAACATTGTATTCTATTGTATTTTGGTGTACTTTCTGGCTTTGTCTCAGAGTTGAAATTAATAAAATATGTTTGTAAGTATATACATTAGAAATATTTCTTTTCGACTACCTCAACGATCGGCTTACTTTGTTTGAAAGAGTATCTTTCGCGAACAATGGAGTTTCCCAAATTTAAAAAAAACATCTTTATATGTATATACAATATTTGTTGCAAATTCATTTAGCATATTTTTGTTTGATTACCTAAACTATCACTTTACTTTCTTTGAAATATAGGTTTTTGCGGCCAGTTGCAATTTTTTTGTTTTAATAGTTCATATTCTAAGCATTCGAATGTGTGCAAACTCGCAGCGTTAAATCAGCTTTCAAATTAAAAATCCGTCCATTCTTATTCATTATCCGTGCAATCAATTCTGGAGCGGATCCAGACAGGAGCACGGACAGCCCGTGCCCCCACCCTTTTGGTGGCTGAAAAAAAAGGAATAAAGAAATACACATAAAGAGAACAGGGGAAAAATCATGCATATGGCACATATCATGAAAATGTCATTGACGGGAAATTGCTAATATATGGGTGTTTTATCCAAACTCAGATATGTTATAGCCACCAATCTATATTGATAAACTATATATTTTACAAACACGTGCAATACGACTAATACGAACGAGTGACTTTCGTAATTCCAGTCTACCACTATTTGTCATATTAACATTTCCCCCAGAGTTTGAACTATTACCAAATATATCAGAATCCGTGTTTAATTATCACAACAGGGATTCCTTCAGTATTTGAAGAGTTTCATACAAAAAGGAGCTAAATCCACGTAGGGTACTTCTGAGTAAATCGCCTTTTTATTTTGTTCACTTTCCCTTTAGCCATGTTCCTTCGTGATGTTATACCGTGTGAGGCAAAACAAGTTTACATCTAGAAAATTGCTTATTATCTAAAAAATCGTCTATGAACAGTAAACTATTATACATCTCAGAAAAGAACGTTTTATTCCAAATCAGTTGGTATCGTTTTTTTTTTTAGGTATGTGTTCACGCTTGGATGAACAGGAGGCATTGTTTGCGAGAGTGCCAAAGTGATGCCTACAGTACATGGATATGTTGGGATTAAAGTGAGAAAATAAATTGAATGTACCAAATAAGATCACTGCATATGCTTTTTGCAGAAGCAAAGTCACACACACACACACACACACGCGCGCACAAATGTTCGATAATATTTGATATTCGATATTTGATGTGTGTGGCATTATTAATGTTGTTACGGATGTTATTTGGATCTGCAATGACCGAATTAATACCCAAATCCCCCTTTTTTTTCAAACATCACTTAAGCAACTTTGGTGCAAGTCGATTTTTGCACTCTCGCAAACAATGCCTCCTGTTCATCCAAGCGTGAACACATTCCGCACAAAAATGATACTACATAATTTGGGTTTACACCCTTTTCGAGGATGTATAATAATTTACTGTTAAAAAATGATTTATACAATAACTAGCAATTTTCTAGCAAACCTTTCCTTTTAAATAATAATAGTGAAATCACAACTAAAAAAACCTTTGAACAGAAAGTAAACAACATATCACAATTCTTTCCAGAAGGAGCGAAATTCATGTTTCTTTCAAAAATGAGCTAAATCCAAAAAAAAAAAATATTTTTATAAAAATGAGAAATAACTGGAGGATTGTTTTTTCAAATATTATTGGTCCAGGGCGACACCTTTAACATATATAACAACATGAATGTACATGGCTAAAGGGAAAGTGGAAAAATAAAAATAGGTGACTTACTCAGATCTATACAAATTCGTCATTCAATACGTATCAAACTCCATTATTTTGGACTCCATGGAAGAACAGAGCCATTAGGTTAATGGCTCAGAAATGGACTATCCAACCGTTTTATCATTCTATCATTGTTATATAAGTCTTTGATTTTGTTATATTGTGTTATTGTTTTTTATGATGATTTTCGGAAATAAAACAAACAAACAAACAAACAAAGTGGATATAGCTCCTTTTGGAATGAAGCATAATATGTGCCTAACAATTGTCATACTTCCTCGTAAAATTGTAGAATGTTTTATAGTGCATTTTGTTCCTATTAAGGAAATCATTATTTTAAGACAAAAAACTCATTTTTGATAAAAACATGGATTTAGCTCTTTATGCAATCAAGCTCTTCATTTGTTGATACTATGTTTAATAGAACTAATTCGTCATTCAATACGTATCAAACTACTTAACAAGGGATAATCTTTGTGTTCCCATCACACTTTCAGCTATAAGTCCACATTACATATGTTACAGGAGTAGATGAATGGATTTCAACTTGTAATGACTTAAACCCAAAGCTCCGCACTTTCTCGTTTTAGAACTCTATTCTATTTTTGAAACAATATTATCCTTGACTGAGTAGACCCTTTCTTATATTTCTCATTCTCACCTCTTCCCTTTCCGCGCTTTGTCATTCCTACCTCTTCCGTTTCTTCTCTGTCTTTGTCTCACCTCTTCCCTTAGATGAGGAAAGAAAGATCATGAGAGTTGAACATAACAGGAAATATTACCCACGTAGGCCTACTTTGTGAAAATACGGGGGAAGTTGATCTTGCCAACAGTCAAACAGGAACCCAATGACTTTTACAATCCTATCGCTTGTGTGATTATCAAGATATTTATGATTGGAAATCAAAATTTAAAATTTCGTTTTCCTAACGAATTTTATAAAATTACAGTCTATTTGGAAAAATGAGTATGGAAAACCCGGTCACTCACAGATTTTAACTTTTTGGGGGCACTCCATAATCATTTCAGTTATTATACCATATAACAGACACTAACAACGCGTTTTAGCCATGCATCTCAAATTGAAAATTGTTAAACGATGCCTTTAAAGTAACATAAATACTCTTTTAGCACAAAATTCGAATACCAGATATTGCTCAAAGCCCTTCGAATACCAAAAAACATGTACAACAACTTGATAAGGAAAACAAAATTGATATATATCTGCCATCTGTAGAGGTGTGTCTTTAAGAACTTTCGATGTTTCTCTCCCCTTTCTCTCTCTCTCTCTCTCTCTCTCTCACACACACACAGGTTTGCAACATGAGTTCAAACTTCACCATTAGCCTGTTTCTCCTTGCCGCCATCGCATGCCTGTCCCAAGGATGCTGTCCAGAGAGGTTCATGCAAGTCGGTAACCGGTGCTACCATTACAACTCAAACGAGGTCGATTGGCACGATGCACGCCATGCATGCGAAAGACTTGGGGCGCATCTAGTCAGCATCCACAACTATGAGGATAGTAGAGAGGTCTATGTTCTATGGAAGAGTTTAGTCAACGATAATTACCTTAATACTTGGCACAGGGTAAATAGTAGACAAGTATCTGTTGTTTGTAGCTGTAATGGGGAGGGATTATGTGATCGGCAAAATTTAATTTAAACAAAAGATATCACCTGATACCAATAATCGAGTCAGCAAAGTACCGTAGCGGATTACCCAATGTGGTCGGTTAATATCAGAGCAGAATATAATCTGATAACCTAGGTGATATAGTTGCAATAGTAAGGTACCGGAACTATATTGTCTCCTAGAGTATATTGATGACCTTTACCGATAAAACTAGTCTTCCAGCGCGCGCGCGCTACTCAGCTTCTGTAGATCGTCGCCTTTAGATTATATTCTGTAACAGTAAGTTGCTGGGAATGCTTGTGCGGAATACGCGTGCGTATTATCAGGGAGTGCAGCCTATGCGAAATACATCCATGCATGCTCGACCCGCTGTAGTGGCGGATCCAAGAGTTTTTTTTTAAAGGAGGGGCATGAAGTGTTAAATCGGCGTGGGGTCCGGGGCCAAAGGGCCCCGGAAAAAAATTGAACTATAAGATGCTTTATGGTACATTCTGAGGCATTTCTGAATGCGTAAACTGAACATTTATTTGAAAATTCTTGGCTTTTTTTGGAAGGAAAAGGGGGCATTAAAACCCCGACGCTCCCCATGGGTCCGGCCTAGCTGGCAGGGCTATACGCTAGCTAGCGCGACCCGGCAAGGCTAGCTCTCTGCAGTACGCCCAGGACTGGCGTCGACCGCCGGCGTCCCCGCTAGGCCCGCAGAGCTCGCATACCTACCTGCGGCTAGCATCAGATACAGTTTCAGCTGGTCGGCGCAGCTAGCCTTGCCCTGCTGGTGGTTCCTTGTCTTCACTCCAAAAATATCTACAATGTATACCGTAAGTTTTAAATATATAGATCTAGATATTCATCTTAGTCAGAGGAATAATCGATAGAGTCTAATTATAAGGACTAATATTGTTTGAAAACCATTTGCCTTTGTATTTCATGAGACCTATCTAGATCTAGTCCCAAATATAAACTTTTCTGTGTGTGATTCTATCGTTATTTGTGTGTGTGTGTTGGCAATTTTTCTACGAAAAAGTGTTGTACAATCAAAATTCATCCAACTTGAGCATACCAAATTCCACTTCACACTCCTATAATTTCAATGCATAAGGTCTAGCCATTAATTAACCGGTATCGACGTCATAAAACTCATTGGATTTCCTATTATTAGAGTACTTTTCCACACATGTAGATTTCTAGGTCTACAAAACAAATACCGGTAGCCTAGATCTAGATCTAGGTGTCTAGGCCTACTAAATTATAAATAGGAGAAAATGTAAATTATTGTTCAATTGAATATTGAATATAGATCTAAATCATTATGATGCTTCAAAATCATACTGCAGTTTAAATAACCTTAAAAAATCAGTTCTCTTATTTAATTTCATCTGATTCACACTCACAGTCACAGCTCAAAATCGCGTTGAAAAACTGCAAAAAATGCCCCTTGAAAGCTTGATTTTATTCCATTGCACTTTGTTTCACTAGCGTTTGCGCATCGATAGACTTTATGATAGACTCTGTCGAGATCAACAGAAAATTCAATGAAATTTTGGGCAAACCTTGATAATACTGCGGCTATTTGTGCTGCTCACTCTCCTCATTTGGCATGTTTGGCGCTATATAGCCAATGTACTATGTAGGTATTTCATTTTAAATAATTATTTTATAGTCAAGATGACCATATTGTCTACAAATTCTTGACATGCTTGTGAAATATTCCACCACTCATTCAAGGACTCTGCACAGTATAGCCTAACGGTTCATTGTGCGCAATGCTTGCACATGTCTGTAGATTATATAGGCCTACACGATAAAAAACAACAACAATGGTTTATTCACAAAATCAGTAGGGGTGCTGGTACGTGAATAAGCATCGTCCGCATAAACGACAATACCCTCGTAAACGCAGACCATTCGCATCCAGAAAAATAAGGATCATCCACATTTTTGTGAAGGATCCGGATTCCTGATCCGCGCGTTGGTGATGCGAAAAACGAATTCCGCGATGATGCTCCATAATGCATTTTACACTTACGCAGAGACTTTCACTTTTATGAACAATAAATCCTAGGGAAGACGGACAACCCATAGAATGTAGACGGTGAACTGGGGGTATTTTATTACGCGGAATCCGTTTTTTCGCATTAATTGCCAGCACGTGGATCAGGAACCCTGTACCCGCAGAGCACCGAAGAAGAAAAAACATCTGTGAAAATTGCAGACTATCCTTATTTGTTTAGGTCGAGACTTGTCCGCGTTTACCAGGATATTCTTGTTTATGCGGACAATCTTCATTCTCAGACCAGTGCCCCTACTGAAAATGGCAATATTCCTCACATCAATTCCACTCTTAGAGAAATAACTTGGCACAAAGTACCCTGCAGGAAGTCAAGCTAGGGCCATGCAAGGACAAGTAAAAGAGCCACATCCATAATTGTAATTTGCAATTATTATTTTTCTTTTTCATAAAGATAGAGAATGATAGGAATAACTCATTGTTAGAAATACACATCACAAGATTTGAAAAAAAAAAAAAAAATATCTATTTTTGTATTTGGGACCATTAAATGGCAAAATGGAATGATGATGCATTATGGAGCAGACAGCATGTTATTGGCCATTAACACATAATAACCAGGATTTTTCACTGAATATTTTGTAGATGGGAGTATATTAATTGTTCTTTATGTTATAATTTCATTATATTTTAATCAATCAGATTTTATATGTTTTCATTGAAATGAGTTATCAATGTAATTTTTTTTTGGTAAAATTGTTTCTTAGGATCATACACTGGCCGAACTCTATTTTTGAAGAAAAAAATGTTATTGTTTTGGTAATTACTCTTGTAATCTAACAATACGAACAAGCAAAGGGCATATACAGTAGTACACAATAAGCACTGACTTGAACAATTCAGGGAAAGCTATTTATAGTGGAGGGAGGGGGGGGGGGGGGGGGGTAATGATCCTATGCACCTAATTCTGCATCGGTGTAGTACGTGTTGTTATAGGGTTCTATAGACTATTACCCCCCCGCCCGGACAATCACCCCTGACAATTACCGCAAAAGGACATTTTACCCCCCCCCCCTCTGAAAACTTAGCCCCCCCCCCCCCCTAAGCCTCAATTGAAGCTGTTATTCAACCCTTACACTGACAGCAGTGATCAAGGTTGACCTCTCAGTCATGAATATAAGCCATAAGGGGGGGGGGGGGTTATACTTTGCACCATACAAGTAGGGTGGTCCTATACACCCAATTCAGCATCCAGTGGTTCCTATCATTTGTGATTTTTCCAAACATTATTTAAGTCAATTTTATAAATTTGCTTGCATCTTCAAATTGGAGTGATCGAATGCCGTTTGAGCAATTTTTTAATTTTATTTTCATATTGCATCTTTTTAATACAAACAGAAAACCTAACATGCTTGAAGATGTAGAAGATCCTCGCTATCCATCCACCTTCGCAGCTTCTTTTGCCTCACAATTACCTCTGTCACAAGCCCTATCAAACACCGTGCCTGATTATGGTGCAGCTGACAGCACTGGGGACACTTTGCCTCAATTGAAGCTGTTATTCAACCCTTAGACACAACCACTTGCCTGTTAATTACCTGCTATGAAAGAAATTACATATTGTGGTAAGTACATCGAAGCAGCAATGGATGTGGGGCTGTCTCACTAACAGCAGTGATCATGGTTGACGTACTCTCAGTCGTATAATCATCATGGGCGGGGGTCATACGTTGATGCTATACAAGTAGCATGATCCTATACACCTAATGCTACATCCAGTGTTCCCATCATTTGTGATTGTCCCAGAGATTAAGTCAATTTTATAAATTTCCTTGCATCTTCACATTTGAGTGAATTTTCTTTTAGCATGGGGCATGGGGGGGGGGGGGGGGGTGGTCATACTTTGATGTCATACAAGTAGCATGATTCTGTACACCCAATTCTGTTTTAAGTTACGTTTATAAATTTGATTACATCTTCACATTGATTTGAATGCTAGCTGTCATAAAATTAGTGTAATTTCATGTTAATATTGCATCTATTATGAACAGAAACCAAACATGCTTGAAGATGTAGGAGATCCTTGCTATCCATCCACCTTCGCAGCTTCTTTTGCCTCACAATTACCTCTGTAACAAGTCCTATCAAACACCGTGCCTGATTATGGTGCAGCTGACAGCACTGGGGACACTTTGCCTCAATTGAAGCTGTTATTCAACCCTAAGACACAACCACTTGCCTGCTAATTACCTGCTATGAAAGAAATTACATATTGGGGTAAGTACATCGAAGCAGCAATGGGTGTGGGGCTGTCTCATTAACAGCAGTGATCATGGTTGACGCACTCTCAGTCGTATAATCATCATGGGCGGGGGTCATACGTTGATGCTATACAAGTAGCATGATCCTATACACCTAATGCTACATCCAGTGTTCCCATCATTTGTGATTTTCCCAGAGATTAAGTCAATTTTATAAATTTCCTTGCATCTTCACATTTGAGTGAATTTTGTTTTAGCATGGGGCATGGGGGGGGGGGGCATACTTTGATGTCATACAAGTAGCATGATTCTGTACACCCAATTCTGTTTTAAGTTTCGTTTATAGATCTGATTGCATTTGACATTCTTGATCATGTACGATATCCTCGCTATCCTTCCACCTTCACAGCTTCTTTTGCCTCACAATTACTTCTGTCACATACAAGTCCTAACACCATGCCTGCTTTTGGTGCAGGGAGCCTAAAGGGCATTTCCAATTTCCTTTGGTTGTTGCCACTTTTTTTTTTAATGAATGCGTTTTAAGCCTTGTAATTGCGATATCTTAGTAATCATTTGAGGTATGAACTTCAAACCTGCTAATAGTACATGTATGTATCACTTTAGGAAGACAATCTGATTATATTTTGGGGTAAGTAGGTCAAAGGTCACATAAGGATTTCTCTTTATGCCAATAGAAAAAACTCTCACATTGTTTAATACAGATAACGTTATAGAATTTACACAATGGAGGGATTTTATTTTCTATTGTTTAATCTCTGAAACCCCAAACTGTACAAAATCCAGGAATGAAAATTTAATCTAATGATACTTTGATCTCAAGATATATGTTTTGGCGGACCCGCCTCCCACTAGCATAGAGTGTTGAAATAGTCACACACTTTTTACAGCAAACGTTATTGTTGAGGCATAACATAAACTGTTTTGCGAGAACGTGCAGTTTTCTTCATGTTGGACTGTTTTCAAGATATGTAATTTTCGATCTTTACCAATTAGTATTGTATCTGTTGGATCATTTAGAAGAAACACCTACTTATGATATTCAAATTAATGTTTAAATGTGCCACATTAATCTGTACAAAGTAAAAAGGGTATTTATTCAAGAATAAAATGATAGTGTTTAAGCCTATATTATACACTATTTATTTAAAAAAAAATCAGTAATGTGAAGATAAGTTGAGGCCAGCAGTCTGCAATACTCTGAAACAGATAAAGTCCTGCAAAGGAAACAAAAAAGAGCCTCAAGCACGTAAGGAAATTTGTGTCGAAGTGTTGAAATGAAAAATTATCTTACAGTAGTCTGATTGGTGTCCCTTTTTTATCTCCTTTGCAGCTTTGCTCAAGCTCAGCATCCGTTATTACATTATTCCTTCACTTTTTATCAAAATTTAATGAATTTTGTTGTTCTCTTTTGTTTCTTTTATTTGATAGAGCTACTAGCAAAGGAACAACTTCAACACTGCATCAAATGGCTCGACCAAAGTTATCAGTGGAGCAATATTCACCTGGTTTCCCCAAAACAAAACAGCACATCCCAAAGAATGGTGAACTCCAGTTGAAAAGACATGCGATCTTGAAATAACCATGGTCATTTCAGACATCTTGCGGGAGAATTAAAAGGGGCAAGAACAGTCAGTGATTTAGATACATTTTACCATCAGGAGCATTCACTGCATTGCACAGTATGTAACTGAATAGTTGGAGAGAAACTGGACTCTGTGTAACTATACTAGACATGACAAGTACAGAAGTACTAGCTAGTAATGGACAAGGAATTTTACTCACGTGAGCAGTTCAAAACCAAATCCAAGTAAGTTTTCCTCAAGTGTATCCAACCAGCCCTTCAAATGCTGCACCTAGACCACAAGGCCATCCAAAACTGCACCACTCCGACAATTCTGGGAGTTACAGTCAGATCTCAAATGGAATTTCCAAGTGTTTGATATGATATCAAGTGCCGGCAAGCGACTATACATTTACGACATCTCAGAGTATCATGTGAAGATCTAGCAGACATCTTCTCGACATATATCCGATCTTCGCTAGAATACGCTTCTCCAGTTTGGTCCACATCAATTTCCCGAACAGTTATCTTGCAGTCTGAAGAAAGTGCAGAAACGTGTCTGCTGTATTATCCTTGGATAAGAACAGTTGTATGAGACCACTCGTTTCTCTCCAGAGTCTAACTTCTTGCCGTCTTGCCCTTCTTGAATCCTTTTCTCTCAAACTGTTTAAGTCATCACGAGATCGAATTATGTTCTATCGCCAACTCGTCGCCAAACCTCTTGCCATGAACTATGAAACTCTCTACACATAACTATACCCTATTGTAGAACTGAGAGACACCGCACTTCAATTATTCCCTATATCGTACAACTCCTTAACAACCAACTGTGATTTTAATTATCTTTGTCATGTTTGTATTTATTTATTTTTGCTTACCATATTATTGTTTTTCATTCTTCTCTTTTCCATTCTTCATTATTTTATCCTCCCGTCTCATGTACTTTTTCTTCTTCTCTCTAAATCAGCAATTAAAGTACTTACATGCATTATGATTATTATTACAATTTTGATTAATTACAAAAGAGTCATCTCAGAATGAAGTATCTTTTTAATCAATCTTTTTATTCATTATGTTTAGCTTGTATTTAGGTTTTTCACACCAATTAACCAATGTATCGGTTATTACAGAATTTTGAAATCACAATTATAGGCATGTATTTTCTGAGGAGAGGGTGGTGTTGACTTTTTGTGACTGCTTTTATTTGTGTTTGCGATGGGATTTCATTTCTTTCATTACCCATTGTCGGTTTAATTCAAAACTGTATGAGTTTTAGAGCTCAATAAGTAATAAGTCTTATTTAGGTATCAACAAAAGCTTATACTCTGAACATAATTGTTTAAATATAAGGCTATACTATTTACAATTGCTATACAATTTCTTTTTGGAGCATTTTTTGGGTACTAAAGTTCTTGCTAGATGTTAACCCAATTAAGCCATGCGTAAACAATTTTCAATATTATTATTCTACTCAAAGAAAAGAACGGGGTGATTTTTTTCCTATTTGTATACCTTTTTTCCTGTGTTTGGTACTAAATTTGTCATTACAGGAAATATATATTTTTGAAGTCATTGCCAATTTTCATGAGTTCGGCTCATGGTCAATTTTAGTTGAATTGCCCACATTCAAATGTATACAATTCTTTAAAATCATATTGATTTTATTTTGGCATGTATTCTTTGGTAGCAAAAATACACCCATCACATTAGGTAATTAAGCTAAGGGTAATTGCTGGTAAATTTTCGAATTCTCTGGTGTGCAAGTTTTATATAATCTCTCTATCTTTTATGAGGGAAAAGGTTAAACAAATACCTACAGTCTTCTCAGAAAATACATAGTGCATGTACAGTGTAAGTTTAACTTAAATAATTGATATTCCTGCTATAGGCAGTTTAAGACTTTTCAACTGATATCTTGTCATGATCTTGGTTTTTGATAATTAATCGGTAGTGTTAATAGTTTAGCATGGGTTGAGTTACTGAGAGGGCACTGATGTCATGGGGGGGGGGGCTGCTGCTCTTATTAATTGAATTAATTGTTTAGACAGATAACTGGAATCTCAAGTTGGAGCATATGTGGGAGGGGTCGATCATGTTGCATTCCTTTACTTTTCTTTTCACTCCTTGATGGGATGTCACATATCATTTCAGATACCCCCCCCCCCCCCTATAGGTATTCCTCTCAAGCAAATCAATCGATAGAGGAATGTGTAATTGGGTTAGTTCAGCAATTACATAATGATGCCTTTTGTCTCAAATTTTCAGACTTGTTGGATTGGATAGGAAAGGATCTTAAAGTAGTGTAGTTATTTTGGCTCTATGTTCTCCAGTTTCGCTCTGATGAGTGCGAGGTTATGTCTTTTGTATGTCTTTTTTGAGAGGCATGTGCATTAGTCTTTTCTCTCTTTCATAGTATCAACTTGTATTGACATCTTTATATTAATTGCAATCATGAGATGTGTAATAACGAGTACATTTGTAGGTTCTATTATAATTTGTTTTTTTCTTTGGTGATGGATCCTTTCTCTGAATGCAATTTGTACTTTATTTGCCTGTATAAACATCTATGTGTTTTTACATTTGTTGTTGTTCAGCTACCCTAAATACCCGACGTTATATTATTACCAAGAATGTGTTTCTTCTAACAATATTGACAGAAGAATTATATCTTTAATAAACGATTTTATCAGTATTGTACTACATGTACTTCAAACTGGATGAGATTTATTCTTTTGCAATTTCATGTCTTTGAATTGTTCGTTTGTGCCATTAAGTCAGTGTAGACAGACGCGGATCCACGTGGCGATTTTTCCGGCCCTGCTCCCCCCACCCTCTAGTCTAAAAAAAAATGTTTAAAAAAATAGGATAATAACGTAAATTTAACCTTTTTTTAAAAAAAAACAAAAGCGGCGCCCAAATTTTTTTAAAAAAATTTCGCCCACACCAAAACAAAATATTACACCCCCCCCCCCCTGCGTATTCACCGACTGGATGACGCTGCTAAATATTTTCTCACGAAGTGGGCCCAATATATTTAAAAAATATATATGTGCTCTTACCCCCCCCCCCCCCCCCGCTTGTTCACAGCCGGCTGAGTCGGCGCTAAATTTTTCCTCTAAAACTGTACCCCCCCAAAAAAAATGTGCTTCTACACCCAGCCCCCCCCCCCCCCGCGTTTTTTTCATTTTTCACCGGCCGGCTTAGTCGGCGCTAAATTGTTTTCTCAAGATTTGCCCCCCCCCCCTCTTTTCGCCGGCTGGATCCGGCCCTGAGTGTAGACGCCACATACTTTAAGTATAATGGCTGCCAGCTGTGCCTTGGTGTGATTAAGAGAGACTTGATGTGAAATGGGTTGTTGAGATTTGGAGAGGGGAGTCCTGGTCCATCATATTACGAGAAACCGGTAGGCGCCGCTAAAGTAAAGTAAAAATATTTGGACTAAGGGCTGTGAGATTCCGAGAAAAGTAAAACATCTGCTCAGAGCTAGATTATATTCTGGATCTCCACAGAAACATGATAGCTGTTCAAAACACATCGGTGTTCTCTACTCTATGTCGCAAATTGGGAACTAGAAGGGCATTGATATAACCCTGTGATTTCACTGCATGTCATGAAAACCCTCTTATGTAACAACAAAATAAAAAAACTATATTCTAGGGCCAAAATTGTCAAGCTTTTCATTACAATGCTGCCCCTCATCACTCATACAATGTACATTTTATAAACTGATGCACAATATTTTGTCAAATACTATTTTTCACATTTTCCTGCAATGCCCCGTTAAAATTAAAATTACATCTATGATTTAAGACATTCAATATATCTTACTAAGGCAATTCTACTGAATGTATGGGCATGGCTAAATTTTATTTTCAATAATCTATAATCATTTTTTGTAATTCTCCTTGATAAATTTCCTAAATTGTTACACGGTTTTAATATAGTTTGTAGATAATCCGTCTTATATTTAAAAGGGGTTAGTGGCTACAATTAGAAGCCTCCATTGACAAAACATGGCACACATATTAAGAACAATGCGCTATTTAGGCACATTTTCCGTTTAGGGACAAACATTTGAATCCAATCAGTTGTAAGACCAATTTGAAAGAAGGTTGAATGCACACGAAAGGAATCTAGCTGAAAGAAACCTCTATATTGACCAGAAAAAAAGCTGACATAAAAGTAAAGTGCAATATTATTAGGTACGTCGATACGAGGATAAAAGCGAGGGCGCTCTTCAAAATAGATTAGGTTAATTAATTTTTAAAATATGTTTTTAATGTAACCGTGTTTCAAAAATTGATTCTAAAAATATGTAATGGCATGAACTATCACTCTACAAAGTTTGAATCATCAATTTAAAGCGCAAGACAAAAAGTTGAACAAAGTACCTAAACAGGACAATAACACCATCTCGAACTGTAAACCTTCGTACATACACATTTTTCCATTCAGGATGGATCCCATTCGTGACAGATTGTGTGGAAATCGATTTACACGTCGTGTATTTTACATGCAGGAATGGGTGTATCACGCCGTTTAATTACGTTTAATTAAAGGTAGAATTTGCGTAGCAATTAGACGAATTCAGATTTTTTCCCCTGCCATTTATTTATTATGCAGTTCATATGCAAAGTTGAACCTAATACGTTTTTATGTCTTTCCATAATACTTAGTGTAAAACTAACAAAGTTATACACATTATGTGGTGAATATTCTAACACAAGAAATCTATAGAAGATTATAGCTGCAATATGTGACAAATAGATGTAAGAGCTGTTGTGTGTGTAGGGCTTGCCACTGCTTAGTGTGTATAATATGAAACTATTTAAGTTGTATGATTATTGGATATCACGATATTAACAATGTTTATGTATACCCATTTCATGTTAAATAAATCATTCGCATAATAGGAATTTATTTAATCCTGCAGTCGTTTTAGAACAATCAAACCTTGGTATTCATCTATATGGTATAGATTTGGGCTTTTTTGGTTTACCTTGCATATGTTATTATTCATTATCTCCATATGTTTTCTTTTAATGCACCCCCTCAATAAACTTTATTTTCAGCACAATTAACTTTGAGGTATATATGCTATTATGTTTCTTGTAAATTGATCCTCAGCATGAGTGTTCAAGCGGCATTAAATCTGGGGCGATGAATTGTAGTTCCGCTATTCAATTTTGTTTTTAAATACATACAAAGTTTTAATTTGAAAAATATATATTCAATGTCTGATCTGGCGAGAGCATAATGTAACCAAAACTGTCAAATGGTGCGAACTGAATTGACTCAGTGACATAAAAGCTCTAAGCCTCAAACATATGGTTTATTATCATTATTGTAAGTTTTTATTGTTGTTATTATTATCATTATTATTACTATTATTATTATTATCGTCATCATCATATATTCATTATCAGTGTTTCTCTAGCTATATACTGACCTTAGTTTCACAGTATAGTCTAATTGAGCTGTACGTACCTCTGCACCATCTAACATTCTTCTGAATTCGACTTAATTGGCTTATGAAGATAATTATTTCCCTTTGAAACAGAACTTTAACAAACAAAACTGCCTACAACTTAAATGACAACGTGATCGACACAAATTAGCAGTCATTGACAATTGCGGATCTTTTCTTTAAGAACAGCCTACCAAGGGTAGCGACTGAATAGTCTTGTTCAAGACTCAAATGCACCAGAAGTCTTAAGAGACTCGAATATATCCGCAGCATTGAACTCAGAATCGAATAAATATAACAAATTTGTTATTTATAACACATCTAATTAAGAATTCAATCTGCGATAGAAGTAAAAATCCGTTTCATAAAACAAATAACAAGTTTATATAGTCAATAATATGTATTGATAGTTCGCGAACGAGTCTAATTGCGCTGTCGCGCTCGCTCTATTTCTAGCGCGCGCCTATATCCAACTAACAACGACCTTATCTGTGACAACAGTAACACTAACAGCTAGGCAACTTCGGTGCTGGACACGGTTATCTGTAGAAATCCTGTAAGTACATGTCATATTTATTCCGTAATTTCGTATTCATAAGGTGATATTTATGTGTTTTTTGATATTTGAATACTTTCCGGAGGTTAAACAAAGATTGATCCTGAGAGTTAGAGCTCGTGTGCCGGGGCGAGTGCATGAGTAGGCCTAAGTTAGACGGATCTAATTAAATTGCCCAATTTCAGGCGCGACCTGAGAGCGGAAGCTGCATGTAGTGCCCGCCCTAGAACTCCCGGGCATTTTCGCAACAGACCCTACGGCCTACTGTCTACTGAACACACATAGTCTAGCTGCATAATAATAATAAATAATATTTAATTTTTATATAGGTCTAGTCTAGATCTAAGAAGGGAGATCCCGGGTTCGACCCGAACCCAGGCGGATGACTGAAGTGTGTTAACGTTCCCCTTCCCTTGTTCATAGGCGCAGGTTATGTCAAGTGGAAAACAGGATAGGACGTTAAATGGAGGCCCCGTGTACAGGAGAGTCACCACCCTTGCAAAGAACCATTTCATTGCACTATTCGTAGCTATAAATTATAGCTAGAGGTCTAGTAAGTAGTGAAATCTAGACCCTAGTGTAATGGTCCACATGCACACCCCAATCAGGCCTAGTACTAAAGTATAGACTCTATGGCAATGGTATAGATTCTAGGGCAGGCATCTTGAAGAATCTTCAGTATTGAAGGAGGCCGGAGGCAGATTATCTTGAAGAAGAAGGATAGTAGATCTAATAATATTTAGGGTCTATATAGACCTTCTAGATTCTACTTGTTGTAAAGCGCTTAGGCCTAAAGTAAAGGCGCTGAGAGACATTTGTATTAAGCGCTATTCTAGTAGACGTGACCTAGATCTATATCTCCATGTTTGCTTCGACAGGCAGACGCTTTACTAACTGAGCAAACTCGCCTCCTGCGTCCTGGCTGTGTATTAAAAGCTGTGCTATTGATTCTCAACATTTCACACAGCACTGTACAAAACTCAGCTGATTTCACTCAAAATGTGTACTTTACTTAGATCTAGTGACAATTGATGACACCTAGAGGTCTACTACTACTAGATCTAGTCTAGTACTAGTCTAGAAAAAATGAATATTCATCATCTAAAAACCAGGTGGCTGACAACGAATCGTGTTGACTACAAGACTTTCTCGGATTAATCATTATCCCCTAGCAACGAAGTCGGAGGGGATATACATGTAGAAACACTGCCGTCCGCCCTTCCGTGCGTCCGTGCGTGCGTCCGTAACAATTTTGGATTCCGATCAATAACTTCGGTAATGTTTGACGGATTTTAATGAAATTTGATATGAAGGTACATGATATCAAAATACAGGCTAAGTTTAATTTCCGAGTATGTAGGTGAAAGGTGAAAGGTCATATATAGTAATATAATAGTATAGTCCAATGGAGTTAACTTGTTCTGATGTACATGTATATAGGCCATTTGTACCCTGCGAGGGGATGCTACGCTTTGCGTTGACTTGTTAATGTAGGATCTAAATGAGCAAGCTATCGTAAGTCAAAGTAGATATTTCTTTGTTATTTTTTATTTGTTAATATAGTCAAATGTAATTTTACAGCCAAAGTGAATATATGAGGATGTAAAGAGTAAAAATCTTGTTGCATATCTCATTCATCGCGGTCCTGCTGAACCAAACCATTTGTTCCACTCAGTCACCATAGGACGTACTTCAGTCTATGTATAGAGGCGGTCAGATGAGCCAGATGCAATTTCAGCAGAACAACCGTCGATATCAGAGACTGAAGCTTTCGGTCTATATCAGTCTATACTTTGCTGGAGTGGTATACTGTAGTAGTAGATCTACTGTCATTCGTTGCTGTTATCCGGACTTGGCTGTCGGATTTAATAAATTTAGAATTGAAAATTCCATTTTTATTTCAAGGGCAGGCTAAGCTGTAAGCAGCCAAAACAACAACTCCTGCAATAAACTGCAAACCCCCAAACAGTGTTTAGATTTCACTAACTCCATGCTATACATGTACATGCTTCAGAGAACTCCGCCTACAGCCTCCGAAGGGCTTCGGTGACGGAGCTCCCTGGAGTAAAGATTTCACTAGACTTTAGTTAAGTTAGAATTAAAATAGAAATGTAAATAATCTAGAGTCTAGTCGGTAGACAGTAGGAGGACTAGGAGGCAAATTGGCTCAGTCGGTAAAGCGTCTGCCTGTCGGCCCAAAGATCTTGGGTTCGAATCGCACCCAGGCGGATGACTGAAGCAAGCGTTGTGTGTTAACGTGCCCCTCCCCTTGTTGTTTCATAGACGCAGGCTATGTTACATGGAAAACAATCTGTCTCGGATAGGATGTTAAAAGGAGACCCCGTGTACAGGATAATCACTACCCTTGCACGTTAAGAACCCACGGCACTATTCGTATAAGAATAGGGGGGAAACCTGATGTAGTAGTCTACCTGCACACCCCACTCAGGCCGAATATATATATATATACATGAATATACGGCATCTGCAAGAATCTTCAGTACCGGTATTGAAGGATAGGAGGCAGATTATCTTCAAGAAGGAGAAGAAGTATACTGCACTCTGCAGTGTAGTGTAATCTAGTGCCTAGTCATGCTAGTGGTTTCTAAATTTACTCTAGAGTATTGATCTTTTTTTGGCGCAGTCTTGACTCTATGTCTCTTAGTTTACGTCAAGACTCTGTCTCTACTCTCAGTCTTTAGACTGCAAACATTGTAGCAGTGACTGTTGTTTTCAGTCACTTAGTCTGAATGTGAACCTAGCTATTTTAAGAATAAATTTTCCCCCTCTCTTTTACAGGAAATATACAGAGTGTATTACCATATGCTTGCTTCTTTGAGTATGTGCCTGAAACAAGAATGTCCTGGAGAAAAAGGACCACAACAAGAAAAGGTAATTTTTTTTTTTTTTTTTTTTTAACTTGGACTTTTTAAAACTTCACCTGTTTAGTTAGTCAAGTAAAAGGAAATTTTTAAATGGGTGAGGGCATTAAATAAGGCCAAGTTGGAGGGGTATGCAAAGGGCTGGTATGAGAAGTATCGATTCAGGGGTGGCTACATGGTATGTGTGCAACAAGATGTCTACTAACAAGTTGCTGTAGTGTTTATTTATAGTGTATTTTAACTTCCAATATATATATTTTTTTATAATTAACATTTGAAGGCCTTGAAGAAGGGATGGGGGGGGAGGGGGGGGGGGGGGAGTCCTATACACCAAACAGAATGACAAGCAAAAAGAAAATAATTGACCTTCATATTTTGCTGAAAAAGAAAGTAAACATTGAAGACAATTGAAGAAAAAAAAATAATGCAATTTTTGTGTATTCTTATATATTTGGTTAATATTTATTGAATATTTTTATAATTCTGTTCCAGAGATGGAGAGGAAGGGCTTGCTGTTGAGAGATCATGGGGTGCCTTGAGGTTCCACTTCCAGTCTTGATGTTCTGCCCCTTACCTCTAAGCGATGGCCTCTTGTGCCTGGCAATATATGAGCGAAGCACAATGGACTGGTAATTCATAATGCATATTACAATGTTTTTTTAACAAATCAGGGAAAGAAACAGAGATAAATTCATAGCATATGAGTCTGTCATGGCATTTTTAGTAACTCAACATTTGCTCCTGCAACGACTACTCTAGGCTTTATTTTGTCAAAGGTGTAGGGTTAGACTGAGGGTTGGAATTGTGATTAAGGTGGTTTAGGTTTAGGGTTAGGCCTAGGGATGAAGTTTAATAGTGTAGAAAAATTATGTGAAGCAATTGTCTCAGGAGAAGGTGTTGTACAACTTGATTTTCCAGGTGCTGGTGGAGCTGCATGTATCTTTTACTCATCAATGGTAGTTTTAAAATCTTCCTCTGTATTGTGAAAGCAGAAACATGATGTAGAGTGGAAGAGAAAAAAGTATGTAACACAGTATCATTTAAAATAGATTTTATAAAGTAAAAACACACTGGCCTGCAGTTTGTGAAACATGTAGCACTGTATTACCAATTAAAAGAATTCAGCGATTTTTACAACGTGCTCTATTGGCATTTATGTACTGGTTATGTTGTAACACAAAATGAATTCTTAACTTTAATCCTGGATCCATTGCTAAACATAATGTCAACCCTAAATGTATTAAACATTGCCAGACCCAATTTCGGGCTACCCTAAATCCCTTTCTACATACCAGTATTGTTCAAAGTTTATATTTATTACACCCTTACTGCGAGTTCTAGAAATTCTGCAAGAACCCTACCCTGCTGTTCACTTTATAATTAGTACTTCACATTGCTTTCATGAACATGCCGTAAAAGTGAATTTATTTTATGTCTCTATACAAACAGGTGCCTGTACATGTAATGTATTTCATGCAAATGAAGAGTAGAATGAGAAGCTCACAATGATATGGTAGACAAGGACCTTGCTGTCTAAAGCTCGGAGGCCAGATGACAGTGTCTGAAGTAAGTCGCCCCATAGAAGAGCGAGAACTTTCTGTTGCAATTGTTAACATGCAACACATCCTTACCACATGCAACCCATCCCACTTTCACAATATATTTTCTTAACAACAGTAACCCAAGTTCAACGTTTGGATTGGTGATTTTAAACATAAAAACAATGGTCTGAATGTTTAATTAGATCTTTTACGCAAACGTAGTATATTAGTAATGAAAGGCATGTTTGGTAATACAGTAATTTCATTTCAGACCATGAAGACCATGTATTATTATAATTATCTGGGATCTGTCGTTGGGCTGATAAGCATGGAAAATAAGGAATGTACTCCTGTCGAACGAACAATATGTTTTTATAAAACGAATAACTCTTTGAAGATTACTTACTAGAAGAAGTAGAACAAGAAGAAAAAGAAGAAGAAATACACTGATGATGTCAGCTTGACTTCCTAAAGTTGTATACTATTTGAAAATAGTTTATATTTTATTCATGAACAGCCGGCTTGTCGGAATTGCGTACAAGGATGCCATTGGACTTTTCTGTACTAGTAGCTGAAGGGGGGAGCAGTCACCAGAAGGAGCATGCAACTCCAAAACAATGTGGATACTTCTACCGAGTTCATCTCAAGAATCAAGATGTGACAGTGGATGTACATGTAGAGGGGTTTGTGACCCTCCTGACTGGACTACATGCAATACACATCAATGGATTGTAGAGGAGTAATGGTGGGTCCGGTGAGCTCAACTCTGGAGGTTAAGTTCGCAAAATTAATAAATTTCCTTTTAATATGGGTGTATATGGTTCCAGGGATTAATTTGACGCAATGCCTCGTAGTGACACGCCCTATTAACCCTATTTTAACTGGGCTATTTCAGACCAGGTTTTTACTGGGGGGGGGGGGGGGGTCAATTTGACCCCCCCTTAAGATCTCGGCCGTTTCACCGCCGATCGCCGCGAAAATTTGCATGCATGTCAAGTAAAGTGTATAGAATACTATGGTAATTTCAAATTTTTGAAAAATTCACTCATTTGCATAATTATGGTAATTTATGCAAATAAGGTCATAAAATTCACATTTCGGCCCATAAATCATAGATTATTCATATTTAAGTATTCTTTATCACTACATATATTTATTAGACCATTTGGAATAATAATACAACACAAAAAATTGGAAGAGCCAGGTTATTCCTTATGTTATCTCTTGTTTTTATAATTTCTTATGTATTTCATTGGTTTTTAACTTATGTATTTTATTGTTTTTGTTGTTTTATTTCATTTATATCTACAATTCAACTATTTTGACCCCAAAACAAACATCTAAACTTTAAACAAGACTGAATAACCAATGTTTTATCTATTTTTAGGAGAAATGACTTTTACATATGTTTTGTACACAAATCACGAAAATGAGCGATTTTCGGGCTGACATGCAAAGACAAAAGGTCACGCGACCTTGTAATCGTAGGTCCGATTTTCAAAAAAATCGTTTTAAAAGATGCGTAAGACTCGAAAGTAAAAAGTCAGGAGAGGAAAATTTTATATCTGCAGCGGTTTCGGAGTAGTCGCGAAATTTCTACAGGGGGGGGGGTCAAATTGACCCCCCCCCCCCAGTTAACGTAGGGTTAAGGGGCAACACACGTGTCAGAAGGTATAAAATGGGAAGCAGTTCCTGAATTGGCACGAGCTTTTACTTTTCGGATGACTTCCTCATTTTGTTTCATACCTTATTTCCTTTGCCGCCATGAGGTGCTAAAGTTTTAGCAGAGTTGGGGGCTTCCAGCCCATAGATGTGACTTTTCATGATTATATGTAATAAATTGTAATAAAGTTACTATCCACTTCAACACTTGACTCTTGTCGGGAATTTTATTTCTTTGTGTGGACTTTGTTCTTCTCTGGAACGCGATTTGGGCAGTGTGATAGGCGGCCATCGGCCACTCAGTTGCCGGGGCTGTTTCATATATAAAGAATGTGTGAAGACAAGCAACTGCATTATAAGCTCAGCATGATCAGTAACATTGATTCCTTTTATGAGGAAATTTAAATTTTTGTTCCTCCCAACCATGAGTTGTACATATTCTTTGATTCGGGGAGAGGTTGGTGAAGAGGGATAGGTGCCCCATATTTTGTATTGTAACAGGTTTTGTTTTCTACATAAGGAGACAAGGATAATATAGTAATATATCACCTATATCAACACGATGAGCAAGAGCACGTCGATTTAACCTTTTGGGGGAGATGCCCCGCCCCCCCCTTGAGCACCAAGGGGGGGGGGGGAATTAAGAGGCCCCCCCCAAAAAAAAAAAAAAAAAAAAATGTGCTCACTACCCCACTAAGGGGAGGTTAAAGGGGGAACAAAAAGTAGAGGAAAGCGAGAGGAACGGTGGAGCTGTGAGAACGAGGTAAGAGACGGGCAGTGGCGGATCTGGGTGGGGGGGGGGGGGGGGCCCCCTTCGAAAATAAAAATGTAAAAACACGTTAATTTTACCCCACGCCCCCCCCCCCCCACGCCCCCCCCCCTGCCGCTCAAGGGGGGGGGGGGCAAAATTTAGAGGGCCCCCCCCAAAAAAAAGTGCTCACTACCCCACTAAGGGGAGGTTAAAGGGGGAACAATAAGTAGAGGAAAGCGAGAGGAACGGTGGAGCTGAGAGAGCGAGGTAAGAGAGGGGCAGTGGCGGATCTGGGTGGGGGGGGGGCCCCCTTCGAAAATAATAATGTAAAAACACGTTAATTTTACCCTACCCCCCCCCTGCCGCTCAAGGGGGGGGGCAAAATTTAGAGGGCCCCCCCAAAAAAAAAAATGTGCTCACTACCCCACTAAGGGGAGGTTAAAGGGGGAACAATAAGTAGAGGAAAGCGAGAGGAACGGTGGAGCTGAGAGAGCGAGGTAAGAGAGGGGCAGTGGCGGATCTGGGTGGGGGGGGGGGGGGGAAGGGCCCCCTTCGAAAATAAAAATGTAAAAACACGTTAATTTTACCTTACCCCCCCCCACGCCCCCCCCCCCTGCCGCTCAAGGGGGGGGGGGGGCAAAATTTAGAGGGCCCTCCCCCCCCAAAAAAAATGTGCTCACTACCCCACTAAGGGGAGGTTAAAGGGGGAACAAAAAGTAGAGGAAACAGAGAGGAACGGTGGAGCTGAGAGAGCGATGTAAGAGAGGGGCAGTGGCGGATCGGGGGGGGGCCGTCCCCCCCCCCCCCCTTCAAAAATAAAACGTGTAAAAACACGTTAATTTTACCTTTTTGGGGAGATTCCCCCCCCCCCCCCTGGCGCTCAAGGGGGAGGGGGGGGGGGATGCAAATTTTAGAGGGCTTCCCCCCAAAAAAATGTGCTCACTACTACCCGCCCCCCCCCCCCCCCCCCCCCAACCCCCCACTGAGCACATTTTCGGCTGGCGCGATTTTCAAATTTCCGGGAGCAAAAAGAAAAAAAATTGGGCCCCCACCCCTAAGAAATCCTGGATCCGCGCCTTGAGAGGGGAAGCAGGGAGAATGGGGGTTCGAGAGAGGGACCAACATTAATAAGACGCGGAGAAAAGGGAGCGGAGGTGGGGAGAAGATGAAAGGGGGCATTCTTTTGGATTTAAGAGGGCGGCCGGCCGGGTAAGGGAATAAGGGCGCATACTCCGTGGAGCGTTTAGGAAATGAGGGGAAATAAGAAGAGCTAGCGCAGGATAGTGAAGGGAAAGAGAGAGGGAGAAAGAGCGCGTGCGGGGTGGAGGGAAGGAAGATTGAGGAGGGGGGGGGGGCGGGTGGCGGAATAAGCAGGCCGACTGGAGAATGAGTTGATGAAGGTTTGGGAAAAGGGAGTGAAGGAACTAGGGGAAAGGATTGGATAAACTGGGATTAACGGATAAGAGCGAATTAAAGGTAGAAGACGAAAGTTGGAGGAGAATGAGGAAGGAGAGAATGAAAGGGGAGATAAGAACGAAGGAGAGAGTGGTAAACAGAGAGCTAGAGAAGGGAAGCGGTAAGGCAAGGGGAGGAGGGGAGGGATGAGCAAGCAAACCGGCGGAAGAACGAGTTTAGAGAGGATGGGGGAAAGATGATTGGGTTTACGGCGAAGAGAGGGAAATGGCTGAAGGGGTGCATGGGGGGTGGGGGGGGGGGGCAGGGGAAAATCAAAGGAGAATGGGGATGAGGGATCGAGAGAATAGAAGGGGACGGGGAAAGAAGGAGAGACACTATAATACTCAGGTGATAAAGAGGAACAGTGCGTTACTGTGGCTACCGTAATCTGGATAACATTTAAGTAAGAGGTAATAGTCTACTCACAAGACGATTTTATGTTAATCGAGGGTCTATAAATAGGGGTAATATCAATGTATAGCTCTTTTAAAATGTTATACAATCGGCCTATGAACAAATGAAACTCCTAACTTCACTACAACCTTTGTTTTGGTGATCAATTGGTACTCTTTACCGCTAGGTTCTTTTAAAGCTATGATCTTGCTTAATTCGTTGTTTATGCATGCATGAAGCATTGCCCCTACCCCCCTAAAAATATTTAAAAAAGTGAATTAAAAAAAGTTATGTCAGTGCCAACAAAATCTAAATCAATAAGTGAACATTAAACAACATGAACAACTTACACAGAGGAGCATGCACGCGTTTTATTTTATATCATTTATATTTTCATTGCCCATGCGATTAAAAATAGGTAAAGTCTGGAGTAAAGAAAACTCATCAGACCAGTGTACTATCAGGGCGCACAAATTACTCAATCCTACAGTTCACTACTGTTCTATAAATCTAACCTAGGTGACAATAGTTCCAGTTCATTACCAGAACAACTTTGTCACCTGGGTTTCAGATTACATATTCTGCTCTGATATTACTGAGCAACTTTGGGTAATCTGCTTCGATACTTTACTGTAACTGTATTGGTATCGGGTGAAGATATTGGGAAGAGAATATGTACAGTTCATGAAAGAGGTCTAGAAAGAACAAAGAGGGGGGGGGGGCAAAAGAGAGGATACGTTCGTTGTATTTTAGCTGCGCTTGACTTTTTTCAGTGTACAGAATATTGTTTGCTGTTTTATTTGTATGCTGTTATTATGGTTAAAATAAAAATCTAAGGATATCTCCGAAAACGCTTAAAAAAGGGGAAATACGCTTAAGCTGGTATTTCTGAAATATGAAATTTAAAGCTGCTTATACAAATTAGGCAAGACAATTTGTTGACAAAATATTTTTATCAACTTTTAATGAATCTGTCAATTAAAGGTAATACTAAGTTTTGGGAAATTTTGAAAATTGGGTGGATAGTGATTCTTTACAATTTTGATGTATTTGGATGCCCCTGTGGAGGTATTATAAGCACTAAAAAAATTAGCCCCTAAAACACTTCTGCTTTCGAGAAAAATTGAATATAAAAATTTACCGGTGTTCCCGGTAAATTTTGATAAATTTCAAATAGCGCCTACGGCCGTACAATGGTAGCTGCGAACATGAACATTTCTGAATATGTAGTTGTAATATATAACTTCCAAACGGGAATAGCTAATCGGTCGATTTTAGTCAAGAAACATCGTTTGATAGCTTAATTAATATCTTGACCTTGAGAGGGAGCTATACAACAAAAAGAGATTATAATTTATAATTTCATAACTTTAGACTCGATTTCAACCGCGACAACGATCACTGAATATTGTGGGATCGCATACGCTTCCAATATGTTCATTTGAACCAAAATCATGACCCCATACTAAAACTTTGTATTACCTTTAAGTATGGATTTATTTTTTCCCCTGCTTTTTGCCACGCATATTTGTTACAACATAGGATGGTAATGTATTCGCCCGATACTTTACCTCTTCTTATTTCTTATTTTAAAGAGCAAGTATGCCAAAATATTTACAAACTTTGAGCTACAAAAATTAAGTGGAGGGCCAAAGTTAAAAAAGAGGTGTTTGCTTGCCAGTAACACACAAACTAAGCACACCTTGTTTATTCGAAAGATTTTGCCATAATACACATTATCAACCGTATCAGACATCTGAGCAGGGCAAATTTTAAATGTCATTGCCCTCAAGGTTTAATGGATAAGCCAACAAAATTACAAGCGAAAAAAAAATGTTATTGACCGCTCAGAAAAGTCAATTGGATTTTGAGTGTAATTTGGCGGTCAATACGATTATACAGTAAACCAATGAACAAATATTATTGCCCGATCTGAAAAGTCTATATGAATTTGTGCGGAATTTGCCGGTCAATACGATTATAGAGTAAACCAATGAACAAATACAATTGCCCGATCTGAAAAGTCAATGACAAAATGCGTGTTGAATATCGGGTGATTTATAAAAATACAAATACGACCACGTCCATAGCATCTTGGATATACCAAAGATTCGCCAGAAAAATAAAGATGTTTTAATGACGTCACATAAAGGACCAATACTACCCAAGCAAACGACATCCCATAAAGAATGAACATAATTGCAAAGGTATTATTTCTCAAATAATAGTGACTTTAGTGTATATAAATGTGATGGCATTTTAAACCATTCAAAATGGGGTATGAAATCGATTCTGATAACTGAAATATTCTGTTTGTAAATACACAGGATAAGGGATAATTTAAAATCAAAGAAACAAAACTTTCAATTGAAAACCCCCCGAAATGATATTAAGGATTTGTTCCCTCTTTAAACGCCGAACATACCGCGATGTGTGTAGCTGAATAACGGTTGGGAAAATTCAAAAATAGTTTGGAGAATTTACTGTTAATCACTGTTAGAGGGTGTCATACATCGACTCCTTCAAAGAAAACCAAAGATATCTTCATGATTTGAGAATTTTGTCAGGATTGTTTGCATGTCATAGGGTGAGTACAGTAAAAGGAATATAGTAAGTAACATTTTATACAAAAATTAAGCAATTTTTCATCAACCTTCAACAATGTTACCAAGTAACTTTAAAGCAATTTCATTGTGTCTGTTTACATTATTATTTCTGTCCATTGCCATGTGCCTGTTATATCTTGTTTATGTCTTGTTCATTAGGGTGCTCTTTGATTATCTTCAATACAAAATTAAATATTACTACTTGTTTTTTAAATGCCTACATTGTTTGCATGTTATCATTCTATTTTCCCCTTCACGCAGGCCTATTGGATTGGACTACATGACCTGCAAAATGAAAACGTCTTTGAGTGGAGTGATGGAACGCCTATGGATTACTCTTTATGGCATCCCAACGAACCTAACAACTCTGGGGGAGAAGATTGTGTGTCTCCTATTAACAAAGGTAGCAATGACTTTGACAGGCAGAAGTGGAATGACCTCGGCTGCGGAAGAAGGAAGCCCTACTTCTGCCGTAGATCTGCCACCTCATAAATAACCACCAACAGTTCCCCTATATGAAGAGCTCGGTTCCTGCCTTCCATAAATCCAATTTCTCAGAAAATCACGATTTTTAAATTTATTATAGGTAGCAAGTCAGTTTGGAATGGTACTTTAACTAATCATACTAGTGTATGATTAAAGTATAAAACCACTGTTTAAAAAAATCGAAGTCTGCACAAATGTTTTTCAATAATTTAAGTTGTTTTAATTATTGTGGATGTAGTACCTTCTGGAATAAAAATTGAAAGTAGTATTTTTTGGAACCTTAAATCTTGCATATTGTATGCAAGTTAATACGATGCATAACTTGAATAGATAAAGTACCTTTTGGAGCCGAACTAATTTTTAAAAGGCTTTTTTACTCTTTTTTGGAAATTCAGCTTTTTCGAAGTGTCAGTGTATGAGGCTACTGGAAATGTTTTCATTAATGCAAAACAAATAATGTTGATACAAATGAATGAAGTACTTTTGGAAACGAGCTCTTCGTATATCAATTCGGTTACCCTATACTATTACCCATACAAATCATGCTCTTATTATGTCTTTATAATTTCCAAACACTAACATGGAATGGGCAGTCTAGGGCCATTGAAAATGCCTTCGTTAATTTGTCGAACATAGTTCTGATCGTGTCAATAATTGATTTGATTTGAACTGATTGAATGAAATAAAGGTAATCATCATGCCCCCAATCCCGACAACAAAATAATAATCATATTTAGTTGTTAGGTACGAAAAAAACATTGCCATACAAGGACCGTAGCGCTTAATTCAAAATTATAGAATAAAATAGTACGTAGACTTTTAAAATAAGTAATTCAAATTGTGTTGCTGAGAAAAGATATTATGTGTTTAGGGCTTTTTAAAGGGGCAATATACTTGTTAGTTCTCTGATGGAAATGGAATCTTGTTCCACGTTTTCGAGGCAGCCACTGCCACAAGTTTCAATTGCAAAGATAATAATGAAAACAAACAAAGCTAGTCAAAAATGTGAACATGACATAAATGAAGTACCCCCGCTTCTTTACTCAGATCAGGCGCGTACGTAGGGGGGGGGGGGGGTTGAACCCACCCTCTTTCATTTGTGTATGTGTGTGATTTTTGATGATTTTTTTTATTTTTGGTTCCAAAGGGAGACCCCCCAAAACTGACCTGACCCCCCCCCCCCCCGAGACGTTGGAAAAATTTTGGGACCAAAAAGAACAAAAGATGTGCTCTTACCCGCCCCCCCCCCCCTTATTCAGCGGCTGGCTGAGTCGTTACAAAAAATTTGGGGGGCCAAACAAAAATTATGTACAACAGAATTGGGCACAAACACACACAGGCAGGGGAAGCGGGTGCACAGCATAGTTGAGTTTTGCTGCAGAGGGCGCTACACACAATATTTGTTGTGAGATAATGAAAAAATGAGTTTAAATTTAAATGACAAATCATCTTTGTTTGATTAAAATCGGCTAAGAGACGGCTGAGGAATAACCATGCACTTTGAAGGCATTTGTGGTCTGAAACAAGAATTCAACTATCCCAGAATGTCGTTTATTTATCAATAGTAGTATAGGTAGTGTTGCACCTATGTGTTATTATTATTATTATTATTATCATTAATTGTGTCGATAGAAATGACCTCAACAATAAAGGAACGTATTAATTTAAGTTGTCACAATCTTGATTTCTTTACATAGGCCTATATGTACCTGTATGTTTATAGATCGCGAGTGCTCCCTCGTCCTGAGTTGTCCATGTTATGCGCAATAGAGAGAAGGAGAGGGAGGGTAAAAGAGAGAATAGACGGAAAGAGAGAGAGAGATAGAGAGAGAGAGAGAGGGAAAGCGAGAAAGAGAGGAAGAAAGAAGGAAAGAGAGGGTGAGAGAGAAAGGAAAAGAGAGAGAGGGAAGGAAATGAGAGGGAGAGAGAAGGAGAGAGAGAAAGATAGAGGGGAGATGGGTTGGGGTAGGGAGAGAGAGAGAGAGAGAGAGGGTCTAAGGCAGAGAAAATGCAGAGAGAAAAGATAGACAGAGATGGATAATATCAGAGAAAAAGAGGTAGATCATTGAATATCGGTTTTGGAATAAGGATGGGGGAGAGAAAGAGAGAGAATGAGAGCGAATGATATGTAGTTGGAAAACCAGGGGGACGGAGAGAGAAAGAAGAAGCGCGAGATGGGCCCAAGCGAGGGGGGGGGGGGGGGGAGGGTGCAACCGAAGAAAGAAGATTGATCTTGCAGATAACTAATCATGCGTAGTGGTACGAGATCAGACGAAAATATAACGAGGGTGGAGCAAGAAAGACGAAATATTGTACTACAAATCGAAAGAGAAATGGTTTATTAGGGGCACTGTCCAAGTCAGTATGTATACACCGTATATTTACCTAGAAACGTACATTTTTTGGAAGCTTGAATTTTCTAGTGACATTTCAGGAATTTCTGCTACTCGATGTGGTGACAGAGGTGACGGTGATGGTGTTGGTAAAAATTGGCTTTTTTGTTTTTATTATGACTTTTTTTGTTAAATACAATACAAACACAAAAATTATATCGGCACATATTATCAACAGTTTAATACATATTATATACGACACAATCAAGAGCGTTAACCGCGCGTTTCTGACTGACGGATACATACACAATCAAAAATATTTGTGTAAACAAAAAGCAATGATTCGACTATACAGACAGGCAAAAACAGATTAAAGATTTTTTTGAAGGCTATTTATAGGTTTCAAAGCAAATTCTACTCAAACTAAACATAAATAAATGAATTTACATAAAATCAATCCAGTAAGTCTTCAATGAATAATTATAATAGTTATATAATAGTTATATAGTTTATAAACTGGCCGGTTCTTATAATTTCCATTACAATAATTGTTGGCAGTGGTGGTTATTTTACCTGACTGCTAAAAAAGCACAAATGCTTGTAAGTAAGCAACCAGACGGTCGACGGCTTTATGTCCTCTCTGAGGGACCTGGTAATGGGGACTAATACCAAAGGGCACTAGCGCATCGCCTTGGCTTCGAACCCGGGTCACCGGATTACGAGACCACTGCTCTACCGACATAGCTATCGCGCCTCCTCATAATGCTTCAATCCACCAAAGATGGCGTTATCAACGAACTCGGTCATACGAATTCAGGTATCACGTCATCTTCGACTTGCACCAATTAAATAGGGGGAGATCGCTATGTTGGTTTATAAAAGAAAAATGAATCGGCCAGATTCAGGACTAACATGAGAGTAGTGGAAGAATGATGTTAAGGAATATACAGAGAGGAGAATTCAAGATTAAAAGTACACAAAAAGAACGCAATGGGAATCGGTATTCGGTAATTTTAATCCATTAAGTCTTTAAAGGTATTACAAAGTTTTGGTATGGGGTCATGAATTTGGTTCAAATTAACCTATTGGAAGCGTATGCGTTCCTACATTATTCACTGATCGTTGTCGCGGTTGAAATCGAGTCTAAAATTATGAAATTATGAATAATAAACTTCTTATGTCGTATAGCTCCCTCTCAAGGTCAAGATATTAATTAAGCTATAAAACAATGTTTTTTTTAACTAAAATCGACCGATTAGCTATTCCCATTTGAAAGTTATCACAACTACATATTCTAATATTAGATATTTTCATGGTCGCAGCTACCATTGTACGGCCATAGGCGCTATTTGAAATTTATCAACATTTACCGGGAGCACCGGTAAATGTTTATATTCAATTTTTCTCGAAAACAGAAGTGTTTCAGGGGCTAATCTTTTTGTGCTTATAATACATCTACAGGGGCATCCAGATATATCAAAATTGTAAAGATTCACTATCCACCCAATTTTCAAAATTTCCCAAAACTTTGTATTACCTTTAATGATTCATAATACCAAAGCGAAAATGTCCTTGTGACATGGTGTAGAATAACTTTATTTTTTGCATGCAACGTCAATTTTTCAAAATCTATAGGCCTTAATAAAGAATGTTCTTTCTCTTATTACAGCCCCACTGCACTACTTGTAGCTACTTGCTCCCTCTATATAGAAAACAATGCCTAAGTGGTGCCCGTTGGTCCCCCTATGATCCTCTTTTTCTTATGTTAATTGAGAGCTGACTTAATGAGATAACCACCAATCAGTAACCCCTACTAGGTGGTCTAATCCCTCCTGGCCAAACAAGTACAAACGGGCTTAAAGAGGACCTATATTAAATTATGCTATACATTAGAGAAAAAAATAGATATTAGATTTGACACTAGGGTTGTTCGTAATGACGTCGTAGTCCATTGACCAAATTGTTGAATAAAGTATTCATGCCTTTTGGATTATTGGCCCGATTTATTTCGAGCTTCCGCCATTTTTTTAAAATTTATTGTCTTTCTTTCATGTAAATGAACGTATTATTGTTGTCCTTTAATCAGAGTTTATACAGGTTAATAATAAACATCTACTATTATTTCGAAGGTATGAATGCGAATCAATGAAGGTTATTGTACGCATAATCAAGCTCTTGTTCTCATCAACCAAGCTGTTATTTATGATTGATAATGTTATCGACTATTTATTTTTCAATGAATGTGACCAGTTTACACGATAGATATTCAGATTAGAATCCGTATATAATTCGAAAGAGAGAAATCATCAACTTATTTACCAGTCAATTATGTTAACAATAATATCTACCAAAGTCTTGAAATCATAATTTATACAAGAGGATATTCATTATTATTTGATTAAAACCGTTTATACAGAACTGATTTGATTGATTTATTTATTTATGTTTGATTTTCTTTTTCTTTTGCATTTTTACAAATATATAACAAACACATATTGCAAATTTACACATGGCAAAAGAATATATGTAGAATAAAGTAAGGCTGGCTGTAACTAATCGAAAACATAAAACAGGAGGGTTGACAAAATAAGCAAAGCTTGATAGTATGACTACCCTCAAAGGATACGTAATAATACAAATATGGAGGAACAAGATATTGGTAAAAGGGGAAAAAGACAGAAAAAAGAAAAAAGAAAGAAAGAGGGGATGCACATCAATATTCACAGACTCATGTGGTAGTTGGATTTCAATTTGATATATAAAGATTACCAAAAAAAAGGAAATGCAAATTTGAATATTGAGTGGCCAACTTGGGATATAATAGAATGAGAAGACTCGCGAGGTTCGGACAATATGACTGTGAATGTAAAATCAGCCAGCTGGTTTTAAACCTGGGCCTGCGAGACGGAGCCTTGAAATGTTTGTATAGAAGACAGTATTTATTCAGTATCCCAATTAGTCCACTCTTTATTCATACTATTTATACCAGGTCATGGAAGGTTATAATCAACGTTTCAATGAATGGAAGCAAAAAAAAAAGTAAAGAGTACTGAAAATTATCGAGTTTTGTAACGACGGGTAAACGAGGAGAACTTATTTTGTTGGGGGATTTAAAGATTTAAAGATAATGAGCAATAAGAAAGGATAGCATTGTATTCATCGTTTTTATTTCAGGGGGTAGTGCATTCCTGGTATCAGGGCTAGATAGGTGATTGTCATTGGAATACCTGGTTGGGTAGGAACGAAAATTAAAATTATGTTGGAATAAAATGACTAGTGATGGGGGAAGAATGCCGGATTTGAGCCGAAACATGAACATAATTTTTTTGCATGTAGTGTATATCATAACCTGCATCGGTTCAAACTCTAATTGTTTTTTTTAATGTAATATTGATATACGATTAGTATTGCACTTGTGAGTAGCCCATATAATATTGCAGTACGAAATATATGGTAAAACCAGTGTAATATATAGCATACTAAGCACATGTGTTGGCAACAAATATTTTAGCTTGAATAGTATACCAATATTGCGAGAAAAAGGGGTAGAGATATAGTTCACATGATCATTCCAGTTACATTTGTCATTTATATATACACCTAAGAATTTCGTTGATGACTTTTTTTCTATCTAAACATTATCGACAAGCAGCTCAAAATTATAAATATTGTGATTCCTTGAGTTTCTAAAGTAAATAAAGTTGGTCTTCTTTAGGTTCAATGATAATATGTTGCTTTTGAACCATTTCGATAACTTAGGTAAATCAATGTTCATGGTTGCGATCAGCGAATTTAAATCAGAATGTGAATAGAATACGTTTGTATCATCGGCAAACAATATATACTGTATAATTGGTGAAACATTAGAAATATCATTGACATATACCAACAATAATAGTGGCCCAAGTATGGAGCCTTTCGGAACTGTAATTTTCTAACCAATCAAGTGCTTTACCTCGTACACCGCAATGATTTAATGTATACACTAATATAGTATGATCAAGAGTATCAAATGCCCTGCTGAGATCCATGAATATGCCTATGACATGTTAATTATCAGCCAAGGCATTTTATACTCTGTCAAAAAGTTGGAGTAGTGCTAAATCAGTTGAATGGAACTTCCTGAAACCAAACTGATCTGGGTTCAGGGAGTCGTTTTGAGTTAAAAATGTATATAATCTGTTGTAAACAATTCTTTCAAGGATTTTAGAGAAACTTGGTAATATGGATATTGGTCGATAGTTCGACATAGAAGAGGGGTCATCCTTATAGATTGGTATGACTTTAGCCGTCTTAAAAGAGGCTGGAACAACACCAGAAGACAGCGAAAGATTGAAAATGTGAACTAGAGGTGATAAGATACTGCCTATAATTGTTTTAAGCAAATGGGTGCTAACTTCATCATGGCTATGAGAATGGCTGGATTTTAATTTCCATAAAATCTGTCGGATTTAAAAAGAGCGAAGGGTAAGATGATTCTGGGAGAAATTCCTTAAAGATTATGTCTATCGAATTTGGAAGCCTGGTCAGGGCCTATTTTAACAAAATATTCATTAAACAAATTTGATATTTCATCTGGCTCATCTGCTTTGTGACCATTTATATTAAAGGTTTGTTGAGTAAGTGTACGACTTTTCTTATTAAGCAGTTCATTAATGACATTCCATGTAGATTAAATATTACCTTCAGCATTTGGGAGTTTGTTTGAAAATATATATTTGTTTGGATAGCCTTATGGTACTGGTAAGCTTATTTGTATATTTCCTATAACGTCTGATATGTGAAGGGGTAGGGTGGTTTAAACTAATTTTATACAGTTTGTTTCTTTTCCTTATTGATGTGAGAATTTCCTTCGTAACCCATGGGTTAATAGGCTGTTTTTATTATCCTCTATTATTAAGCTTTGGGAGACATGTATTAAAGTACGATTCAAATTTTGTCCAAAATAAGCAATATGCATCATCTGTATTATTGCACGATAAAACATTTTCCCAATTTTCGGATTCTAAATTTTCGATTAGTCGAGATATATTCCGCTCAGTAAATCTTCGAACTTTAACTTTTTTGTTCGTTTTTGGAGGTTTAAGGATTTTTTCAAGTATTAGGAACAGTGGTAGGTGATCTGAGATATCAGAGTATATTAAACCTGACCTAAGTAATCCGATATCTATATTAATAAATATATTGTCTATTAAGGATGATGAGCGGGTATCTATCCGTGTAGGTTTATCAATTGTTGGGAAAAGTGCAGTAGAGTACATGAGTGTACGTAATCGGTTGGTGTTATCATTATCCTTCATAAGGTCAATATTGCAGTCACCCATTAAACATATAACTTTATTTTCATCATTAAGGTTATGTAATAAAGTATTATTGTCAGACAGGAATAGGTCTATATTATTATTGTTTGGAGGTCGGTAAATTACACATATAATAATATTTGTTTTCTTTTCCCATATCGATTTCGACACAAATTAATTATGCACTATTATTCAAAAGGTGAACATGTAGCCTAACTTTATATGATAATGTTTGTAAAATCTAAAGGGCGACTCCACCTCCTCTTTTAGTTTGTCTGTCATGGTGGACAAATGAATAATTATGAATTTCAAATAAGTTCGGAGAGTTATCAGTCAACCAGGTTTCAGTAATTCCAATAACAGAGAATGGAAATGTAATATCAGACAACAATGAACAAATTTTATCGTAATTTTTAACCAAACTTCTGGCATTAGAGTAAAAAAGACCAAAATTTGTACAATAATTATCCGTAAGTGTAGAATTAAATTCTTCTGGTATTTAGTAATATTGACAATCGACAGATTGCTGTCCGTTAATAGTTTAATACTTCGTTAACATTAATCATTTAAGTGTACAAGTTATAAATGAATCCATGACCTGGTATGAAGTAAAAAACATATAAGCATGCATCCTACGATGTCTAGAAATTCAAAAAATTACATAAGGAAGCACAGATCTGATATACAGATGCATTGACATTTAAACATACAAAGTATCAGGCCGGGTTTGTTTTGTCTAAAGTAGAGTGAACTACAGTCTCTCCTTAACGTTATACTATACACACAAAATATTTTCTCTTAAACTGGGAACACAGGTAGAGGGAGGATACGGAGAAGTAACGATAAAGAGAAGAAAGATGAAAGGTAGGAGGATGGAAAGAGGTTCGTAAGAGATATAACACTATAGATGCAGTATACACGGTATTAAAGTAATACATTGTATAACATGTATTATCAGGTTCTATATAACGTTGTCAAAAGAATCATAGAAAACAGGAATAACGCCCCCCCCCCCCCCCACTCAGTGTTATTTAGGGTACGCATATGCGTGTTCCAAGCGACCCCCCCCCCCTTTTTCAGCAAAAGTCCGGTGTGTAAAGTCAATACGGGTCGACCTTTTTTCTTTTGTTATACGAGCCTTTTTCAGCACCCCCCCCCCCTTTTACAGCAAAAGTCCGGTTTGTAAAGTGAATACGGGTCGACCTTTTTCTTTTGTTACGAGCCGGAGAGTTTAGGAACACGCATGGTATCCCACCGTTCACGGAGTGTGGGGGGGGGGGGATCTCCTCAACTACCGTGACGCAATTCTCCGTTGGGGACTCGGGGATGCCGACGATCCTGACGTTATTCCTACGAGATAATCTTTCGCTTTTGTTGATGTCAACATGTTGGTAAGCAACCTCCGAGCGCAAAACATTCAACTCACTTTCCATCTTTTGCATTCTTTTCTCCAGACGTGAATACTTTCCTTCAATTTCAGTGACCCTCTTGCTTTCAAATTCTATATCAGATCCCAGCTGCATTTCCACACGCTTGATATTCTCGACAAGCGATGCTACAGCTTTTTGTATCATCTTCTCAAAATGTTCAGTCTCCACCTGGAAATACCGAGATATCCCTTCAGGCGTGCTAACGTCGTCGCTATTCTCATGCAAATTTGTAGACGCTACCGGCGTGGGCGTGGGCGTGGCTCCTTGGGGTCTTCGGGAGAGCGCCTGTGCCGGGAGAGTCGGGCATCGAGGTCCTGGGTGTACGTGGTGTCTGGGCTGCCGAAAGGTCATCTTTTCCAGCTTTCTTCGATTTATTTTTTGGCATCTTCTTTTTTGTCTTACTAATATCAATATGATAAGACAAACTGCTGGGTGAAATATCCGTAAAGGTATCCGTGAAGGTCGGAGAATATTTTGTCCACAATTCAAATTAAGGAGAGACTTGTAAAGCACGTCCTACTCGTTCGCGGCCACTGAAACGACTAGATACACAAAAAGGATTCCCTGTTACGGTGAAAAGTGTCCGACTATCAGAGCACATAGGGAGAGCTGTCTACATCGTCCATGAGAGATATATTTCTCTAATTCAAACCCATCAACAATTATTGACAATACCTCTATTATGAAACCCAAGAGAACGCGAGAGAGAGAGAGAGAGAGAGAGAGAAATAAACAATACTCCTCTCCCCCTTTAGAGAGAGAGAGAGGGAGACACATCGCTTTGGTTAACAACCCAATTACAACAAAAGAAAAAAATAGCATGAACAGATAATAGTTATCCACTCATAACTATCGATCTATATCGCAGTACACTACACTTCTTTGCCAACGCCACTCCACCGGCCGGCTGTACGTAAAGTACAATCACATGAATACGTTTAGAAATATGATTGCGTTGTCCTGAAAAAAAAACGTCTAAAGTTCAACCAAATGAGCTTCAGAGGTGACATTGGACCTGTTATTCTGCATCAAGAAGGTATTGTTGATCATTTCATTTCTATTTTTAGTCGTTTTACAGCATTTTCAGGATGTTATGGAAGTTTGACAAATTTGGCATGTTTGGCAGAAACTGTACAAATACTCACGGCTTATGTGGTGCGTCGGTACCACAACACTGGACAATACATAGAACGCTCACCCCATTCAAAATGCACAGATCAACGTGTGGCCGTTGATCGCGCTGTGAAATACGCTCGATTGCACACGCCGCCGCTTTTCAACTTGTAAAGCCCAGTCGACCATGCGCATTATGGCACAGTACGCTATTCTGATATTAGTTGTATTATCGTCTTAGATGCACCTCTAGTTTGAAGCCGGGTTTTTTTTATATATTAATGAACGGCATGCGTTCATCTTTAAGAAATCCAAAATGCAATTATAAATACTTATATATTAAAAAAAAAAAAAATCAAATAGACCTACAAATTACAACACATATGAAATATACATTATTATGTGAACAGAGCAAGAATTTAAACGAATTGAAGCCTGTCGTTGAGAAATATGCGGCGAACACAGCAGACGACTAACAAAAATGGCGAGTATCAAGTGATGACGTTCGAGCCCTCGCCATAGTTTCGAACCCCTTTGAGCCTTTTACGTATTTTCCAGGTTTGTGGTCCATACTGTTTGCACTGAGTAGCCGATTCAGGTGATAACAGCACGTGTTTAATACGTAATTATTTAAATAGTCTAGTCTAAACATACGCAGATGCTATATTAAGCTGATCAAGTGTACCTATGCAACCGAAATGACAATTTAGATACATATAGTCCTATATCTGTTTGTGTGAAAAGTTAACAAGTAAATCTATGTTC
This sequence comes from Strongylocentrotus purpuratus, assembly GCF_000002235.5. Taxonomy (NCBI): domain Eukaryota; kingdom Metazoa; phylum Echinodermata; class Echinoidea; order Camarodonta; family Strongylocentrotidae; genus Strongylocentrotus; species Strongylocentrotus purpuratus. The sequence goes on from NW_022145606.1 coordinate 26,984,278, forward strand.
AGTATTTAGTATTATTACTTTAAATTCAAATTCAAATTGTATTGGTCCAAAAGGAAATTTCTTGCGTTTACATGCATTATTCACAGAGACAAATAAATAAAATCAGACATGATACATAAAACATAAAACGAGTATATTAAACAATAAACATAAAGCACTTCATTTTAACATTCTCATTATATAGATATTTTCTCTGAATTTACATTATTGAGACTATTTGTTCCTTTATCCAGAGTAACTTAAACAATATAACATTGTAATTATTATTTCTATCATCATTTTCATTATTAATATTATTATTATTATTTCTATTGTTATTATTATTAGTTTCACTCATTATATCATTATGATGATAGCATATATATTTATATATATAGAAAAACACGAAACCACAAACAGTTTAATAATATTAAACTGATTTATCATAATTATTGTTTGCATGGTTAAAAAAGTGGTGTATATATCCTAGTTACAGGAACCTAAATATTATTTTTTTTTTCTCCATATTTTTCCCTCCACAGGGATTTTTATTGATTTTCATTTGAAACGAAGTAACACATATATATTCAAGGTAATTTACATTTATAACATTAATACAATTGGCTTCTCAAGATACAAGTATTGTTGAGTTAACAGAAAACTAACAAATCAATAATTCATTTATGATATTCATGGAAAGAAAACAAAAATACAGAAAAAAATATAATTTCATGTATAAAACAAATTCCTGAATTGAAACCATTTTCTTGTGAATGTATAATTTCTACAATTCGAATTTGCAACATAATTTTCGTTTTTGTAGTAATTTATAATCGAAACTCTAATATTATCAAAGTCGGGAACCTAAATATGAGTGCACTCAGTGCAGTACGTATGCAATTTGAATACATATTGAAGGCAGTTTAAAATAATTATGAATAAACAAGCAATATAGTGTGCATATGAGTATAAATATGAAGGAGGTCTTTTTATTTAATTTTGGAAAAGATGGCTATTATAGAAAAGGAAATATTATTGTCTTATAATAAATACAAATTGATGCGTGATCATTTTATACAATCTAATAAAAAAGAATATAATACGAGTGATACATTTTTTAAATTTACATTTCATTCAACATACCGATATACGGAACAAAAGAGTTCAGGTACCTCGAAGTGCGAGATATCTTCGACTGCCACCTTTCACCATTTCTTAGCCAGACATAATTGCCATTCAGGGGGTGAAAATTCCACGGTAACGTAATTACATTTCAGAAAAATGTTGGCTCTTTTATAGATCAGACCTTGCATTTAAATCTCCACCTAGTCGTTTCTCTGAGCGCTAGCGGACATTGTCAAAGTCACCCTTCCAATGACGTCCCCCTTCACTTATACCCCATTCACAGTGGCCTCAAACACCGCGACAGCAGCGGGACTGTCCCGCTGCTGTCGCGGTGTTGTCTTCAGTGTGAAGGCTCGGACCCGTTATAAACTATCGCGGGATAACACCGCCTCGCGATAACGCCGCGACAAACTATCGCTAGGTTCGCCTAGCTACAGCAGCGGGACAGTCCCGCTGCTGTCGCGGTGTTTACTCAGTGTGAAGGCTCTCCGCTATAACCCCGCGACAAACACGTGTGATTTGTTTACTTACCTATCACTGACCTCTTTTCTCCAGCAATGGGGAACATAAAGTGAAATAGAAATAAAGTAACCAGTGGATTCAAATTGATTTTATTATTATGTAGATATTATAATTATCCAAATAAAAATATTTCACACTTCAAAAAATTAAAATATTCTGACTGGAAGCAATAAAAATGCTAGTTTTTTAAAAAGTAATATGATCGAGGATACAAAAAGCTAAATCGAGCTAGCTACATGAGGAAGAGTGTGTAAAGTACAGCTAGCGCGCGCAATTTCAAGCAATCGAAAACCCCGCGCTGAAGTATTTCCGGTCATATCGGGGTCACTCGCGGGTCATGAGCCATGCATACACGTGTTTGTTACGGAGGTAATAAAAATCACCCGCTGCAGCGTGAATGGGTACATGATATTTATCCCGCTGCTGCAGCGGGATAACTTTTCTACTGTGAATGCATTTGTAGCGGTGTTATGGCGGTGTCGCCGCTCCGCTACAACGCCGCTACAAATTTCAAAACCACTGTGAATGGGGTATTAGTCTCATATATATATCATACGTAGAGTATGGAACTTGACCATCCGCAAGAGGGCTAGTCCGATATGGTCCTAGCCATCTAACTTCAAATGAAATATATGTTTTAGCGATAAATGAGACCCTCTCCTTCTGTTTCAAACTCAACCTTGTCGTTTCGAGGGTACAATTGCAAAATCTCTCCTAAATTCTGTTTTGGCTTTTGTAGAAAATGGTTTGCAAAACTTGATTTCTGTGAGTGAAGATGTTAGATTAGGAATAAGATTTACATTTATTACGCCACTGAATTTTAAGAAATTGAACAATGAGGACTCCGACGTAGCCCAAGCTTCAACAAATCTTGGAAGAATTTTTTTTTAAACAGATATTTCAAAACAATTTTCGGTTCCATTACAAGTGTAAATGGTTCACATGCAAAATGTAAAATTATTGAAGTTGCATTCAATTTTGAATTTGGTGATTTTCCTCTTTCCCACACGGAATTGCCGATATGTATTCAAATTTGCCAGGTAGTGCCAGTACTGGAAAATGAATTCCTGCTACAAAACAAAGCAACATGTTTCTAGTAAAGCAAACAAGAGTAGTAGAAATAACATTTTGTAAACAAAAATATTATAATAGGGTCAGAGTACAAACAAAAAGGGAGCAAAAACACTCAATGAAACATCATAACGAATGAACGAGAAACCAAAAGAGGGTGATGGGGTTAGTGGAAAGTCATTTCGACTCCGAAGTGATAAAGTGAAGGAAAAGTAATGGACGGTTCTGAATTGGAGAGAATGGGGAGAAGAAGAATAAAGGAAAGGAAGAAACGGGAGAGGAAAGGAAAGTGGGTGCGCTGGTCTTTGAGTGGTAGAGCCTGAGAGAGAAAGATAGATCAATGGTTCTTGCAACAGGTTCTACTTCTCCACGATTCGATAGAGATTCAGTGTTTTATTCAACTTAAATACTCAAAGTATTATTCAAAGATCCATGTTACAACTGTTTACCTCATTCAAAAACATTTTATTCCACTCTTCCAATGATAATACTCTCGAGCATCTTTTAGCAGCTACCCATCTACAAAGGCAAGCTGTATACAGTGCCTAGTATTTATATTTCCTTTGGATGACCTTCATTTGTGAAAACGCGTGGGCTTCACTAAATAAAGTTTCACACGAATAACATTTCACCATATCTGCTAACTAAAGGTCTTTAGCCTATCGAACGGCTTATTATAAATGGAACAATTCAGGGGTGGATCTAGGGGGTGTCGCCTTTTATCCCCCCCCCCCCTTGGGCGGCCAAGTAAACAAAAAGAAGAAGAAAAAAGGGGGAAACAAAGGGGAAAAGGAAAACAAAAGTATAAAACAGCGCGATTTTTGGAGAATCCCGGATCCGCCACTGTGATGCCTTAATATCTACCAACCTTAAAGGCATCGTTTAACACTGTTTAAAAAACCAGAGTTGCATTGCCCTCTGTACTATCAATGTCTGTGATATGGTGTACATTGTTACATTTAACGAATTCAAAAGTCTGTTGCGACTTCGCTCTTGACCACAGTTGAACTCAATCGCAGCCATGTTGACTGCGATGCGAACAACACGTGGACCTCTACACCGTATCAGGACAATTAACCCCTGGGCAATCACCCCCCGGAAAATTACCCCCCGGAAAACTACCCCCGTAGGACGATTACCCCCGGGAAATTACCCCCCGGAGAATTACCCCCCGAGGACAATTACCCCCCAAGGACAATTACCCCCCGGAAAATTACCCCCCGGAGAATTACCCCCCCGAGGACAACTACCCCCCGGGGACAATTACCCCCCGAGGACAACTACCCCCCGAGGACAACTACCCCCCGGGGACAATTACCCCCCGAGGACAACTACCCCCCGAGGACAACTACCCCCCGAGGACAACTACCCCCGAGGACAATTACCCCCCGAGGACAACTACCCCCGAGGACAATTACCCCCATGGACACTACTGGGCCTGGTGGCTCAGAGGTTAGAGCGCCCGTCTCATGTACGGAAGGTCGTGAGTTCGAACCCCGGCCGAGTCATACCAAAGACTTATAACAATGGGACCTTTTGCCTTCTAGCTAGGCGCTCAGCATATTAGATTGGAGAAGGGTAGTAATAATTATGTTATGTTATGCAGGGCCCGCTGGAAGAGCAGTTTCATAACTGAAGTGGCTACCCTGGGTAAATAAAACGTTATTATAATTATTATTATTGTTATTACCCTCGAGGATAACAACCCCCGAGGACAAGTATAATATGTTTTCGTGTACGTTAAATTGCCTTCAAGTTATATGTACAGTGCCCTGTCAAAAGAAAATAAATATCCGCTCTCTGGTAATTCATCTCATTTGATTTTGTTACTCTAGCGCAGCGTTTTTCAACCGGGGTGCCGCAAGAGAATGATTTGTAAAACGTTGATTTTGTAAAAAAAATCAAATACCAGAAACGGTTAAAATATGAAATTACAAGAGAAAATAAAATTTGGAAGATACTAAAGTGTCTTCCTTCCTCGCTCGCTGACAATTTGTTAACAGCAAGGCAAATGAGGGCAACTAGAGGCCCGAATATCCTCATATTAGTGTATCAAGGTCATGACCGAATATATCACTTTTTGTATGTACATTCGGCGGCAGTGGCGTAATGAGCAAAAACGTTTTTTTTTTTTTTTTTTTTGGGGGGGGGCTGACCAAAAAAATCCGCAGCACCCCACTCTAACATGCAGGCCCCGCTGAACGTTTCGCAAAGTGGGGTCTAGGGGCAAAGCCCCGGCGGGGGTCAAGGGGCGGAGCCCCCGAAGCTCAAGGGGTATGGGCATCAGTGGCGGATCCAGGAATTTCTTACCGGGGGGGGGGGGACCAAATGGCATGGGGTTAAATATATGTAAAACGATGAAGCGACAGAACGAGGCTTTAGCGGCGAGGGAGCGGAGCGACCAAGCGGGGGTTGGTTTGGGAGTGGGTTCTGGCCCCCTCCCAGAGTAAGAAGCATTTGAAATTTTAGAACCAAATTAGATGCATTTTTAGGCACTTCCTGGAGTAATATGACGTAAAATTGCTTTCTCCTACCCCTTCCAAGAGTAGGGATCTTTAGCAATTTGAGAACCACATTTGGCGCATTAATGTCCACCGGCACTTCCTGGAAAAAACGAGGCCTTCTTATTGGTTAGAAGTTAGAGAAAAGTGATCTGTCACGTCTTGAGACGTTGTATATGCTTTGATGCCGCACAATGCACAAAGACGGTGGTCCGGTACTTCATCAGTAGTACTTGCAAAAAAATTCTCGAGTGTATAAACTGTGTCGTTATCAGGGGCGTCTCTAGATCGTTGTCAGTGGGGGAGTGGGGAGGGTGTAGAGGCCACCGATTACAGACAAAAGGAGCAACCAATTACCGACAAATATATTGATGCCAATGTCCAAATGTCTACAAATTTAACCCTCTAAACCTGGGGCCAGGAACTAAGTTATTTTTCAGTCTCCCCCCTCCCGCGCGAAGCGCGGAAACTTTGACACTTCATTCAATTATTAGAGAAAGAAGACGATCCATTGTACCGTTCTCGACTCTTATTTCTTGTTTGGATCCAGTCCCCCCCCCCCTCCCGCGCGAAGCAGTTTTGACGTTTCAATAAATTATTACTCTTAATCCTTGTCTGAATTCATTCTCCCCCATCCCGCGCGAGACGCGGAAGCTTTCACGTTTCATTAAATTATTAGAGAAAGAAGACGATTCATTGTACCAGTTCCGACTCTTAATCCTTGTCTGAATTCATTTTCGCCCATCTCGCGTGAAGCGCGGAAACTCTGACGTTTCATTAAATTATTACTCTTAATCCTTGTCGGAATTCATTTTCGCCCATCCCGCGCGAAGCGCGGAAGCTTTCACGTTTCATTAAATTATTAGAGAAAGAAGACGATTCGTTGTATCGTGTTCTTGTCTGAATTCAGTTCCCCCCCCCCTCCCGCGCGAAGCACGGAAGCTTTGACACTTCATTAACTTATTAGAGAAAGAAGACGATTCATTGTACCGGTTCTGACTCTTAATCCTTGTCTCAATTCATTTTCGCCCATCTCGCGCAAAGCGCGGGATCTTTGACACTTCATTAAATTATTAAAGAAGGAAAACGATTCGTTGTACCTTTTACTACTCTTAATCTTGTCTGAATTCAATTTTCCCACTGGGCCCCCTTAACTGTACATATGTGCAGTGTTACATGATGTAAGTATGGAACGCCCGGCAGTGCTTGTCACAGTTGCTTCTGGAAAGGATTTTTTTACTAGTGTTACTGTTAGTGGCCACGGCCCCTTAGTGACTATAAAAAAACACATATGCTCTTCCTGGCCATTTGGGAATGTGTCAGTTTGCAACAGAAATGGAGAAACGCACATTTTGTTGAAAATCATGTGATATCACGAACATTTATACATCACTTGTATATGGAATTGAAAATAAGTCATGGTTCTATTTTATTTGGAGGGGGGAGGGGGCTGGCGCCCCAAGCCCCCCCCCCCCATCAGTACGCCAGTGCGGCAAGCTGCCCGCATGCAGTACTTTAAATAGTTTCTAGTGTGTGGATTACAAACTATTTTTTTACCAGTTTTATTCCTAAATGTGCCCATACGTGTGTGCATAGTACTTGACGAGAGCCAGAGTCATGCAAAATTAATAGTCTGTAAAGACTTTGGGATTTGGGAGAAACTTTTCATTTCTTAAGAGGGTACCGTGACTAACAAAAAGCTAAAATAACGCTGCTCCAGAGAAATGTAATTCTATGCATTTAGAAAAGTGCTGGACAATTACCTAAAACTTACATCCTTCGTGGAAATTAGCAACCGCGCTGGCGTTGCATAAATTATAATAAAAGGGAAATGTGTAGTAATGAGAAAGACAACGTGCTAGAGTATTTGAATGTGTCAGATCGTCTTTTGCTATTGAATCCTGATTGTCCACGGGAGTAGTTGTCATCGGGGGGTAATTGTCCTCGGGGGTAATTATCATCGGGGGGTAGTTAACCTCGGGGGGTAATTGTCCACGGGGGTAATTGTCCTAGGGGGTAATTGTCCTCGGGTGGTAGTTGTCCTCGGGGGGTAATTGTCCTCGGGGGGTAATTGTCCTAGGTGGTAATTGTCCTCGGGGGGGGGTAGTTGTCCTCGGGGGGTAATTGTCCTCGGGGGGTAATTCTCCGGGGGGTAATTTTCCGGGGGGTAATTGTCCTTGGGGGGTAGTTGTCCTCGGGGGGTGATTCTCCGGGGGGTAATATTCCAGGGGGTAATTGTCCTTTGGGGGTAGTTTTCCGGGGGGTAATTTTCCGGGGGGTGATTGCCCAGGGGGTAGTTGTCCTAGAACCCCTCTACACAGGTGTTTAGGACAACTTTTACAGATAATAGCATCCGGCATCGAAGACTACACCCAAAACCAGAATGAAAGCTTCAATGCTCTCATCTGGAAAAGTTTTTGGCAAATAATGTGGGTAGTAGAGGTCAATAGGTCCATGGTGGGATGTTGGAAGTAGAGGCAGCAGCAAAGATATGGCGTAGATCAGTAACGACACATAAACTAAAATATACACACATGGTTAGTGATGGGGATAACAAATAATTAGAAAGGGTTAAGGATGCATTTGAGAAGTCTAACACAGAATTAGTACCGAAACGTTGACTGTTTAGGGCATGTAGGTAAGAGAATGATTCATACTCTAGATACATTTCGGAAAGGTAATAAGGGTAAATTGTCAGAGGGGAAGAAGAGGGGGAAGGGTCGGTTTCAGACTAACAATACTGGGTCAATAGGGAGTTTGAGTAGATTGTATCGCAATGCAGTTCGTAAATGATAGGGTAGCATATAGGGATGATAGGGAAAGACAAGGGGTAGTAGTAGAGCGTATGCAGAGGGCAGTATAAACAGTTCTTTATCACGCAGTCAAACTTGCTGATAATGAAGTGCGCCATAGTACTGCCCAGATGACGTCTTGCGCAATACAGGAAGCAAAGAAGACAAAAACCATCACCTTGATGTGATTGTTTCGATCTTCTCTTGCCTATATTCAAGCATGATGTAGTTGCCATCAAGAACACTACTTGAATTTTTTACATGTGGGAACAGTGTTGTAAATCCCAGGGCTCAAATTGCTACGTCATACAGTTGAAAACCTGGGTGTTTACTGCTCTCCTTCTCCCTCCAATCTCTGTTTTTTTCTGTACGTGGCATTGTGTTCCATGAAACCCCTTCCTCTTCTTTTCATATCCATGTCCTTTACGACTCATATTGTGAAGGTAAGTTTGATGGGTCAGATCAGAGATGAAGATTGAGGCAAATCAATACATGTGCAATGCTGATAAATTGAGCCTATAGAATAGCCCTAAAAAGGGCAGTGAGGCGCAAAAGGAAAGATTCGCCCTTGCTCTTTTATTTGATACCAAATTCATGGAAATATTTTGAAAAACAAACCGGTTATGATATTTTAAAGAAGTTTGGCAAATGTGAATTTGAAAATTCCTTCTAGGTCATTAAAAACAACATAATAATTAACTTAAATATTAAATTTATAGCATTTGCAATTTTTATTTCAGTCCAAAATTTGTAATTCTTATTTGTTGAAGATTGTTTATTAAATGATAATATGTGAACAAAACAAAAATAATGTGCACCATATTTACACACATTTCACTAGATGGCATTCCTAACACGGACGTTCCTTGGAAAACATGTTATTTGTACACCATATATTCCTGTGTCAACTCCGAAGAATGGTGAACACGTGTTGTTTGTCCATGTAAAGGATGTACACCTTAGAGAAATGAAGGTTAGTTGTTGATTCGTCTTTTCTTCCTCATTTTCTTCTTGTTTACCCTCTTTCATGATCTTGCATATATTTAGTCGCATACGGTCGTAAACATTTATAAAATTCAATAGTAAACGGATCGCATAGGCGTGTCATGGTTATACAGTTGGTCATTCACTTTACTTTTAATCCAAGAGTTGGGGGTTGGAATCACAGCCAGGCACTGAGGTCCTTTGGCAAGACATTAATCCACATTTACTGCTCTCCACCCAGATGTGATGGGTACCTGGCAATGATGTGGTTATAATAATAATAGGGCCCTCATGAAAAGAAGCAATACTACCAATATGCTAACATTGGGTAAATTAGACCCAGTTATTGTCACGTTTAAAATGCCCTGCTTCTACTAGTAAATTGGGTTTTTTTCTCGGCTATTGTCATGTATCCTTTAATTGTTCTGCAAGATTGCTCAATAAAGTGATGTTAAAAATAATTGTCATTATTGTTATCGTTATTCCCATTATCTTCAATCATTATCATCATTATTAAGGCTGAAATATCTCTCTGAAATATCTCTAATAATATTTGTAGAATCCTATTTTCGGTAAATACTCAATAAGACTAGTAAATTCTAAACTTTAGCAGTTTTTTATTCTACCATGTGAGTCAGCGAGAAAATTAACACCTAGACATTTGCTAATTTTTTCAAACATTATCTATGAACAGTAAATAATTCGTCCTTGTTTTCACGAAGTGACGGTAGTGAGGAAAATAGTAACGCAAAGTGAATGCAATTTTTTTTTCACTACCGTCACTTCGTGAAAACAGCGACGAATTATAGATCTTATAAAAGAGCGTTTTATCCCAAATCATTTGGTATCACTTTTTGTGTGGTATGTGTTCACGCTTGGATAAACATGAGGCATTGTTTGCGAGAGTGCAACAATCGAGTTGCGCCAAAGTGGTGCCTACAGTATGTGAAATGTTGGGATTAAAGTGAGAGACTAAATTGAATGTATCAAATGAGCATATCCTTTGCAGAAGCAAAGTCACACACACACGCGAGCACAAATATTCGTTAACATTTGATATTCGATATTTCATATGTGTGGCATGATTAATTTTGTTAGGGATGTTATTTGGTTCTGCAATGACCGAATTAATACCAACATCTCTTTTTTTTTTCTTCACACATCACATAAGCAAGTCGAGTTTTGCTGTGTTGTTTTTTTTGTGGGGGGGGGGGAGGAGGGTGGAAGAGAACCTTTTTTTCCCCAAAAATTTGAAAATTTGGCCGATCTGTATTAGGGGGGGGGGGGAGGTCAGCTCCTTTGGGTCACCAATTACCATAAACATTTGATTGTATTATTTTTTAATTTTTTATTTGTAATATTTAAAAAAAGGGGGGGGGGGTTCATCCAAAATGTGCACACAAAAAACGTTAAATGGGGGGGGGGGGGTTCAACCCCCAACCCCCAACCCTGCCTACGCGCCTGATTGTACCTTGAATCGAACAATTGCATTGAATTGAAATAATACCAAATGATTTGGGATGAAACGCTCTTTCATGAGATGTATAATAATTAACGGTTTATAGATGATTTCTAAAATAATTAGCAAATTTCCCGTTGTAATTTTTGTTTTGACCCACTCTGTATTCATTCATGTTCTTTTAGTCAACGCCATTTGTTTTGTCTTTATACGTTTCTTGTTGTTCTTTCATTTTTCCCCTTTCTCTTTATAAGACTTATGGTAGACTTTTAAGTATTTTTTAATTCTTCTTAACGTTATCATTTTCAAGGTGTATCCAGGATATTATGCTCCGATCACCGGTGAGAGATTCTATATTAAGTGGCGTGCTGGAGGATTAAGGATAACTTGCAAGGAAAGCACCCCCATTGAAGAGACTAAGGTAACAATCATATGAGCAGTTAAAATCAACCTGTTTGAATTTGTCCTGCATTTGGATTGCTCGGTATCAGTTGAGTAAAATGTCAGACAATCAACGCCCAAAATCTAAGCTTTTTATTCAAGAGTTGGGCAAAAGCCTACTATGCAGTTAAGACCACAAAATTGTACTCAATATCAGATATAATAATGACTTTTGTGGGAAAAAGAATTTATCAATTTATTGATTGACCACAGACTACGTAATCAATATTTTGGCAATTCGGGAGTTGGAGCAATGTATGGTTGGTTATCTGCTGTTTTGCAACTTCACTTAACCAAAATCAAAATTGTGTTAACATATTAATTGACGACAGGACCGTTTTCGTCCGATCCTGCAGCCTTATTCTTTGAAGAGATGAAACAAGTTAACACAATTAAAAAGTTTCCTAAGTAGCTAGGATCGAAATAACAGATTCAGCATGTGGGTCATTACAATATTTCAAAAAGAACTGTAGTTTATTAAGCAGCTTTTTAAATGACAGGTTACGAGCAGTTTGTAAAGTCTATGCATTTTTATTAATACATATATACATACGTAGAGTATAGCCGACTCTGTCGCTCAGCTGTCAGAATGTGCAGAGCTAGGCCGTGCGATTCGTTTGGTCGAACTTTACGACCAGCTTATAATGTTAATTATTGTGTATGAACATGCACTACCAATGTTGCCTTCGTTACTTCACGATTCACAAACAAACTCGGTAGACTTTGAATTATGTTAAATAATCTTTTTAATTTTCGAAATGTCTGTCATAGGCCTCTTTAATTGACTTGCATTTAATAGTTCATTAGTTATCTGTCATAGATTATATAATTAATTGTATATAATAAACCAAACAATACATTGGAAGGTCTTTAATTCACTTTAACAATAAAAACGAAATCCTACATCCAAAATCCCTCTAAATTAGGGCAATTGTCAATAATCGATTTTCCCGATTTAAGCAATCGATCTCCGAACAGAGGCAACCCGATTTCGCTACAGTACATACATATATGTGTACGATGTATATAAAGATATATACATGTATACACACCCAAATATTTTTAATTTTTTGGTAGACTCTACTAGAAAGTGAGATTCGCAATCTGACTGAGCACAAGGTGATGTTCACATTGGATACACGAACCATTGACGCGAATAAATTGATATTACACTTCATCTTGGAACAAAGCACAACCAAGCAGCTACTAGTTCCCATGCACTTAGAAGGTAAATAACATCAAATAGAATCAAACCAACCGAAATATCCTCAATTTTGTATTATTCATGCAATCTGTCAGTTTTAAAAGGTTGAGGGCATATATAACATAGCCGATGCAGCATATGGAACTGTTTATATATTACATTAAAAGATATCACCAAAGGTGTTGAATTTTCATAAAATGTGGTTGCTATGGTTACCTCCTAGATACAAAATAAATAAAAAATGTCCTTGTCATTGACGGACGAAAAAGAAGCGGAAATCTTCATTCATGCTCTTTTTGTCTATTCTATCTATCAAGCTAACTGACATTGCTTTTTACATTCAACGGCAAATTTTAGTCAAAGGAGTTGTTTCCTCGCCACGTCGATTGAATTTCAAACTAAACTAGGTCTGTTGTTATAGGTGTGCAAATTCTTCGTCATGGGCGTACATATTGAGTGACTATCATTCTTTTCAAATTGCATTGAAAGCATGTGACTCATATTTTCTTGCTTACATTAATACAAAGTTAGCAAATGGAAACTTAATCTCAACAACACGAAGTGCATTTTGATCGTTAGCAGATACACAAAGAATGAGGCAACAAATCAATGACAAATTATGATATGTGTAATTGAATCGTAATTCAAATGTTAATGTAACGGGAATATACAACCAATAACATGAACATAATTAATACAAAGTTTTACAATGTTAACACAGTTTCCCAATCTTCAAAAAAGAAATAACCGATACATCACGAGTTAAAACAGATTACACATCCCCGAGACCGTCATCATCCATACCAGTCGGCGTTGATCCTCAAGATGCATCAACATCAGCCGGTGAAGTTTCTATTTATAAAACCAGGTTAGAACCGTTTCCTAATCGCTAATGCCGATATACGCCAATCACTATTCGGCCGTCAGATGGTAAAACGGTCTAACTCGAAATTTTGACTTTTTGATGTAAATTCACTTTCCGGGTAATGTAAGGGCGCTATTTCCAATGGTGCTATCGAGAAAATCCCATCATGTCTTCTTTTAGAGATAATTTCCGCTATCTTGGTACTTTTTTGTATTTTTCCTTCAGATTTGATGGTAAAACGGTAAAATCTCTGAGTTAGCCCATTGCCTGTAATATCAATTGGGGGTAAAAACGAGCTATCTTTTACATAAACCTTTTAACCTTCTGAATTTAGATTTTGTAATCATCGCTGTCAGATAATATACTTTTAAGTATTTGTTAATTCTCCTTAACATTATTATTTTCAAGGAGCAACCTGGATATCAGGCTCCGATCACCGGAGAGAAATTCTATATTAAGTGGCGTTCTGGAGGATTAAGGATAACTTGCAAGGAAAGCACCATGGCAGACCAGGTCACGGTAACAATCATATGAGCAGTTAAGATCAACCTGTTTGAATTTGTCCTGCATTTGGATTGCTCGGTATCAGTTGAGTAAAATGAAAGTCAGACATTCAACGCCCAAAATCTAAGCTTTTTATTTAAGAGTAGGACAAAAGCCTCATTTGCAGTTAGGACTACAAACTTGTACTCAATATTACTGACGACCAGGAGATAATCATGAAATTACTCGGCAGTCCACCAGAACCAGCGATCCAAGAAGGAGAGATGTTGGCAAGCTTTGGCGTTCAGCTCAATCCTTGCGGCCTAAAGTTGAAAAAGCCTGTCCAAATCAGGCTGCCCCACTGCGCCAAGCTCACCAGCACGTCTCCGATAAAAATGGTTCTCTATCATTCCCGCGGTAAGATGAAAGTAAAAAATGTTAGTGTAACAATCGTACAAATCTGCTATAGTAAAATTCGTGCAAATGAAAATCAGAAGAAAAAGACGAGTAATATCAAAAGCGATGGCGCGAATAAGTGATTTCAAAGGACTGATCAAGCCTTCAAGAAATGCAGTAGACTCACGTTCGCTCCGTCGAGCCAGTCAATGATTTTCTGGTTTAAAAAAGTAGGAGCACTGCGCTTTAATATCAACAAATATCGGTAATGATTTGACTTAATTTGCTTTCACTTCATGCCCCCTTCTGCAATAATATTTTGAAGAAATACAAAAAAATACAAAATCCATATCTTTGTTATATTTCACCTGCTTATTGTATTTATACGGTAAATTGACAACCGTGGACATGGTTTCGCAGGATTTGCGCAAAACTCCTGCAGTGGTTGTGCAAGAAAGAGACTTTGTGCTTCATATTGGCGAGTTTTGTGACCTATGTGCAGTATTCAAGGAGGACTTCTTAGGAAAAAATGTACGTTGCGTCATTTCATCAAGACCATGTTCTGGCAGCAAATACCACGACTTAAAAATAACACTGGCGGATGACATCCCAAACGAGGTATTTTGTTTACATTAATATTTGGAAAAAGAGTCATTTCACCAGATCATTTCAGAACTCAAAGTTAAGTAACACAATAATAGGAACAGTAGGTCATTATTTTTTAGGAATCCCCGGTATTTGGAGTAACGAATCTTTGGGAAACCTTTGAAACGTGGGGAAAAAGCGGTGGCCGTGGTTTCATCATAGGGCGAATGCACATCATCAGTCTCTGCAAATGAAAATATTCAAAAAACATTTATTTTGTCGTATCAATATGTGGATGATTGTTTGCAGAACTCGATTACAGACGGTTACAAGCAAATATGTGGACATCAGTGCACACGTTTCTATGTTCAATTGCACATTGCAGATGTGTCAATCGCTCTCTTCGACAACATATCGGAGAAATGTACTGAGGTAGGCAATTATTACACACTTTTCGCTTGATAGACCCTGTCGGAAGTGGAAATGAAATGGATAAGTTTTATTTCAACGGAAATCTTATAAGCCCTAAACAAGAATAACATAAATTAATGTATTGTCTGTCAGTGGTTAAACTGTCTGAAAAACTCAAAACCTAGAGCTGTGAAAATCGGAACTTGTCGACCTAAAACTAATTAACGACTCGATAACATCATCTTATGATGAAATACGCATATGACTTTGCATGCACTAATCATGGCTAATCACATCAGCTTTATAGGGCAGTCAACTGGGTTCACGTGTTATGTCGTCAACGTAACTGCGGCAAATTTGAACCCAGTTGACCCGTAATTTGGAAAGGTGTGGAACATGAGGTTATAATCTGCTTCTGTGCAACACTGAAAGGTATTTCCTCCCCTCTATGTTTGTGTTCTACGTTCATCCAGCTTTCCATGGATATAAAATTGTATTATCATCGGATAGGGTATTTAATAAAATAAGAGCTTTCGTGGCATATAATAAAATGAATTGAAACACAATATGGCCGTGCTTTGCCGTTGAATGATCGTTCTTATCAACTACTATCTTTATTAAGACTGAAACCGTCCAATGAATAAACTTTTTTGGATGATATTCCTATCAAATATTTTAAATTTGCATTTCGTTTATTCTATAATAGTGAAAAAAAGGAATCGTTTTATCGCTCACCATCGAGTCAAACATAATAGTATAGGAA
Source organism: Strongylocentrotus purpuratus (assembly GCF_000002235.5). Lineage (NCBI taxonomy): Eukaryota > Metazoa > Echinodermata > Echinoidea > Camarodonta > Strongylocentrotidae > Strongylocentrotus > Strongylocentrotus purpuratus. The sequence goes on from NW_022145606.1 coordinate 26,999,859, forward strand.
ATATGTGTTATATATACGTATAACATCAAAAACACTGACATTGGAATATTGACGGTTCACTGCACTCTACAACGGATATCATTATACGTCTGTTAACTGATTGTTTGTTTCCAAGATATAATGGCTCCCAGTAACGGGGTGAATTGTAAGCCCTCCTTGCATAACATTTGCAAATAGGCCCTAACCATATATGCAAGAAAAGACTTAAAGAGAAGGTTGAGTTCTTGGAAGAGGTGAAAAATAATTTGTGAGCGTTATCATTCGTATTATGCAAGTGTGGAAGAACATCAGATAAGACACGTTCCCTGAAAAGCATGGCTCCTCAAATGCCTTTTATATTCTAAATATGTCATGTACCATCGTAAAACTCGGGGGTAGGATTTTTACGCCACGTGTTCGTGTAGTACCATATACATCTTTCTGTGTACAGTGTTTGTAACTTTACCAAGACTTGGCCAAATTTCTTATCATTGTCATGATTCCAGAACCGTGCAATACACACAAATTATTATATGCTAGACGATCAAACTTTTCTGGTCGATTCCACACCGGTTCTTTCACAATGCAATCGCATGACCAGAACTCAACTTCATCTTTAAATCCTTGAATTACAGATTTATACAATTAACAACTTAACTATTCATACCCCTTGTAAATGTGATGTTTGTTTTGCTCCTCGTACTGACCTTTGTTGAATACGTTTAGATGTATGTTTTTTTACAATCTCAGGAAACATAAATTGGGACGAATAAAATGTTCAGATTATTGGTAAGGGTATACAAATTGTATTTGTTGATGTACAAGTCCTCTCCTAATATAACTTACTTTCAATAGAAGCAGAAATATCAAACAAACCAATCAAAAAGAGTTTGAGCAAAATCAGATAACTGATAAGGAAGTTATACATTTTTGAAAAAGTATGTACAACTATGCAACAATGGACATCACTACAAAAATTGCCAATTTGGTTATCAGTTTCTGACGTCATGTCCTCACTATGTATCAATTGCTTTATATTGTTTAATTCCATTAATTTCCCTTTATATCACAAAAAAAAAGGTTTTCCTTCCCTTTGCCCAAGTTATATGATTTGTATCATATTGCGTGAATGACATTTCACAAAATCTGTTATGAACTTTGAAGAATTGAAACTTTTTTTCTGAACATTGCATATTTATAATTATTGAATTTGATATGGGTAGTATACAAATGACACACGCGTTTGAGTGCGTCGGTAGGGATTGTGTGCACAATGTACCTTTGGATGGTTTTAGACCAAATTCAAAGGTACCGCGTGCACACAATTCCACCGACCCACGAATTAAACATGTGCATCATCTGTTTTATAAGATGGGGCTCCCAATTTTTTGTTTAACGGACGCATGATTTTTAACTTATCCTGAAATAAAATTTAAAAAACGACAAACAAATAATTATCACCAAAAACAAATTATCAAAAATCTCATGAAAAATAAATAAATTAGTCTATATTTAAAAAAAAAAAAAAAAGGAGAATTATTTTAAAAAAATGGATATCGGCGGTATCGATCGCCGATATCGCGTGCATCCAGTACAAATAATTACATGGTAATTGACCAATCAGATTGCAGGTATTCTTCTACCCATCTTATAATTTATCTAAATTCACATTTGTCATGATCTAACTGGAAAAAATTACTCTATATTAGTGCATCCTCACCAACAAAAATTACTTTCAACAGAACTTGGATGCTGGTGTAAAAAACTAAGATTTTGCTCCAAACATTTTTGATTGGTTTGTCTGATGTTTCTGCTTCTGTTAAAAGTAAGTTATTTTAAAAGTGGACTTGAACTTTAACTGTAGCTAATTGAAGGATAAACGTGGTAATATGTTATGTTGCAATCATATGGATATGAATTTTGTACTACAGAGCTTGACAGAGAAACAGATATTTAGAAGAACCCAAAATGATACACATTTCCCCGAGATCGATACCGACTCGTTTACTAAACTTCAAGTAAGGCTCTTCCATGGTAGAGGGCGAACATCACCTGCAGCAAACGTAAGTGATAGGCCCCTTTCGACAGGAAGAAATGTCATAATCTTCATCATCATTATTATTTGTATTTTTATTATTATTATTGTTATTAATATGATTATAATAATTATTATTAATATAATAATTACTACTATAACTAATATCATTATTATGTTTATTTTACAATTATAATTACTATGATTATTATTATTATCAATACTTTAATTATTATAATTATAATTATTATTAGTAATAGGTTTATGTTCAGTTTTTTCATCAACATCATCATTAACCATTTTGTCTTCTTTATTTTCTTGTTTTGCCTAATATTGCATTGAAGATTCGCTGTCAATATTTATTTCCACTGAAATGCCACCGATCATAAAACATAACATGTGTATATATGGATTAATCTATTACAAAGCTTTACAAAGAAATAAGTCATATATATGCAGCAAATGTAAGGCAGGAACATAATAAAAAAAAAGCTGTCACAGTAATCATCCATTTTGATATAAAAACTGGTGAAGTGTAAATATTGTCCAGGTTTATAAATAGTTTACCCATTTAATTTTCATCTTTGTTTTCCTAATGAAGGGTACACATGACATATACCATGAACCGTTTTCCAGGCACTGGTATAATCATTAATTCTCTTTGGTGTCGAGCATAATCACTTTTTTCTTCGGGCCTGCCTATTTCATAGTTTCTACTGCTTCTCGGTGCATGATATATTCACAGTTTATTGAAGCCCACCTGAAATATTTGATAATCAGTTGGAAGCCCAATGCTAGCAAATGTGCTCGGTAAAATAAAAAGTAAAGGTAGAATTTCCCGCTAAACTGACAATAGTGAAGTGCCAAAAACAAAAGACTGACTAATGGACTGGACAAATAGACTCGGCCACGAATGTTACACACTCTGCACAATATAAGCTAATTAATACATGCACAACATTATCGCCAATAGTAATTCCAAATACTGTTTTGTTCTCCATTTCATTGCGATGGGCCTAGCTTATGTTTTCATAAAATAGCAATATGATTATACAAAATTTAAAACTGTACTTAGTGAAATAGTCGAATTTATTTTTAGCCTTTCTGGTAACATGGAATATTTTATTTTTGTTATACATTGTAGCAGGAGAACTGGTGAAAGAACAACTTACACCCGAACCCCATCGTGCAAACATGTAAGTATTCATCACTGGCCGGCAGCATTTTTCTTTTCTTCATTAATTTCCGCTTTGTAATGGCTGCCCTCATGGGATGTTGAACCGGAGGCATTTTGTGTCGGGTTGTCCATCTGACCGTCTGTACGTACATCCGTCCCGCTTTCGCGTTATCGTGGTATCTCGAGAACCACTAAAGATCCGAGGATCAAAATAAAAGATGATACCCAGGGGGCAAGACAGGTTTTTGAGACATGGAATGTTGTAAAAGGTTGTTGGGTATCAACCTGTTCAGAGGAACTCCCTTAACAATTTCCAGGTGGACTACCTCGAAATTATGTTGCTGGAAAAAAATGGCGGCCATTTTTTCAAAATGGCCGCCATAAAAAATTTTTTTTAATAATATAACGATAAGTTTTGAACAGAACCTCATTTTACCTTGTGTTTGGTATCATATGAAAGGTAATTCAATTTCCTACAAGATGATACTACATTTATATTGATTGATGTCATAATACTTTAACAAAATTGCCCGAAATGTGATTTTTTAACATTTTTTCTCACAAAAATAATTTTGCTCAAATACATATTTCCTATATCTCAATACAAATTAAAAATGAAGAATCGATAAATTGCTGAAAACTGTCCCAACATCAGTTTAATATGACCTGAAAAGTACAGCTTTATTGCTTTCCTAACAAAAAAGATATAGCGCTCCAAAGTTCACATATTGATGTTCACTAATACAACGTTTTTTTACAATACGCACAGGCTATAGTATTTATGCTATTCACGCACAATATGCGCACATGTGTTGCCATCTTGCTGTAGGGTTTGAAGGTTGTTTGCAACTGAAACATTAATTTTGAGCATTCTATCTCTTTCTTTAGATTTGTTTCCCATTTCTACATAATAACTGTGCAATCATTATTTGCAGGAGTTGCGAAGGGGGTAGGGGAAGGGTGGGGGGGGGGGGGCGGTCCCCCAGTTTATTTTTTTTGGTGGTTTGTTCCCCTCTGGAAAGTTTGAAATTGTTAAATAAATGAATAGAAAAGACAAAATAAACAAATGTTACTACTCCAAATTTAGAAATATATTCGCTACACACAGGGCACTACACTACTGAGCGTAGTAAACTTTGATTTAAAACAGATATGAAATGGTATAGGCCTATAAGATGTCTGAACTGCTTAAGTTAGTGTGACATCGATCTTGTCTTTTAGGTGTTTGATAATGTAAACTCCAAAACATTGGCTAAACTTCGAAATGCAGGGTCAGTAATTGATAGGGGACGTGGGTGGGGGGGGGGAAAAAAGTTTCTCCCCCACACTAAACTTTAGGGGGAAATGTAGAATTATTATAAAAAATTATGGTTTCCAGGCTACCTATACGAATTTACAGACACAACAATTTGTATAGAAATCAATATCACGTCCTGATATTCGTTTTTGATTGAAAGTGCTGTCACTATGCCACGTCCCAATTATATTTACACAAGGGCGTTGCAAAATGTTCTCAAATGCAAAATGCAAAGTCTTAGTGGGGGAGGGTGCGATATTTTAGGTAGCTCGGCAACTGAAGGGGGAAGGATCTATTAAGGTTAACCCCCCCCCCCTTCCCGCCATTACAAGATATTGCTGCCCCTGAATGTTTTGTTCAAGGATCAGTAACCATAACAAGCTACAGGGTGCAAACTTCACGTACATGTATTGAATGGATAATGCATAGTGGAAATCAAAACTTGGAGATATACATGTTTAGTGTTCAAATGATCTATCAATAAGGTTTTTAACACCAAGTCTTTAAATGTATTTAATGTTCACTTAACCTCCTTCCAATTATACTGTTATAGCGGTTTTGGCTAAAATTACAGTGCACATACCTGATTAAATGTAAATAAAAATGTTAATAATGATGATAATATCTAACTGAAAAAGGAATTAAGATGAAAATAAAAGTCGTTAATGTTATTCAATTTGTGAACATATTTCAATACCCCGGTATATCGTAGTTGCATTTAAAGCGACTATTCTTCATTTCCGACATCACTGTTTTTCTTTCTTAAATCACTGTCTGAGTCGCTGCTACTGTCACTGATATTCGCTGCTCCGATGTCAAATTCGATCTCCTGCACCCTGCTACATTTGCTTGATAGTCCTTGGCAACGGCACCCTATGTAGCATGGTATTTCCGTCTTGGCACATGAGCAGTTCTTCTTGCACCCTTTAGTACATCCGCATGATATAGCCTTCTTCATCGAAACGGGCCAGGCTTCATGGGTACTTGGAATAGGAAGCACATGCTGACCATCCAGATTCCACCCAAATTCTGTCCAGGCAGGGATTTGAGGCTTGGCAATGTGTGCTGTCTTATCTATCATCGTTGCAAGGGCAGCTCTCTTTACATGTAGAAGAAATGCGTCCTCTGTGGGGGGCAGGAGCCTTAGGAGAGTAGATCTGTTGTTCAAAAACTTGTATGCCCTGATTTTGCCTAGATCAGACTCATTGAAGTCATCACTTGCTGAGGTGTAAACAGCAGTCGTGATGGCCCTTGCCTCCTTGATTAGGTCTCCAGATACAACGTCAGCTGGATTCTCACCAAACTGTTCAATCGTGGGTATGTCAAGACTCAAGCTGCGCTTGAACCATGCCTTCTTGCCGGTGAAGAATGGATAACTTGTAGTATCTTTGCCACTCAGGCTATGGATGAAGGGCATTGCACGACACGGTGAAGCTCCCAGTGCTACCACCATTTCATGGATCGGCAAGTACGAGTCCTTGGCTGTCCTTATCCATAGTTCTGGTAGATCTTTCAGGTATGTCGCTCCATAGTGTAGACACGTGATAATAATATCTGTGTCATTGGCATGGATGACTACCCTTTCAACTTTGTCATTTTGGACACTGTACAGGGTGTGCAGAATTACCCTTGTATCAGCCTCCTTCTGAGTCGATTCAACAGCTGGAACATCCATAACAGACTCTCTTGTGATCAATACAGTCTTAGTCTCTTCTGTGAATCCACCGCCCAGATAGAGATGGGTTGGGCCTACATTGTCATCCAGATGCTTATTCTCACACCATTTCTCGCATAGATAGTTTTGGAGATTAGCCTTGTTTGCAGCCACTGCAAAGAAATCCTGTGGGTCAGGAGCTGTGTAATGGTCACTGACTTCATATTCCCGGGCGGGTTTAGATCGGGCATACCTGTGCTCTTGCTCAGCAGACTTCAAGCTTGGTCCGCTGTACCTGTCACAGCAGAAGTGTATGAACTCCGTACCAGCAGGCACATCATTCAGTAGCAGGTATTTGTATCGTTCAGCAATGGTTCCAAATCGTTCGCCTTTGTTGAAAGACCAATGTCGGATGGCACACATGGCATCAATGACTACTGCTGTCTTTCTGTCATGTTGGGGCAGATCAGGCGTGCTGGTAACTTTGGTCACCTCTTTCAGGGTTTTCACGAGGCTTGATTTGGTACCTTTTCTCATTCTGCCATCATCTTGAAAGAGAGACGGTGGGTATTCATTGCATTCGTGGTTCCCTATGAAGTCAACAATGTCTAGTTCTCCACCACTAGCAACGATCTGTGTCATTCGCAGAAGAGCAGTTACTTCATTACTCTTCCCCGATTTAGCTGTTTGGGGCGCAGACTTCTTTTGTTTCTTGTTTTGTGTGTGGAACGTGTTCAGCTTCACAATACTTGTCTTCTTCTGAAGACTGGACAGTGACTTAGAGAGTGCATCCAGGCCTATTTGTTTAACACTGGTCAAGTTGTCCTTAACTTTGCAATCAGCACATTGCCCAGTTGCCACATTTATCAGGGATGTCGTGGTTGCACTGAATGGATTCGTCTCGACTGCTGCCATTACCTTGATGACCATCTCTGCATCCCTTGTTACTCGACATGCACCAGATTCATGATGAGGGCTGGTTGAATGAAGATGTAGCATTGATTTCAAATGTGCAGAGACATATGCAGTGATGGGTTTAGTGTAAACCCATTTCATCCGTGCGGCAGGGTTTAGTGTAATTCCGTCAAGACCGCTAGCTTCCTTGGCATTGGCATTGTAAGTCTGTTCAAGAAGCATGTCAGGAGAAACACAATTGTGCTTGCCGTCTGCTCTCCTTCCAACAAATGCACCCGCCAGAAGTGCTTCATGTACATCAGGGGCTGTTTCAGGAAGTTTCTTCATCTCATCAAGATAGAGTGGGAGAGACTGCTGCCCATATTTGTAATGCCCTGCTGCTGTGAGGTAAGGTAGCATTCGATATGATTCACAGAGGTGTCCTACCCAGTCAGCTTCTCGCTGGTAGTAGATAAATCTATGGAGAACATCTGACATAATCAGGAAGGTGGACCATAGGATTGCTGTTGGCTGCTCAACCATTGATTCTTGGAAAAGCATCATCTGTTCCCGCAGGGCTGATAACTGTTCATGGGAATTCCGAAGCATTTGCAACTTTTCAGTGGCAGGGATGTCTTTTTCAAAGAGCATCTTCAAGACAGATTCCACCTGAGGCTGCCAGTGATCTGTTGCTCTGTCTGCTGCCCATGTCTCAAATGCTTCCCAGTAGAGGCGCCACATAGCTTCGCTTAGGATTCTCAGGGCATGTATGGTCTGGTAGTAGTCAGCTTTCTCACCAAACATCTTCTTGGCAGTCCCTTCCTGGCATAGACCAGCTGCAACGAGAAGATCTTCTGCACCTGCCTCCCTGATGATCTTGCAAACTGCTTTCATGTAGTTGTGAGCTTGATGAAAGCCACCCAGCAGTAAGACCACATTGCTGAACTCATTACGATGCTTGTCTCTGATGGCTACGGCGAGCTCGTATGTTGCCTGATCTCCAGTGATAATTGTGTATTTGTCGCCAAGTGCACGTGATGTCTTGACAAGTCGAATCATCATTTCCTTTAGTATAGTAGGGTTGGTTGGAGAGGATGGGATCAGAGGAAGGTAGCCAATGATGCTCGCCTGTCTATGTGGGTGGAGGTCAGCACAGAACGCAGAAAAGCCTGGAAGTCCTGCTCCTAAATCTGTAGGAGGATCCAACAGTTGCGAAGTAGTGATCATTCTACCGAGGCGCCACATAAGCAAAACATCCTCAGCCTGGCCATCTGAAGAAGTCATCAGACTCTCCAGTTTCTCTATGCATTGAAGTGACCTAGATGTCTGCCTGTCTCTAGCTGAGATATGGCATGTAGAAGGAGTGGGTCTTCAACATCAAAGAGAGTTTTTCTTCTGTCTGACGTGGAAGTACGCAGTCTAGTGCCTTCCTGGGCCCTCTCCAACTCCTGGTTTTCAATGACGATTGCAGTAGTAGCATTGAAACTTCCACCTTCAAGTGTTTTCTTCTTCCAGTCCAGATTGTCCATGGCAAACACATGGGGAATTTCACTGTTTTTTGCCATTGTCTCTGGGATGTAAACACCATCAGTTTCAACCTGCTGCATGGCCTTCACACTCTGTGCTGTCAGTTGCCGATGAAGACGTTCATAACTGATCCCAAGCCAGTTCGGTTGTTCATCACTACTTGTGATTTGCTTCGTGTCTGATTGAATATGTAGTATGCAGTGGAAATTCCTAGAGGTGTGGGTATGCCAATACATGCTGTAGGACATACTGTGACATGATGATAGCCTTTTCTGCTGTTGCCTGGTCTACATGAACTTTACCTCCTTCACTCAATTCTGGTACATGGTCTTTGAGCAGCATTGCTGAGAAGTTGAAAAGCGAGTCTGGAACCATCATATGTTGTATGCAGATGTGAAGGAAATCTCAGTTGAATTTTTCTCACGAGTCTCTTTCTTACACTTTTCACAATCTGCTCTAAGAATCTTTGATGCTTGCAGAAGTGTATGGTGTTTTTCATCGATATCGTCTCCTTCTAGGCGCCTCAGTTTATCCAGTGCGTCACCAAGTGGTACTGTGGAAGCACATATAAATCCCGAACCTTTTGTTTGATCGAGGACTGAAATACGTGACCCATAGTGATCCTGTAACTTCTGTTTCAAGACAGTCGCCCGGTATTGATTTCCTTTATCGACACCAAGCTCCATAAGAATGTCTCGGTACCTATCGCGGAGTGATTCTACGAGGAATCCGGACGGATCATGGAAAAGAGGAGCTTCCAGCTCATCTACTAGTCGGCTGAATGCAACATCATAAGGGTTTAATTTTGGCTGACCAGAATGAATGCGAAGAGCCTTGAATTTGTTCATACATGTCGAATGATAGGTTATATCATTGGCAATCATATCATGTCCCTGCCCAATCAGCCTCTGTAATATGTCATCTCTGCCCAGCTTCCTTGCCCTCTCCTCAATCGACATTTGACTGCTCTTTGTTGATACCTTACACACTGGCCCCTTTCCCTTCAACTTCCACTTCTTATTGCAAATTATACATGTCTTCTTTGCTTCAAAACTCTCAGTGTTCTGACGGGTTAACTTGACAGGTTGCTTCGACTGCGATGAGCTGCATCCTGCATGAGACTCACCTTCTGTACTCGGGTTATCAGAAAGACGTTTCTTTTCAGCACACTGGTAGCCTTTCTCATGTATGTACCAGTTACGACATTTTGCATGCCAACTTGGTGCATTTTCCTCCAACCAGGTTTCTGATGCTGACTCGGTGTGAATTCTGTTAAACACTTCATCTTGTCGAGCGAACATGGCTTGTATAAGCTTTGAATATGTTGTTAACTGGATGAAGTATAGACTCATCAAAGACTCTTGTTGGCATATGATGCATTTTGTGTAGTCAGTGCTCATATCTTTGGAAGACTTCTTAGCAGGCACATGCTTCAGGGACATGGCACTATCTGCCACACGTTTGCTTGGCTACTTACTCATCTTGCTGTAGGAACCTACAATATAGAGGGGGAGGGTATCGTTTTAATAATAGTTACACTGTTTTCATATTTGATATAAATCTAACTTTAAAATGTTACTTAAAGGTATTATGTCCCATTTGCATGCCAAACTAATGAAAAGGTTAAATTCCAACGGGATTTGAAAGATAATACTAATTTAGAAATTCCCTCAAAAACGAAGGGCTTAAAAATGTCTTTAAGTTGGAAGAAAAAAAAAGACCATAGTTGTCGAATCGACTTTAGTGATTGCAATCACCAAGGTAATATTCTGATTTTCAAACCCTTGTACCGACTCGTTGTACGTTTGGTGCTGCGCAGAGATTCAATCCGTTTAATTTTGGCCATTACAAGAAGTGGGTTGTTGATGTAGGCAAATGCTCATGTACCCTTTACAGCTCATTTTATGTATGTTTTTTTTTCTCTTTAATATTTATGTATGTTATTACCAAAGAAAACAGTCAGAGAGTCACTCAATAGTGTCTGACAGTGAAGTCTAGCAAGTAAACGGGTTTCCTTGCATAATTTGAATAGAAGTGAGGAATTTGACCAAAGTAAAAAATATAATTATGCCTTGAATTCAGATTATAACTACAATGTATAGCTATTGTTAGAAAACTTGTATAAAGTACATTTAACTGTGTGGCATACAAATAATATTAGATGAATCTAAATGATACTAAAATAGAAAGATACCTCAAATCACTAAAAACTTGGTCCTTTGAATATTAATTTTGCAAAAAGTAATGTGAATGATGTTTTAATTATAATGTGTACATTATTACAGTGTGACAATTAAAGGTGAAAAAAAAAATCAATGTCCCATTTGCTGTAAAACACATACCAATTAAATGATATTGTCGCATGCAGATATTAGAAAGCTTGTTTGTTAATCGCTTACCATTATGTACTAGGTGCTTAAGCGGGATATCATCATCAGGATCACTGACATCATTTTGCACTGAGGCAAAGGAGGCATCCATGTTGTCCCAATCAGCATCCCCTAAAAAGAAAAAAATTCATATTACATACTCGTTTTTAGTGACTAGCGATTGCAGAGTGGAGACAAATGGATAGATGGAAAATTTTTTCTTTTCAGCATTCAATCATATGAAATGTATTTAATGTTAGATTAATGTTTTTATTCATAATATTTACAATGACTGATATTTTCTACAACTCAAAATATAATACACCTCCAGATATTGTAAAGAATGTTTGTTAATCGCTTACCATTATGGACTAGGTGCTTTAGAGGCATATCATCGGGATCCATGACATCATTTTGCACTGAGGCAAAGGAGGGAACTGTGTTGACACTATCAGCATCCCCTAAAAAGAGAGAATTCATATTCAATACTTGTTTTGCTGACTAGCCATTGCATAGTTGAGAAAGAGAGGAATGGATGGGAAATGTTTTCTTTTCCTCATTCAATCATATGAAATTTTATTTTATGTAAGATTGATGTTTTAATGGTTAACATTTTGAATGACTGATATTTTCTACAACTCAAAATAAATGATACATAAGTTACCTGATGAGGTACGATGAATCACTTGAAGTACCTTCCCTGCCCACCAACGCCCACGTTCATCTTTCATCTTCACGTTGGTCCCTTTCCTTAATGGATTCTTCTTAAAGAACCAAACATCTCTCGAATCAACGTAGTGCCTGGATCCATCCTTCTTCCATTGGATGAGGAGGTCTATGCCATTTGTTTCAGCTGTAAACAAAAAATAACAGCAGTCAATTTAACAAATTTGAATTGTTCAGCTATGTGGTGTTGAAAAGATTTGAAATCTACATTCCAAGTACCCTAGTCTGCGCACCAAGACTTTTCATACAAAAATGAAAAATGTTAAACATGAATCTAAAACTAAATACCTGCGTGACTCAAAAATTATTCGGAAGATTGATGAAAAAAATCTGAACAACTAACTCACATTTAACACCTCTCCGCTTGGCTAGAACATTGATGTGCACTTAAGTATGTGCACGTACCCCATTCAATTTTATGTACATCCAATTTGCAGCCATTAATTGTGAGATTTATAAAAACTACAAAAGTTGCATTAACTCTGACATTGATTATAACATGACATGGAATGGCGAATTCGTTTCTTAGAAAACCGTCTGTTGCGTCTTTTCTTCCATTGCAATCACACATTAATTAATGCAGTTTAATAATGATAACAAAATAATTATTATAGAGTCTAGGGTCTAGATCTACTTAGATTTAGTCTAGAATCTAGATCTTTAGATGTCTATAATATATAGTACAGACTAGATCGATCTAGACTAGAATATATTTAATGAAACAAAATTATGCACATGCACCTCATATTATTTCACCTTTAATCATAACCATATGATTTTTGTACATAAGCGAATAAAGATGTTCATAATCATAGCTACATGTTTGGATTTAATGAAACAAAATGATGGACATGCACCTCATATTAATTCACCTTTAATCATAACCATATGATTTTTGTTATATAAGCGAATAAAGATGTTCATAGCTACATGTTTGTGTGCCAAAGGTCGCCATAGACCCGACACTTATATTGTAAGTCTAAGCCGTATTCGCCATAACAAGACACGATATACAGTACGTGGGACAGGTGTACTAAATTTGTTCATCCCCAGACACTCTTCAGTACCGTATACCAACAATAAAATCATTTAATACGTATATCGGCACTTAAATACTTTCAACAACCATAAAGCCATAAGTAACTGATATAAATGACTTATCTGCACATTACAATTTGTTTATTTAATTGCTTACGTAGTAGACTGGAATCCCCGGCAGACGACATGTTGATCGGCAGGGCGTTCTTGCACAAACAATTTTGTACCGCGAAGTCCGCGCTAAAACGCCTCTAGTACGGGAGGGCGTGTACTGCGCTGAACGTAAACCGTGATGACGACCAAGGGCCTATTTGTATTGCTCATAACTCATCAGAAACTTCGAAATAGACAACAAAAAATATATTTCTGGAATTCTTGTGTCATGTAGATTCCATTTCTGTGAAAATCTCAAAAAGGCTCAAAATCGTCAAAAATAGCAGACAATATTTGGAGCTAACTGGGCGTTCTTGCTCCGACGCGACGAATTTATTACAAATTCCAGGCGGATATTTTCATCCCAGAAGAATTTCAGATGGGGGGGGGGGGGGGGGTATTCCCCTTGTACCTCCCCCGTCACCCAGCCCAACCCTTCCCTGTTCACTATCCCTTCAATCATCAAGAAAAAGATAGAATGCAAGATGGGAATTCGCGTTCCAGTTGCAAGGGACTTGAAATCCTGTCACATATGCCATGCCGCATTGCCGACGCACGTTAAGCGTAATATGGAACTGACCTATGCATATTGTCCAAAATGCAAAATATCAAAGTGTGAACTTTGCTACGCTATAACTTTTTGTGCATGACAGCAATAACCCTGTAATTTTCAGATCATATTAAACTAATATCCGACAAGTTTTCTGGGTATTTTCAAGTCTTCAGTTACAAAAGTTTTTGAATTGTTGAGAAATATGTATTTTAGCGCAATTCATATTTTTGGAAAAAATGTTAAAAAATCACATTTTTGGCCAAAAATTGATATTTAAAGTAAATTAAATCATCATAATTGTGGTACCATCTTGTACATAATTTAATTCCCTTTCATATGATACCACATATGTGATAAAATAATGTTCTGTTCTAAGATTATTATCCAATTATTGAAAATTGTTTTTTCATGGCGGCCATTTTGAAAAAATGGCCGCCATTTTTTTCCAGCAAAATATTGTCAAGGTAGTCCACCTAGAAATTGTGCAGGAAGGTCTCCTGAATACGTTCATACCAACCGACCTTTTACAACATCCCATGTCTCAAAACCCTCCAAATCAGGGTTTTGCCCCCTGGGTATGATATGTTTTACCATAGGAAGACGATCTGATCAGATTTTATGTTAAATAGGTCAAAGTTCAAATGTCACAGAGGTCAATTAATTATATTACAGGCTTTAGCCTTGCTATTGTGATTTATATTCCACATACTAAAAATATTGCTCTACGATTGGTCAAAAGTAAATCACGTGATGAAAGATAATTCGCCCATTATTGATGGGAGAAGCAAAAAGTTCGTTACACTGTGTAGATAGTACTACTATCTACAAAGTGCAACGCACTTTCACTGAAGATAGAGGTACTATCTACAAAGGGCATCGCACTTTCACTGAAGATTATCCAAAAGCGCACTAAAACAGGCGAAATTAAGCGCGCATTACCATTAGGCGCAATTAAAGAAAACACATGCGCGTACCATACCCTCAAGGGGTTGGGTTAAACTTAAACTGTTTTGGTGTGAATTTGGGCCTAGGTGTCTTTTATGTAAATGCATACACGTCCTTTTCTTTTTGTAGTTAAATTGTTTTAGATGTGGAATATAAAGCAAATAATCACCTTTTGGTTTCAGGCGATGGCAAACTATCACTTCCTCGTCGATCAGAATGTATACGCTATCTTTCCTCAGCTTCGCTTCGGAAAGATAGCTACATCCAGATCGCCTCGGAAGTGATAGTTTGTCCCATCACTTTCACCAACGGTAATTATTTGCTTAATATCAAGAACAGCTATCAACATTTGGTTCAAACTTGGTGATAGTATTTATCATCGATGGAAAACAATCTGATTAACTTGTTGTAATTTGGTCAATGGTCAAATGTCATAGAGGTCAATTTCAGAATTTACAGGTTTTATCCTTGCTTTCGCGATATCGTAAGAACTACAGTATTAGTATTAGCCTCAAAGTTGGCGATAGTATGTATCAACATTAGAAGTCAGTCTCATTTGATTAAGGAAGGTAGGGCAAAGGTCAAATAAGTACATTTATGAAGTTAAAGGTTGTTAGCCTTGCATTTCACGGAGACCCTTTCAGTCAGTCACGAGTCAGTCTAACTCATGATATCTTGTTGAAATCAACACTGATATAATTAATTAGATTATTGTTATATTTGTAAATGTGGATGAAACAAGACGAGACAAAAAATATGAACAATTATTTGTTTAACAAGTAATGTATTCGTATTAGTGCTTATAGTATACATTCCAGATAAGTCTTCACATTCGTTGCCCTTTTCCGCGGTAAAATGATAAACTGCACGGAATGCACTTCAGTATGAACACTCGAAAGCTTTATAGAAAGGTTAAAGATATGTACACAATATTAAAGTCATATAAAAAAAATCAAAAAATATGTATTGAGTTTAATTCAATAAAAAGCGTATTTTTAATGAAATGTACATATAGTTTATACTTTGAAAAAAAAAATATATTGTTACTATGACATCCATCATTTACTGATTCTTTGCTCTGTTGCTGGGTTTGTGTATTACTTAATAATAATAATAGCTAGTTCTTATATATCGCTTTCAAGACCAGAGGCCCTCTCAAATATATTATTACCCCGGTTACCGGATTCAGGCTTACCCGCACACAGTGTATGCACATTCTCCGTTCCCTGGGGAGCATTTCAGTAAGCCGTAATTTGTACAAGCGCACTCTTGCTAATCTAAGCACACTAGCTTACCCATCTTACCGGGTACCCATTTAACACATGGGTGGAGAGTAGTAAATGTAGATCAATGTATTGCCAAAGGATTTTAGTGCCGCGTTGGGACTTGAACTGCGGACCTTGTGATCCACAGTCCGGTGACATATTCACTACTCGTCCAAGACATCTCTACTTGTTTCAAGTGGATTCGTTATTCTTCGTATCCAAAATTGTATCAGTTAATGTTTCACCTATTTAAGAACTCTGGTCATGATTTCAAATGTCTATGGCTTGATTTGGTTTCATTTCAGATCCGCCCACAAATTGAAGGACGATCAACTTATCAAAGTCAGGGAGAAAATTTCCCACGGGAAATATGACGAACTCAGTGTAAGATTAGGATACGATTTGATTGATTCAAATAAAATACTAGCAAATCATCCTCAAGATATTGAGAGAGCAATTCTGGAAGTTCTCAGAGGCTGGAATCAGCGAACGCCATGTAATCACAAGGACGAGCTTATAAAGGCGCTAGAAGACATAGAACTTGCAGGACTAATTGTCGAAATATTTCCCGACTACGTATACCATTAACAAGCTTTGCCCACTGATGAGTATATGCATGGAGTAAGGCAATGCAAATAACTAAAAATGCAATGCACAGTTGAAAATGATAGTGACTCCTGTACGTTATCGTGAGTTCATAATTTAAAAGACAGCATTTTGTGCTTCAACCAAAAGTTAACGCCCCTTCTCTCTATCTGTCTCTATGTCTCTCTATACATATATATATATATATATATATATATATATATATATATATTTGTATACCTCACTTAAGAAATCCAGCCATCTGATTGTCCGAAATTGCAGTCGTGGTTTTAGCCATTCCCGTAAATAAACGAAAAATGTCAAACCTATGTAATAGTTCTAGAGTAAATCACTAAAATCCCGGCAAAATTCCACTTACCGGGAAAATAGTTAAATCTTGCTGAAATGCCCATTGGTTCACGTGTTAAAATCAGGTTTGAGCGAGCGTGAATACCATACATTGTGTGTGCGTGCAAATTGGTCGTTATAGCTTAATTATTTTTTTAATAAGACGTACGATGTCGATCGTAGTAATAAATCCGGCCTAGATTCTACGTATAGTTTCCAAACAAGGCAAAAAATGGCTGAAGAAACTCTTTCTAGATTTCAACTTCTTGATGATGATCAATTGCAAGACATGATTAATTCTGCTGACAGCAAGAACACCAAAAGGGTACGTGAAATTCTCCATACAAATATTGAGATTATTTAGGTCTAGATCTAGGCTACCTGCAAGTTATCAACAGAGACCGCGATAGCGTAAACAAACTTCCAAATTCGGAGCTGGACAACGTATATCTAGGCCAATGTTTACTATTAGATTCGGACTTTAGCTTCATTTCCTCAATTCTAACAATGTCAACATCATAAATTAACCATGATGATTTTTCCAATTCGACGAGAGTTTTTAAGTGTTTTCAGCAATGCTTAAACAAGACATTTGTGAGGAATAAGGGGGAAATGCTATATACTTAGATCTAGTCTAACTCTCAAAGATTCACTCACAAAAAACAACCATGCAGATAAACTAGAGAAAAGTCAAGGTGGTTTCATAAGTTGACTCTTTTTTCAGCATATAAAAGTGTTCATTACTGCTTTAATTTTCGAGAAATAGGTCTGGTTGTGTTTATACGATTTTAGCTCGATTGTAAACTTCCCTTGAGCGTATAAAACAACTATGTCTCTCAAAGCAGTCAGTATTTTACTATAATACCGTACAGCGTAATCAGAAGGACATATGCAGTTAAATATGAGTCATCAGGGAAACATTGTCATTAGCAGGACATTTGCATGTCCTGTTAAGGATTTAACTGCCCTCTACGTACGTTTGCAGGTAGAGGAAACTTATAGGTATCCCAATAAACATTAGTTTTATTAAATGATCATTATTTTAAATAGTAAAATTGTTTTTAATTTAGGGTTAGGGTTTATAGGGGTTAGGGTAATATACCAGTTGTTTGATGTCATGTTAATGTACCATTTAGGGTTGTAATAAAATAATCTCCAGTGGTTTAAAGATTATCTTTGTAATAAATTTCAGTTTGTGAACTATGATGGAAATAGCTCATTGAAGCAGATAATAACATGTGGTGTTCCTCGGGGTTCTGTGTTGGGACCTACACTGTTTTGGTTGTACATAAACAATTTGCCAAACTCAACAAATTATTTTAATTTTAAACTTGTTGCCGATGATTCTAACTTGTTTCATACGTTTCCACCGAGACAGAATTCAATTAATATGGATAATATAGTTAATATACATCTTGATAAGGTGACCATATGGTGTAAGGTGAATAAACTTACAGTCAATCTCTTAAAGACTGATTATTTGTTAATAAGAGGGAGTAGGCAATCAGTAGTAACTCAAGGGGTGCTAAAAATAGCAGAGACTGAAATAGCCCAGGTTGATGTTGCATCATTTGTAGGAATTTATATATAGATCAACAGTTGACGTGGAAACCTCATATCCAAAGGGTTAATAAGTTTATTAGGAAAAGGGTTGGTGTTTTATATAGATTAAGACAGTTTGTGCCAAGGCGTGTTTTGTTGTTACTGTATAAGACGTTCATTCAACCGCATATGACCTACGGAATTGAGGTTTGGGGAAGTAATTATGAAATGAACATGAAGTGTTTATTATTAAGCCAAAAGATGGCACTTAGAGTTATAACGTTTAGTCCAATTAGGACTTATTCACAGCCGATATTCCAGGAGCTAAAATTATTGAATGTGTATCAAATCCATAAATTATCTATTTGTGTTTTTATGTATCAATTATTGAATGATAAATTGCCACAGTCTCTAATTTATTATTGCTGTTTCATAGAGCACAACTATGAGATTAGACAAATAGACAGTAAGAAGTTAAGTGTGCCTAAAGTAAGGACAACGCAAGGTAAATTTTCAATGTCATTCAGAGGCACACGCTATTGGAATGATCTACCCCTTTCTGTACGGGAGAAAGCATCAGTATCTTGCTTTCGTAGAACTCTTATATCACAAATGTTAATATAATAGTTGTTTATAACTTAGAACCAAGGCTCTTGCCTTTTTGTAAATATTATGTTATATAATTTTTCGTCTTTTATTTAGTGTAAAATACCAAAGCTTTGTATATAAGCACAGAACATATTTACCCTAGATGTAGAATAATTTGTAGCTTAGGTATGTATTCAATAGTTATTCATATTTATTCATTACATTCTCATTTATTGATGTGATACTTTTTGTGTGTTAGTGGTACTAGACACGATTAGCATTAAATGCTATTTTCTGGTCCCATTTATCCTTTCAATTTTAATTAATCATTCACATTTGATTGTTATATATTGATGTACTTTTTGTTTTGGATAATAAACTTTAAACTCAAACTCAAACTCAAACATAAAAGATGTATATTAATGGGCAAAATATTTCAAACTTTATGTTATGCAGCTCGGTCAGTTATTGTTGTACCCCGAACACACAGTAACTTTCAGAATATTTCTGATGATCTTGTATGCAGTTAACTCCTACATCAACTCGACGTTTGCTATAGGAAATAAATGCAATTTCCATAAATCTCTAGTTAGGACTTCCTTTCAAAAATCTTTAAAATCCCCTAGAGTGGTCAAATTTTATAGAAATCGTCGCCCACCTAGTGTAAAAAGAAAACAAATTATTCAATGTTTTCATTTAGACACACGAATTTATTCGTGTCCTCCTCACCTTTCTCAATGTTTGAAACTAATATATGTTAGGAAACATTACTGTCATATGCTATCATTTATTTGTACTCAACTTTGTTAGTAGAGGTATTCCACAGTTTATATATATATATATGTTTTTGATAATTTCTGCCCACCCCTTTCCTATATTGCTGTTGTTATTTAAATACGTTTACATGAACGTATTTTTATCATTTTTCTTATGTTATGTGTGTACTTCTTTGTAAATAAAAAATATGATGTTGTTTATAAATTTAATGCGATTTGCATTAATGGAATATTATGTATGATTAACATTGATATTCGGTTCTATATATAGTAGAATCGTAGAAGTTAAATGTCTCCTTTCTTGTTCTCCATTGGATTAAAAATGGAGATGATGTTGGATCTTAAAAGCTGTTATAGAAGATCTTTTAGCTGGTTCAAAAGAGCTTTGTGGATATCTAGATTTAATTATTGCATCTAGTGTGTACACTCATATTCAAAATTAATTCATATTCATATAGTCATTTCGTATAGTCGTATGAGGGGTTCTAAGCATTTAAATACAACAGAGTATCAACAACTTATATCCCAACTTTAATACGGTATGTGGACGAAATATCGTGTACAAACTCAACATATTTCTTTATTTTGTGTTGTCACACTTTCAAATGTTTCATCGAAGAAGTTCATGTCTTCTGTTTACTCCCTCTCCCTACCCCTCAATTTCCCTCCCCCTCTCTCTATTCTAATATACATGGAGAAATATTAACTTTTTCGTTAAACACTTTTTCATTTGAAGTTTTACTTTAAGATTTTTGTTTGTTGCTTCGCTTAGGTTTGCTGTCTTTTACACTTTTCCAACAGAATAGTTCAGATAATACTTTAATTTTATGATAATATGTTATGGAAATATTAAGTTTCGTTATTATATGTACGTAAAAAACATTTTGACATGAAGAAATTATTGTCTGTATATGTTGTATTATACTCTACATTTATATGTTCTTTGTTATACAGTTATATTATATTTGGCAAAATGTAGAAATCAAATCAAATCAAATCAATTCAAATCAAAGATAAGTGAAGCTTGAAGCCATTTGAGCCAGGTACAAGCAAAATACATAACACATTATTATATTTATGTGTGTGTGTGTGTGTGTGATATATAAAAGACGGCAGAGGATTAAAGGAAATGTTTGAAAAAAGTATGAGGTCTGTGATTTATTTGAAGGATCGATAAGTTTCTCCAAGATCGTTGACAAATTAGTAATAACGGGCAAATAGAAAAAGACTACACAATGCATTTCTTTGTTGCCATTGTTTGTATTACATGTTCATTTGATGATTCATTTTCTATGTAGGCGAACATGGTGGAATACTTTGCTAATTCCCATTTTGAATACATGTAATTGGTCATGATCAATCGCGTGGGTATTTGTATCCTTATTTTAACTGCATGTTAATAAGCAGGCACGGAAACTCATTTGTACATTATGCAGATAATACTGTGTATAGCTGTCTGTAATTTTATTAATCATGTTTACTGACACTGCAACAATAAAATAGATTGGATCACTTTAGTATATTCAACCAGGTTCTAATCTATGCATTAAAAATGCATTTAACTACTTCAAGAGAAAGCTAAACTTTATTTATACAAATGATTTGTATTGTTTTCGAATCAATAAATAACTATGGAAAAATTATATATATTGTTTGTGTTTTTGCAATTGTCCTAAATGGGGTTATTGTCCTCTGGGTAATTGGTCATTGGGGCAATTGTCCTGGTTTGATTGTCCAGCGCGTTATTGTCCTAAGGGGGCTATTGGTCCTAAGGGTTTAATATTATTGTCTTAGGGGGTAAATTCCCAGGAAGGGGGGAGATTTGTCCTAGGGTATAATTGTCCTCAGGTGATCATTTTCACACGGGCTTACTTTTCCTAGGGTGTAACAATATGAACTCACTTACCGAAATGGAGTTACCTCTGCAGTTAAGAGAAAGAAAGGAAATATTGCGTGTATAGCTTTTGGTTTCATGACATGATTGTATCATTTCAAATGTCAAAATTACGTAGACATTCCTTGAGACAGACAATGGCGATCGTGTCTAGAATCTGAGTTCGATCTCAAACTTGTTAACACATGACCCACTCATCTTTATAGAATCAAAGAGTGTTAACCTGTTGACTGCTGAAATATTTCATCCCCAGACGTAATACAGGAGCTTTCCGGTTCCAGCAGACAATAGGTAAACATTTGGCTTTTAGTGTCTCTTATTTGCGGCAATTTTTTGGCTTGATGTTTTTGTTATTTGGTATTATATAATATTTATATCGTGGTTACTATAGCGATTTATTGTAAAACAGTATCCACGTTGCTGAAGAAGCCAACGTGAATAAGACTTAAGGCATAAACACATAAATAAATAATTGAAAATGTAAATATATAAATCAATAGATTAAAATAATAAGATAATTACAATAATGATAATAATTATTTAAACTTATGAAATAAGTTAATAAGATCGATTGATCGATCTGTATTTACTGGGTGTAAGCCACAAATATGTTAAAATAATTGAAATTCTTCCCAGGAAGCATTCCATTTATACAAATGATAATAATGTTTAAACAAAAAAATAGGAGCAACGCAACAACATAGTGGAACGGAGCTCACTCTGTAAGAAAATTATGGTACCTTTAATAAAAGTGATGAAGAAAAAAAATTGTATGTGACTGAAAGCGAGATTGAAAAGAAATTCGACAATGTCCTAGTTGACGTCTTTACAAATTTAAAAGGATATACATGGGGAAATAAACTGTTGTAATCCAATTTCGCATTTTTTCCATTCAAATTCATGAACGTGCATTCAAGTTAATTTATTGGCACTCTTCTTCATGTTTGGTGAAATCAAATTAACGAATATGCGTACAAATACCTATTCCGTGCATTCACATTAACGCGGCGCTTACGATGAGCCTGTTAAGGCATTTAATATCATTTTGGTGACCAATTTCTACTACGTGCAGTCAATTTAGTATAATATTCAACTGGATTCCAGATATTAAAGCGGTAAATTTTGATTTATTTCAATTGATTACTAGGAATTAATGGTAATCGCTGTTACACAATGAAATCTCCACAGTTTAGTTAATGTTCTTTGTTGATCTGACAATTGTTGCCTTTTGATCATGTATTGTATTATCATATGTTAATTGTGTACTTTACAGGGCCCGCGGAACGGCAGGGCTTGGGGAATCTATTCCCCTCCCCCCTTATATCTTTAATGGTTCAAGTGAAAAAAAATAATCCTGCAAACGGAGAACTGACTTTATGTATTTAGGTTTGTCATCGTTAAGGAGGCGTAAGCGTAAAGGAATTTAACCTAAACGTCGTCTTTTAGGTACTAATATCAATGAAAATCTTTGTCGATCGTGTGAGTTATTAATAATTTTGAACTAAAGTGCCTAAAAGTTGCATTTAGTGACATTACGTGTGTTTTCAACTATTGACCAATGACATTAATAGAGTGACCTGCCAGTGTCTAAAAAAGGTATCTAATTTTGCTCATCTGACCGTAAATAAATACAAAAAACGGCTGAGCTTTACAAAAACATGAATATAGAACTAATGATTAGTGCCAAAGGCCAACATTTTCTCGTCATGTGACCGATGGCTGACATACACATTTCCGTCAATCGGAGGACAACATCCGCCCCAAAGGTACCATTGCACTTTTCTCCCAACCCAGAACAGGATATTCTTGCACCCACTAGTGTACCAGTGGTGGTAGTGACGAGGGGGTGGCTCGGGGTAGTTCTACGCCCAAAAGCGGTGTAAACAAAAGAAGGAGAAAAAAATAAAAAGAAAGAGCCAACAAAAGTAAAACGAGAAGAAACATAATTAAAGGGAAAACAATAATGGGTTTTCACTTTCACACCTGTTACATTTTTCCAATTTTTGTATTCAAATTTGACAAATTTACATTGATTACGTCTCACATATAAGGTTTCGACTTCATGCTCATCTGACTGTGATGAAATGCCTGAAACACCCTTCGCTTAGGGGGGCTCCGTCCCCTGAGAGCCCTACGCCAATTTACGCTCTGCTCGCTACGCTCTACCTGATCGTAAATACTTCAGCCCCCCCCCCTCCCACCCCCGTTTTGTAGGGACTGCTTAATTGGTATATTACTTTCTATTGTAATGAAAAATAAAGAAAAATATAGAAAGATGCAAGAGAAAAAAAGGACATGACTAGGGTTATGGCGTCGTTCATGTTTGATAAGGGCTTTTTTTGTTGTCCCTTTTCTCCCAATACACTGCATGTCCGAAATACTCAATGAATGCTTTCACGTGATGTTTGTGATTCATCAACATTAAACAAAATGTATGAATATATATTTGTTGACATAAGAGTAGAAAGTAAAGCAGGAGGTTAGGATTCCAAAGGGGTGTAAAATAATTTGCGAGCTCGTTCATTGTTTTGTGCTAGAGTGGATAATGAGCATATATAAAAGCCCTCCCCCCCCCCCTCTCCAACACAAAACAAATAGGTAAATAAATAAATGAAGATAACAAATCGCTCCTAAAATACCTGCATAATTATTTAATGTTTACAGGGCCCTGTTTCATAAGAGTTTGTTAACAATAGCAAGTTATGATAACTGTTATAAGCTACTAAAATCGTCGCATTTGATTGGCTCACAGTACAAATGTCATAACAAAAAAAGCATTTGTTATACACATGTAACATGGTTCATGAAGCAGGGCCCTCGAGGATATACTTCCGTAAAGTGCCACGTCACCGAAATACAGCACAATCAGTACAACGCGCTTCGAGAGGAAGCGATTTTCATATATACGTTCAGAATGTTGACATCGATTCATTTATCAAGCAAATCAGGGCGGATCCCTTGCAGTCATACGAGTTCTTCCTTTTAGAAGCAGCTGGAAGATTATTGCAAAATACTGAAGGTTTTTTTGGAATCCTTGTCTTTTTAATTCCGCGGTTATTTCACAGGGTAAGTCGGCAATGAAACATATTTTCGGGCTATTATATTTTAAAGAAAAAGAAGATAGCTGAAAAAAAGGTTTTCACCATGAATATTTTCTAAAAAGTAGAAACAAATCTTAAAAGAGAATGAAATAAAATGTGCATGATTTTTTTCTCTAAAAACCTAGCCTAAAATGAGTTTTTCTTTTTATCTGTTTTGGTTTTTTTTTTTGTATTTGTTTGTTGGTTGAGTGGTTGTTTTTCCCCTATGTTTTGTTTCTTCGCAAACAATAAACCATTCATATGTCCTCATAGTATATTGTTATTTATTTCTTAACTTCTTTAATATGATATATGATTGTGTGCGTTGATATACAAATGCTTTAGAAGAGCGCTTTAAGGTTAGTGCCATCATTGTATTCTATTGTATTTTGGTGTACTTCCTGGCTTTGTTTCAGAGTTGAAATTAATAACATATGTTTGTAAGTGTGTACAGTATTGTACTACATTAAAAATATTTCTTTTCGACTACCTGAACTGTCGGCTTACTTTGTTTGAAAGAGTATCTTTCGCGAACAATGGAGTTTCCCAACTTAAAAAAACATCTTTAAATCTATATACAATATTGGTTGCAACTTCATTTAACATATTTTGTTTCGATTACCTAACTGTCACTTTACTTTCTATGAAATATAGATTTTTGCGGCCAGTTTCAATTTTTTATGCCTCCGTTACGAAGTAGCCGGAGGCATTTTGTTTTCGGGTTGTCCGTCCGTCCGTCCGTCCGTACGTCCCGTTCTCGTGATCGCGTTATCTGAAGAACCGATTGATGGATTCCTGCCAAACTTTGGTCATGTATGTATCTTGCAAAGCCGATGAACTGATTAGATTTTTGGGTCACAAGGTCAAAGGTCAAGGTTCACATGGTTCATTATTTATGCAAAAACAGCTCGTGATCGCGTTATCTGAAAAACCGATTGATGGATTCCTGCCAAACTGTGGTCATGTATGTATCTTGCAGAGCCAATGAACTGATGAGATTTTGGGGGGTCATGAGGTCAAAGGTCAAAGGTTTTTCGGCTCATTATGTATGCGAAAATAGCTTGTGATCGCATTATCATTAGAACTGACAGATGGAGTAGATTTTAGGGTCATGAGGTCAAAGATCAAAGGGTCATATATATATATATATGAGAAATTGCTTGTAACCAGGATATTCTGAAATCCTGTTAATGGATTACAATTGATGGATTACAACGGAGGCATCATTTTCGACTGCGCGCAGTCGAACTTCCATCTAGATTTTGTTATTATAGTTCATATTCTGAGCATTCGAATTCGTGCAAACT
This sequence comes from Strongylocentrotus purpuratus, assembly GCF_000002235.5. NCBI lineage: Eukaryota > Metazoa > Echinodermata > Echinoidea > Camarodonta > Strongylocentrotidae > Strongylocentrotus > Strongylocentrotus purpuratus. The sequence continues at coordinate 27,025,591 of NW_022145606.1, forward strand.
CGCAGCGTTAAATCAGCTTTCAAATTAAAAATCCGTTCATTCCTATTCATTATCCGTGCTATCAATTATGGAGCGGATCCAGGCAGGAGCACGGACAGCCCGTGCCCCCACCCTTTTGGCGGCTGATAAAAAAAGGAACAAAGAAAAAAAAAAGAGAACAGGGAAAAAATCATGCATATCATGAAAATGTCCTTAACGGGATATTGCTAATATATCTTTTAAGCGTTCAAGAAAATTAATATGGGTGTTTTATCCAAACTCAGATCTTGTATACCCACCAATCTATATTGATAAACTATATATTTTACAAAAACGTGCAATACGACTGATAAAAACGGGTGACTTTCGTAATTCCTGTCTATCACTATTTGTTATATTAACAATTCTCCCAGAGTTTGAACTAAAGGAATTTCCTGCCAAATTCGCGAGTTTGTCATTTAAATAAATTTGTCTTGCGTTCAAATTCGGCGGTTTAAGTGCTGTCAGATATATCTTGGGTTTATATTCCTTTTCTAGTTTTCAAATCTATAAAGTTTTCGTTATAATCTATGTATGTTTCATTCAAATTAATGAATAGTGTGCTTCTTTCGTTATTTGGTCATTCGATTTGGCCCAACACGATTTCTGGCATCGCGAAGGTGTATTTTTAGCATGCGATTCATTTGTGGCATTGAAATTAACACTTTTTGCACTTAAATTGATGGTCAATATATATTTCTCGTTTATTACACACCCTTTATAGCTCATTCTCTTTCTTTCAAGGTTGATTTTGCATGTGTATTTCATCATACTCTATGTTCTTGCATTTACACTTCATTACTTTTAGATTAATCTGATATTCATCATCCTTTACGTTTGATTGTTAAGAAGGAAAAAAAGACTTACATCTACGGACTTGATGGTCTCAATATTTGTGTAAATGTTCATGTAAGGAAGTTTTTTGTATTGTGTTTCATCATAAATGTATCACAATTTCATCATGGACGAAGGGTACAATATTGTGACTAGGATAGGTATTTTTGTAGAAATGCCATATCCCTTGATTTCGCCCCTTCTTTACTAAATGTCTGACTACACCCATATGCATTGTCCTCAAAATTAATAAATGTAATAACAGAAAAGACCCTAATGGCAAATCATGCATTTAATTGCATTTTTTTTTAAACTGTAAACGTGTGTTGCATTTTTTCCCCCTAACATTCCTAACTTGAATAAACATAATTCGAATACGAATGACAGGTGTTAATTTAAATGATAAAAATGACGACTCAACAAGTGACGATTAATTTAAATGCTAGTGCAGTTCTAAATGACAGATCTATGAAATTCTTCGACCCAAATTTCAAATTAAATGAATGAATGATAATTGGCATGGCAAAGCCGATCTGTGCTAAATTCAATGCAAAGTAAATGAATTCCAATAAAAAACGCTCGAAATCCTATATAAAAATTAAAATATCCAAATTCATGTTTAATTATTACAATAGGGATTCTTTTAGTATTTGAAGAGTTTCATTCCTGAAGGCGCTAAATCCACTTTGGGTACTTCTGAGTAAATCGCCTTTTTATTTTTTCACTTTCCCTTTAGCCATGTACCTTCGCGATGTTATACCATCTGAGGCAAAAACGTTAACACCTAGAAAATTGCTTATTATTTTAAAATTCATCTATAAACAGTAAATTATTATACATCTTATAAAAGAGCGTTTTATTCCAAATCATTTGGTATCATTTTTTTTTGCGGTATGTGTTCACGCTTGGATGAACAGAAGGCCTTGTTTGCGAGAGTGCAAACATCGAATTGCGCCAAAGTGATGCCTACAGTACATGATATGTTGAGATTAAGGTGAGAGAATGAATTGAATGTACCAAATGAGATCACTGCATATGTTTTTTTGCAAAAGCAGAGTCAAACACACACACACACGCGCGCGCGCACAAATGTTTGATAATATTTGATATTCGATATTTGAAATGTGTGGCATTATTAATTTTGTTACGGATGTTATTTGGATCTGCAATGACCGAATTAATTCCCAAATCCCATTTCTTTTTTATTCAAACATCACTTAAGCAACTTTGGTGCAAGTCGAGTTTTACACTCTCGCAAACAATGCCTCCTTTTCATCCAAGTGTGAACACATTCCACACAAAAATTATACTACATAACTTGGGTTTACACCCTTTCATAGGATGTATAATAATTAACTGTTAAAAGATAATTTATACAATAATTAGCAATTTTCTAGCAAACCTTTCCTTTTGAATAATAATAGTGAAATCACAACTAAAAAAACCCTTTGAACAGAAAGTAAACAACATATCACAGTTCTTTCCAGAAGGAGCGAAATTCATGTTTCTTTCAAAAATGAGCTAAATCCAAAAAAAATATTTGTTTTATAAAAATGAGAAATAACTGGTAGGTTGTCTTTCTTATCAAATATTATTGATCCAGGGCGACACCTTTAACATATATAACAACATGAAGGTACATGGCTAAAGGGAAAGTGGAAAAATAAAAATAGGTGACTTACTCAGATCTACACAAAGTGGATATAGCTCCTTTTGGAATAAAGCATAATTTGTACCTAACAATTGTTATACTTCCTCGTGAAATGTTAGAATGTTATATAGTTCCTTTTGTCCCCATGAAGGAAATCATTATTCTAAGAGAAAAAAATTATATATTTTTGATAAAATATGGATTTAGCTCCTTATGGAATCAAGCTCTTCATTTGTTGATACTATGTTTAGAACTAATTCTTCATTCAATACATATCAAACTACTTAACAAGGGATAATCTTTTTGTTCCCATCACACTTTCAGCTATAAGACCACATTATATATGTTACAGGGGTAGATGAATGGATTTCAACTTGTAATGACTTAATAACCCAAAGCTCCGCACTTTCTCGTTTTAGAACTCTATTCTATTTTTGAAACAATATTATCCTTGACTGAGTGGACCCTTTCTTATCGTTCTCATTCTCACCTCTTGCCTTTCCGTTCTTTGTCATTCCCACCTCTTCCGTTTTCTTCTATTTCTTTGTCTCACCTCTTCCCTTTCCTCTATTCCCATTCTGAACTCTCCTTGAACTCTTGTTTTGCTCTTGTGTGTGATTGTTGGTATGTGCATATATATATATATATATATATATATATATACATGGGGGAATCCTGCTGATAGTTAACGGTCGGTCATTTTTGTGTTTCTTCTTTTTAACATACGTACGTATATCTATATAGTAAGTTTGATTTATTTCGCCATCTAATTTAACATTGTGATTAACTTTATAGGTGCCTCATGTTCAAGGACAAACTGGCCTATTATTCATTCTGTATTTATGATTTGTAATGTTTGTTTATGATGCCATGATAAACAGACTTATGATAAACTGAATTACCATAACATTTAATTTAGAGGAATACAATCAATATTGATTTGTTCTGACAACGTAAACTTAGTCAAAGGCAATATTTCCTATCTCTCTCTCTTTCTCTATCTCTCTCTCACACCCTCTCTCTATCTCCCTCTCCCGTCTTTTCCGTCTCTTCCCCTCTCTCTATCTCCCCCTCTCTCTCTCTCTCTTTGTCTTACTTTTTATGTATACATTTGTAATAGTTCCCTGGAACTTTTGTAGACTTTGTTGATCCCTGGATCATCTGAGGTGACCTCTGCTCTTAGATGAGGAAAGAAAGATCACGAGAGTTGAACATAACAGGAAATATCTCCCACGTAGGCCTACTTTGTGAAATATGGGGAAAGTCTCCGAACATGATCGATCGCTTGTCTGATTATCAAGATATTTATGATTGGAAATCAACATTTAACATTTTTTTTCCCTAAAAAATCTTATAAAATTACAGCCTATTTGGAAAAAGTGAGTATGGAAAAACCGGTCACTCAAAGAATTATAAAAACGTGAAAACAAACTTGATAAGGAAAAAAAAAGATATATATATCTGCCATCTGGAGAGGTGTGTCTTTATTAAAGATCTCTCGATCTATCTCTCCCCTTTTTACTCTCTCTCTCTCTCTCTCTCTCTCTCACTATCACTCTTCACTACAGGTTTGCAACATGAGTTCAAACTTCACCATCAACCTGTTTCTCCTTGCCGCCATCGCATGCCTGTCCCAAGGATGCTGTCCTGAGAGGTTCATGCAAGTCGGTAACCGGTGCTATTATTACAACTCCGACAAGGTGGATTGGCACGATGCTCGTCATGCATGCAACCGACTTGGGGCGCATCTAGTCAGCATCCACAACTATGAGGATAGTAGATAGGTCTATGTTCTATGGAAGAGTTTAGTTGATGAGAGTCACACTAATGATGTAGACAGGGTGAATAGTAGTCTAGTATCTTTTTCGTAGTTGTATGAGGGAGTTTTGATGTGATTGGCAAAATGTAATTTAAAAACGAGGGGATAATATCAACAATCTTCACTGAAGATAGCCTAATCCGAGAAATAAAAAGGAAGCCCGGGAGGAAAAAAAGAAGGAAAATAATTTTAGTATTAGACTGGGCTGGGAGTTTGATAATGACGTCATATTTGCCAGCTCGCAGCAGGTGTAGAGAATATTAAAGAGAAACAACATCTTAAGAATCTGGCCAGATCTATCTACGACTGATTAAATAATGTCGACTTTGCCCATAACTATGAAAACAACTTGTTGGGGCAAAATACGATAAATTCTTGGCGTATGGTCTTTCAGCTGTTTCAAAATTACGTTTATAATTGTATATTTAGAAGGACCTCCCCAAACATAGCATAGGTATTTTGATTGCTAGAAGAGGCATCGCTGTTTCTATAGGCTCAAGGGGGCGGTACATCCTGATATGACCCCGAGGAGCGCCGGGGTGGGCGGCGTACCGAGGGGTCATCGGCGAGATGTAACGTCCTCGAGAGCAACTATAGACACAGCTATGATTTGAATATTAAAGCAGTCAATATATCTCTGATATACCGAATTAACCAACAAAAATCTACAAATAATCCTTTTTATTATCCTTTTCTTGGGTAAAAACTAGTTAAAACATTACAGAAAAGCTGAGACACTGTCTGTAAATCTTCGCTTGAAAGTTGCCTCAATATTAACGGTAATACAACGTTTCGGGAAATTTTGAAAATGGCCGGATAGCGATATATTTGGATGCCCCTGAGGATGTGTTATAAGCACTAAAACACTTCTGCTTCCGAGCAAAATTTAATTTCAAGAAATACCGGTGCTCCCGGTAAATTTTTTATGAATTTCAAATAGCTTATACGGCCACCCGATGGTAGCTGCGACCTCGAAAATCTCAGAATGTAAAGTCGTGATATATAATTTCAAAACGGGAATAGCAAATCGGTCCACTTTAGTCAACAAACATTGTTTCAAAGGTAAATTAATATCTTGACTATGAGAGGGAGCTATATAACATAAAGACTTTTTTTATTTACAACGTCATTATTTTAGATTCGATTTCAACCGCGACAACGATCAATAAATATTGTAGGATCGCATATGTTTCAATATGTTCATTTGGACCAAATTTATGACCCCATAACAAAACTTGGTATTACCTTTAAGATCATTTAGGAATCGCCCGACACTGCGCTGTATTTTTTATCCGTGATCGCACAAAGAAACTTTTTGTTCACGTAAACCAATGGGGATCTCAGCAAAATGTATTCGTGCGGCCTGTTACCCGGGGCAACGGGCATCTTTATAAACAAAACTATTCACCGGTGGGCGGGCATGACTACGATCATGACTCCTATTTCGACCAATTATATGGCTAGGTTTTCTAAAAGAGAGGTATATAATTGGTTTTAAGGCACTCTTTAAGTCCAACAAATGTTTAGGGTATAAATAGCCATGAATAAGGGTAGACTTGCTATTCACTATTTAACGGAAGTTGGGATAGACTTTAACCAATGTTCAGCTGATGTATACATAATTGGAAGACATGTTCTCATATAATTTCCATCGTGTTTGTTTTAATACATACTTCTTTTTTTCTCTATTACAATCTGCTATTAATATCTTGTTTATGTTTCGTTCATTATTGTGTTTTATGATTTTCTTAATAATTTGTTTTTTTAATGATTTAAAATGCATTAAATGCATGTAATCTTTCTCCCCCCCCCCCCTAAACGCAGAGATATTGGCTTGGACTACATGACATGCAAAACGAAAACCTCTTCGAGTGGAGTGATGGGACCCCTATGGATTACTCCCTTTGGTATCCCGGCGAACCTAACAACTCTTGGGGAGAAGATTGCGTGTCTCCCTATAACCATGGTAGCAATGACTTTGATAGACAGAAGTGGCACGACTACGGGTGCGAACACAGGTTACCCTACTTCTGCCGTAGATCTGTCATCTCCTAAATCACTACCAAGGGTCCCTGAATCCTACTTCTGCCATAGACTGCTAAATCACTACCAAAAGTTCCACAACATATACAAACGGTTACCCTATACCGATTACCCATAATAATGTACGGATTATGTCATTATAATCTCGGGCCATTGAAAATGCCTAATTAATTTGTCGAACATAGTTCTGATCGTGCTATATTATTTAAACGAATGTTGGTTCATGCAAGGGGTTTTGTTGGCTCGTCGCCATCTCTCAATGTGTCAGATCGTTGTGTTTCTTTTGCAATTGAATCCTGATTTTCCAAGGGGTTAGTTGTCCACGTGGGTCATTGTTCTCGATGGGTAGTTTTCCTCGGGGGGGGGGGGGGGGTAGTTGTCCCCGTGGACAATTGTCCTTGGGGGTATTTGTCCTCGGGGATAGTTTACCTCGGGGGATTTTCCGTTGGAGGGGGGGGGGGGGTTGTCCTTGGGGGTAATTGTCCTCGGGGAGTCATTCTCCGGGGATAATTGTCTTGATACGTATATGTAGTTCGTGTCGAATTTAGAAGAAAGCTAAGCGTTTAGGAAAGAAACAATTGTTTTCTTTGTCAGTTATTTAGAATAGCAACTAATAAGTGACGGACCACGTCTCAATGTTGCCCTATTCACAGTCATTATGTTTGCTTGTGTGTACTGTCTAAATGCTTACTGCATAGCTTTAATGCAGGGTATGTTCACATAGAGACTTAATCCATTTTAACTTTAATCTTGTGTCATGTCATAAATAATCTGTATTAGCGTGAGGTAATCGGTCTCTTACAAACTTAGTTGTAGGGTTCCACATGCTTACAGGCTGAATAAATTGTTTATTATTTGTTAGTTTGTTATCATTACAGATGGTTATATGAAGGTTTTACTGACGATATTAAAGTGATGTTTAAACCATTGTTGGAGTTGCTGAATAAAACAGAATTTTGTTGGACTTAAGCAAATTGTTTCCAGTGTTAATTTATATCAATGTGTTAAAAACGACAGTTGGACATTTATTGTAAGACGAAACTTCTTCATATGAAGATTTATCAAGGCAGCCATATACACTGTTTAAATTTGTTGGTTTAATATTTGTGTGCCATGAGTAATGTGGCAAGTTATATGTTTATGTGTTTTAATTTCTTGTTGTTACATTGAGAAAATCAAACATTCCGGTATATACCCAAAATTAATAACAGTTGAAGGGTATTTTAATGTAAACTTTCACAATTAATCAGCATTTTAGTCTTGATTACGACACTGATTCCTATAAATCTGATTTTTGTTTCTTCTCAAAGGCTTAAATATCCTCTCGCGGTCGGTAACACTTTATATAAACTTGAACCTTAAAGACTTATGAGGGACATGCCTTGCTCTAATTACTTAAACTCTCCGGAACAAATAGACATATATATGAATATAATGTAGTTCATAAGCAATACACCTTAATGTGAACTGTTTGTTCAATCTACTGACGACCAAGACACCGTGACATATAGACGTAAGTGTGACTGAACCCCATGTGTATACTTCTCGTGGGTGATGACATTAACATTCATCCTTCCAACACCCTGGATGAGGTCACACCTCCACTGATGCATGTTCACACCTGCCTGTTGAGCTGTTACCCGTCCCCAAATCGACGTTGGAATTCTGGGCGAAAAAGAACCCTCTTGACAGCAGAATGGGCCATTTTGGTTGGGTTAAAAGGCGAATAGGGAGACACCAATTTGAGCTGGATGCGAGGCAGTAGCGGATCTAGACATTTTGGAAGGGGGAGGTGGCACAGTGAATGACGGAGAAACCCCCACTCCCTTATGTGAAGAAAATGTCAATTAAGCATTTAAAACTTGTAAAAAATTGAATGACTGTCCTAAATTCCTGACCACATACAAACAAAACTTTGACTGAATCGCCGCTGGATTTTTTATTTTTTTTTAATTCTATGTCATTTGATCGGCCTATTAGACTAAAAGTCATTACATTTCGTGTTAAAATGTATTTTGAACTGAATTGCAATGATAGTGTCAACCACATAATTTTCACAAGCTTTTTTTTTACGCAGAGAAATAATACAGCCAATCCAGTAAAAATGTCCTTGATGTTGAAAGTATATACAAAATCGAGTTTATTGAGTTTGAAAATTGAAATCTACTTGATTGATTTATTTTTTGTTTGATTTTGTTCACTAATCTTCCAACATACAATATACTAGAATAACAGATCAAAATTAAGTCAGCTTGAACAGAATTACCCACGAAAGTTCGAGAGCTTATTTCCAGCAGGGTCTCAGACAGACATGTACACAATTAATATTAAAGTTACAATACTAATATGTACAGACTGATACGAGAAAATCGTAATAATGATAATAATGATAATAAGTATATATAAAATACAAACATATCATCTGTGTGGCCATGCCTGGAACCATAAAGCTTGGCCGTACAAACAAAAAAATCCTCTTGGGAACCGGGGGGGGGGGAGAGGGTTGGGGGGGAATCCGATGAGTTATTGATCATTTATTGTATTGTCTTTGTTTTTTTAGGATTTATGAGGGCTGCCCTCTACCCTAGTCCCCGCTGCGTACAGTCATGATTCTGTGGCATATCAACGTCCTCGTAAATGTGAGGCCTCGTGATAAAAACCGTTTTTAAGTGCTATAATAGTGACCTTTTGTGAGGCATTAATCCCCATTACTGTCAGTTATGACTTAAGGACGTATTAGGTCCCCTAGTTGATAAGCATATTAGCATACACATGCTTAACCAGTCACGCAAAACAAACTCTCGCAACGTATTTTTCAATAAAATCTGAGAATGTATACTATTATCTAGATCTATTATGAATTAATCAATGTCAAAATCATTCCATAATTTTGGGTAAAACAAAATATTCCACCTTTTTGACCAACAGGGCTAGTCTACATGATCAGGGAACACTTTTTTTTACTAAAAAAAAAATCTTTACATGGTCCTAGATTATGCTGTACCACGATACTTTCAAGTTGAGTGTAATGGTCTGAAGCGAGCGAGTAAAAACAAAAATCAACATTCATGAGGTCGCATTGCCGAATTTACCGATCCTGGTCGGGTTTTACTGAGAGCACAATTATAAATGCTGGAAATAAAGAAAATGTGTTCTCGTTCCCTTTAAATTATTACAGGACACATGTAAAGGAGAAACATAATTGTGGAAACGTTTGCTTGTATTTTTCTTATACAAAAAGTTGACCACAAAAACTAACTCCCAAAAAGTATCGAGTGCAGGGGTCCACGAGCCACTGTCTTCATCGGACAGGTAGTTCCTTTATGTGAATTGGTAAATACCGACAACAGTATACAACCAATCAAAACAAGTCTAATACCAGAAGAAAGCTAGCGATTGGTTTATATATTATCAGCCCACCCCAAAGCCGCCTAACTGCAACGGAAACTCGCTATTTAACTCTTCTGCATCTCAAAAAGAGATGACATTACAATGGATTACTATGATTTTTCCGATGAAAGTACAGAGAAAGTGAAATATTTGTTTGTTTATTATACTTTTTGAAAGGTTACCCGAGTGTTTCGGGATATGAGGGATTATTAAAAAACTCCTTGTCATAGCAAGTATGGTAATCATAATATCATAATATAAATGACATTAAATAATGTAAATATCCCATATTTTTTGCTAACCCTTCATATTCTTCAACACTGCCTTTCATTGTGTTGGTAGAAATAGCGAACATGTATCTACACAAATCTGCTCCGATTCTTTACAACTATATGTCGCTCTTTAGATTACCGCAAAAGGGCACAATTTGTAAAGAACATAAGAAAATGTCGGTAAAAAGTGAACTATTTAAAGGGAAAGTATTAATAAGAAAACGACATTAATTAAAGTTACGATCGGAACTTTAATAGTTGAGTTCTTGTTTCAAACCGCAAATGCCTTCAAAGCGCATGGTTATTGCTCTTGTTCTTATTTATGACATTTCTTGTGCTCTTTTAGGGCCTAAAATTCCTATGAAGGTAATTCTAGATCTGAACATGTGTAAAATTTAGTCAATACGATCATACCCTCTGCAACAAAACTCAACTATCCCTTTAAAATTGAGACATTTGTCAAGGGTTTGTAATTAATTGAAACATCCAGCGAATTAAAATGTGGCATTAAGGATTGAACTAATGTTGCACCCAAAGTTTCCGGTGAACTATCGTAATGTTTTTTATTTATCCCCCATAGCGGAATCTCAAAGCTTAAAAATAAAATAAAATCACAGATTAGGTTCATATGGAAACGTTGTATCATCCGCTCAATCTGACTTGCGTGCATAGAACAAATAAGCATTTTTCCAGGAAAAAGTGAAGTTTTCTAAAATGTGCGTTTCATTCCAGCATTGGGGCGCCCGGAATTCAATCGAGTAACATTTCATAAAATATAATATAAAAAGACCATATGCTAATTTTCTGTACTTTTGTCGGAAAAAATACATTTATGCAGCACAATGTCGTCTCTTTTTGCGTTTGAGAAGAGCAAAAAGCGAGTTTCAATCAAACTTTGGCCGCTATCGCAAGCTCTCACTCGTTTCACTGTGGTCAAGCGACTTTGGGGCAAGCGGTTAATGAAAATACTAATCGTTAACTTTCTTCTGGTATTAAACTTGTTTTGATTGATTTTAACATTTTGTCGGAATAAAGGAAACAAAAAGGCTCGACCAATAACTTATCAGTGTCTGAATTAACCATTTGACCTTAAATTCCCTGATGCAAGCGCACTTATGACGTCATCTTCACTAAATCGGCGTCTTTTATCGTAAAATGCGACACTTTCACAATGTTTATACATCTTTTTTAAACTATTAGTAAGATTTAACATATTTTTTCTGATATCACTGAAGTTTTGTGTTTTATTTAATGAGTAATTTCAAAATAAGAGCCATATTACTGTTTTAATTTACTGGAACGTACCATTCAAGTCGCAGGGTAGAAAGATGCATTTTTCAACCGCGCCAAATTTAATTTACGTTCCGACATTCTGTTAACTGGGTTCGTGTTGTTAAGAATACACTGCTTTCTGCTCCAACAAACGTCCACATGCGGAGTCGTTTATCAACTTAATTATTCAAATTTATGGATACTTCTTAGCTTCCCAGGTGTTTGTGTTGCTGTTGAAGCATTTCATTCACCTGCTATCATTCGTTGTACTCCAATTGCCAGAACGCAAATTTCATTTTGGTTTTATAGTTTCATCGGAGTCGTTTATCAACTATATGTATTCAAATTTATGAATGCCTCCTCCCCAGGTATTTGTGGTGTTTATGCATTTCATTCACCTGTTATTATTCTGTTTACGCCAATTGTTAGAATACAAAATGCATTTTGGTTTTATAGTTTCATGCAATAAGTGAGTCAATAAAAGAGTTCTGCACAATCAAAACAATGTATGTCCCTATTGTACAATGCAATGTGTCCCCTCATTTTGTAATAATTAATTTACCCATTCACATAATGGAACTACCTGCCCGATGAAGCCAGTGGCCTGTGACCCCTGAGCACTCAACACCGTGTGGGAGTCAGTTTGTGATCAACTTCTTTTATGAGACAAATACAAGCAAATGTTTCCATATGATGACCTTGTAGATCAAAATATCAGAGGAAACATGCGATATCCTGGCTTCACAAACCTTCTAATGATTTTCTTCTAAATCAACAAGGAAATATAAAAAAATTAAAACCGCATTGTTTTATGAAACAAGTACGTACATTCTCACGTGAAATAAAAAGATTGGAAATGTTCATATAACCCTAGTGAATATTATATTACCAGTGCCAGGAGGATATTTTGTTTGGTCACTGTGGGACCTGAGGGTATAAGTTAATTACATGAGGTGCACAACTGACGTCCAACAATTCCAGTTCAAACGAAACCAGAACAACCCCCCCCCCCCCAAAAAAAAAAAAAAATAAATAAATAAATAAATAAATAAATAAATAAATAAATAAAACAAAACAAAAAAAAAAAAAAATAAATTTAAAAAAAAAAATAATAATAATAATAATAATAATAATAATAATAATAAATAAATAAATAAATAATAATAAATAAATTAAACCAAAAAAAAATAACTAAACAAAATGTGAAAATTAAAACAAGAAGAGAACACAAAAATCAAATCAACAAACAATGAAATATCACCTCGATCTAGAAGAAGGGGGTGGAGTAAGGATTGTGTAGCACCTTGAAGAAGAAAAAAAACCTTACCTCCGGCTCGCAGCCCAACGAGACGAGGGGGAAAGGTAGAACTCTGTGAGACCCAAGTTCTTATCTTGTTCATTACAAGAAAACAGAAAGAACAGAACAAAGGTAAATATTGCAATTACATGAATCTATTTTTTTCGGACGTATAGATATTAAAATAAAACTCGAACAAGAGGGATTTGATTTATATAGGCCTACTTAAACGGAGTATTAATGCCCTTTTTACTCTTGTCGTGGTCAAGGAATTTACTCAATGAACCCGGTCTGCACGCACAGACGCCGATATGACACTTTACCACACATCCTTAAGCATTGAGCAGAGTCTAGCTTTGCGAGTCTGCATCAAATCAACTAAGTAGAGCCTTTGCAGTGTGACTTTAGTTTAGTCTCACTGTGCAGATACTGCTACGCACATCGACTGGCAAGGCTTTGTGTCTGTAAACTTTCAGGACATCTGCCTAGTGCAGGTAGGACTGCAGCAAAGATAGTACACTTTGTTTGCGAGATCATGTTTGGGGACTTTCCCCATATTTCACAAAGTAGGCCCACGCCGAATACAAGGTCGGTGTTATTTCCTGTTAATTTGAACTATCATGATCTCTCTTTCCTCATCCAGGAGCATTTGTCACCCCAGTCGATCTACGTATCAACAGAGCAAACAAAAATTCCCAGAGAAGTATTGAAAAGGTATACATAACAATGGGGGAGAGAGAGAGAGAGATTGAGAGGAAGAGGGGGATAGCGAGGGAGAGATAAAGGGGATGAGGAGACAGGGAAAAAGAGATAGAGTGTGAGAAATAGAGATGGGGAAGATAGAGAGAGGTTCGGCGAAAGAGAGAGAGAGAGAGAGAGAGAAAGGACATATTGCCTTTGACAAAGTCTACGCAGTCAGAACAAATTTGTATTGGTCGTATGCGTAAATTAAATGTTATAATAATTTAGTATAGAATAATCAATATGCCAGAAACTCTGAGAAGCAATTAACTTGTGCTTTGAAATGAGACTCCTATCAAGGTAAGCACAATATTTAATCAAATAGCAAAATAAATCAAACAAACTAGGTGTATATACGTATATTCAGTTGAGGAAGGAAATAAAGGACCGACTATCTGCTGGTATAACCCATGTGAATGCGTACACCCACATACAAAACACAAGAGCTATATAAAACTAAGGAGAGTTCGGAATAACAAAGAGAAGAACGGGGAGAGATGAGACAGAGAAAGAGAAGAAAAGGATGAGGTGGGAATGAAAAAGATAAGAAAAGGTCTGCCCTGTCAAGGATGACGTCGTTTGAAAACAGTTATCAAACGAGAAGTGGGGAGTTTTAATTAAAGGTTATTACAAATTGAATTCCATTCATAAACTCGTGTAAAAAGGATATAATTCGTTTTTAAAGTAGATATTCATTGATTTTAAAAACTGACTTTATTGTCAGTATTGCAAAGTTGAAACTTTGATTCGACAAGATTATCAAAATTCAATGCTTGGAAACATTCTAAATAATGATTATTATAAATTAAAACACGCTTAAATACGGCCCCGGCATAACACCTGAAGAGCTCTCCGAGCGCTGCTGAGATGCGTGAGATCACAGTATAGACATGACTTGCACAAGCAGACGTTGTCCCATGACATCTCACACATTTTCAGTGCCAGTGTTTTCATCTTCTCTTGTGTTCTTTCTCTTACTTCACTACCGTCAGGCTAAATGTAAAATGTATTGCCTCACTCTAAACCCCGCGCATTGTTTTATTTTTATGACAAATGCAGCGATACAAAAAAAGGAATCTGTCGCTAGTAAACAAAATAAGGCGCCATTGTATATTCAGCTGCACACCGGGGTATGCTCGGCGTTTCAAAAGGGAACAAATGCCGTCCTTACTATCATTCCGGGGCTTTTCAATTTGAAAGTCTGGTTTCTTTGATTGTTAATTAGCCCCTATCCTTTGTATTTACAAGAAAAATATTTTAGTTATCAGAATCGGGTCATACCCCCTTTTGAATGGTTTGACATGCCATTACTTTTTTTATTGACTAAACTCATTATAATTTGAGAAGTAATAGCTTTGCAATTATGTTTATTCTCTATGGGATGTCGTCTGCTTGGGCAGTGTTGGTCCATATAGTGACGTCATTAAAACCTCGTTATTTTTCAGTCGAATCTCTCGTATATCCCAGCTGCTATGAAGGTGGTTGTATTTGTATTTGTATAAATCACCCGATGTGTAGTTGACCTAAAACTTGTCCAATGGCCATCTGTTAGCTTACCAGTTTCTAGTGATACATTAGTTGACATATTCTTTGAATTTCACCTTTGAAGTTGAACGGGTAATAGGAACACAAAGATTATCCCGTGTACGAGTGTGAAACGTATGTAATGAAGAATTAGTTCTTAACATATTATCGACAAATCTTTGAAGAATCCATTTGTGGTCTTTTGAGAGCAGTATGCCCAATGTCGATCAAATAAAGTTGGAACAAAAATATGTAACATCAGAAGAGTGTGTCCTTTGTATACGTAAATTGCTGAACTTTCTTAGCTGTTCTCCTCTATAGAACTTCGTGACAAAAGCCTACCTACCCCCTTTACCATAGCGTTAGGTCCTATGCCATATCACGGATTTTTTTTTTTTTCCGCCGCAAAATTGTTATCGCCAAGAGTGGTGGCGGCCATATATCTCGGTGATTTTGAACACTAAAAAATGAAAACGTGGAAATGAAATTACATTTAAAAGCCAGGGCGCAATATAATCGACTCGGATGTGTTGCAACGCCAGCGAAACGGTTAGGCACGAGTCCACACCCTATTTATGTAAATATTACGTTAAGGAAAACAGGAAATAGAAAGAAAGATCACGCCATAATGGTTAAATTGTAAAAATCATACTTAATGGCTATCCTGGAGACGGAAAACTGCCTTGATTTATTTAAAGAACATAATTTAAAGACCGTCAATACTACTGGGCCAGAAGGGATTAGACCACATAGCGAGGTCACTGACAGATGGCTTTTGCATTAACTCAGTTCTCAACTATCATGAGAAATAGAGAATCCTGGGGGACCAACATGCACCTATTGGGGAAGTTTTGTAGCAAGGGAGCAAGTAGCTACAAGTAATACAGTGGGGCTTTAAATCAAGTTTCTTAGTTGTATAAAGGCTTAGGCGTAGAGGAATTACTGCAAGGACAAAATGTTAAACTACCTGACATGATTAGCATTCAATAATATGGCTTCGTTGGTTTTACGTTAAGAGATTTTGTGTGCTTCGAGTAGTAATTGTTAAATACAAAATGATACGTTGTGCTCTGTACCTATTAAGCCTCGTGCTTTATGGACTATTATCAGTGAGCATCTGAGCCGTTCGTGTGAGTTAAGAATTATTATGTAAAGTGCCTAAAGTCTTCATTTAGTAGCATTACGTGTGTTTTAAAATATTGACCAATGCCAATGATGGAGTGACCTCCCAGTGTCACAAATAAGGTTTCAACTTATGCTCATCCGACCGTAAATAAATGTCGAAAATCCTTAAGCTAAAAAGACAATAATAGAGCAAACGATTATTGTCATAAGCCAACATTTTCTCGTCCGTGAGTAATAGCTGACATAAACATTTCCGTCAATAGAAGGATAACATCCAGCCAAAAGGTCACATTGCACTTTTTTCACAGACCCAGAACGCAATGTCCTTGTACCCACTGGCGTACCAGTGGTAGTAGAGACGAGGGGAGGTTTGAGGATAGTTCCACGCCCAAAAGGGAATGAACAAAAAAGAAGAAAGAGAATAAAAAAGAGAGAGAGCGCGAACCAAAGAAAAGAGAGGAAACATATTGTGTGAAAAAATGGGATTTTCTGTTCACTTCTTTTAACTTTTGCAACTTCTTATTTTCTGGGGGCATCGCCTCCTGAAGCATTGAATAAAGTTCCGCGAGGCCTCATTAATGTTTGTATTACTTTCTATCATGAGGAAAAGGGGACAGGACTGGGGTTACGGCGTCGATAATGTTTGATCAGGGCTTTACTTTTTGTTTTGATTTCCTTTTGATTTCCAATCCATTGCATTTCCGACATACTCACATACTGCTTTCGCGTGACGTTTATGCTTCATTCACAATATAAATAAATATATATGTATATACCTTTTTTCTTTAAAGACATTGGAGTAGAGAGTTAAGCATGAGGTTTAGGTTCCTGAAAGGGTGTAAAACAACTTGCCAGCTTTATCATTGTTATTGTGCTCGAGTGGATAAAAAAAATATATATAAAAAGGCCCCCTCAAAAATATCGTCCTTTAAATACCTGCATAAATATTTAATGTTTACAGGCCCAATTTAATGTCAACAGGGCCCTTTGTCATTAAAATTGTTATAAACGGCAAGTTAATTAACTCTTACAAGCTATTTAAATTGTCGCACTTGATCTAGTGACTGATATATTTATCATTACAAAAAATAGCATTTTTAGTGATGATACATATTTCGAAACAGGGCC
The DNA here is from genome assembly GCF_000002235.5 of Strongylocentrotus purpuratus. NCBI lineage: Eukaryota > Metazoa > Echinodermata > Echinoidea > Camarodonta > Strongylocentrotidae > Strongylocentrotus > Strongylocentrotus purpuratus. The sequence continues at coordinate 27,042,705 of NW_022145606.1, forward strand.
GTGGAAGATATTTACGAAGTGTTTACTTTTGTTCGACACGTACGGTAAAATGCCACGTCACTGAAAAACAGCACGATCTGTACAATGCGCTTTAAGAGGAAGCGATTTTCATACATACGTTTAGAATATTGACAGCGATTCATTTATCAAGCAAATCAGGGTGGATCCCTTGCATTCATACCCGTTCCTCCTCCTAGAAGTAGATATAGGTCTTTTGCAAATACTTATTTAATACTTATTTCTGCATCCTTGTCTTTTTTATTCAACGGTAGCTTCAGTCGGTAAGTTAAAAAAAGAAAAATATACTCAGGTTATTGTATTCGGAGAAAAAATGATAGATGAAAATATGTTTGCGCCATGAATATTTTCTTTAAAATAGAAACAAGTCTGAAAAGCTGTTTGTAGACAGAGTATGACAAATAATTTGCATAATTGTCTGCTCTAAAATCCTAGCCGAAAATATGATTTTCTGTTTATCTGTTTGTTTGTGTTTGTTTGTATTTGTTTGTTGGTTGGTTGGTTGGTTAATTTCCCCTATAATTCTTTGCAACCAATAGACCAAACATATGTCCTCGTGAAATATATTTTTTTTATTTCTTAAATGCTTTAAAAGAGCGATTTATGTCAGTGCCATCGTTGTATTCGATTGTATTATGGTGTACTTGTTGGCTATGTTTCAGAGTTGAAATTTATAAAATATATTAATAAGTATATACAGTATGAACTGTCGGCTTACTTTGTTTAAAAGAGTATATTTCGCGAACAATGGAGTTTCCCAAGTTAATAAAATACGTCTTTATATGTATAAACAATATTTTTGCGACAACATCGAACATATTGACTACCTAAACTGTTGGTTTATTCGCTTTGAAATCATTGTAGTTCATATTCCGAGCGTTCGAATTCGTGCAAGCCGCACTCGAAGCGTTAATCCAGCTTTCAAAATAAAAATCCGTTCATTAGTATACAAATAATACACATCAGTGAGGCCATTAGTAAGAATTACCCACACGAGGTACCTTAGGAACGGTCTAACACGCCCGATGCGATAGCCGAGGGCATTTGGACTGTTTTGAAGGTACCAAGTATGGTAAATTTGTACTAATGCCCGAACAAAATGATGTGTATTATTTGTTTTATAAGATTATGTCTCATTTGTTTTATAAAATGATGTTTTCTTACATGATTTTGATAATGACCGGTCATTACCCAAATTACGCGCGATTACGCGTTAGGCAAAATAAATGCCTGGTCACATGTACGCTTTCAACCAATCTTTTGATTAGGATCAACGTCATCATCTTATAATATTAACTATCCGTGCAATCAATTTGGGCGCTAAATCAGGCAGGGGCACAGTCAGCCCGTGCCCACCACCCTTTTGGCGGCTAAAAAATGAAAACAAAAGAAAGAGAATAGGGGGGGAAAATCATGCATATGGCACATATCATGAAAATGTCATTGACGGGATATTGCTAATATATCTGTAAAGCTTTCAAGAAGTAAAGGTGCTTTATCCAAACACAGATATTGGATACCCACCAATGTGTATTGATAAACTCAATATTTTACAAATAAGTGCAATACGACTGATAAAAAGGAGTGACTTTCGTAATTCCAGTCTATCCCAGAGTTTGAACTATTATAACTTAATATATCAGAATTAATGTTTAAAGGTAAAGACCAGTATTGAAAACGCCCCAATTTCAAAAAATGAAATGGAAGCTTTTATTACCAATCATGTAAAAGAATATGTTTTGAATAATACATGATGATACAAATTTTGCCGGGAAACCGCCTACTAATTGATATATTTGGTAAATTAGTTTATCTAATGGTGTGTGAGAGATAAAAACGCATGTGTCGCGCACGTGTGCGTAGTCCCATATACATCTGTATGTGTACAGTGCTTGTAACTTTATGAAGACTGGGACAAATTTCTTATCAGTTTGATGATTCCAGAACCTTGCAGTACATATATGCTAGATGATCAACCTTTTCTTATCGATTTCGCAACCTTTCTTTCACAATGCAATCGTATGACCATTACTGGTTTCAGCTCCACACTTTCTCGTTTTAGAAATCTATTCAAACGTAAACTTTGGGAAACAACGTCATCCTTGACTAAGTAGACCTTTTCTTATCTTTGCCATTCCCACCTTTTCCTTTTCTTCTCTTTCTCTGTCTCACCTCTTCCCTTTCTTCTCTTTATTATTTTGAACTCTCCTTTTTCTTGTATTGCTCTTGTGTGTTTGTGTGTGATTGTTGGTATGTGCATATACATGGGTGATCCCTGCTGATAGTTAATGGTTGGTCCTTTTTGTGCTTTTATTCTTAATGTATGTACGTATATCTAGTCTAAAGTTAGATTTATTTCGCTATCTAATTTAATATTGTAATTAACTTGATAGAGGATTCATGTCCAAGCACAAACTGGCCTATGATTTATTCTTTATTTATGATTTGTAATGTTTGTTTATGATGCAAAATAAAATGAATCACCGTAACATTTAATTTAGAGGAATACGATCAATATTGATTTGTTCTGACAACGTAAACTTTGTCGAAGGCAATATTTCCTCTCTCTCTCTCTCTCTCTCTCTCTCTCTCTCTCCCTCACCCTTTCTCTCTCCCTTCTCTTCCGTCTCTTCCCTTCTTTCTCTCTATCTCACCTCTTCCCTGGTCTTACTTGTTATTTATGCGTTTGTAAATAATAGTTTCCTGGGACTTTTGAAGACTTTGTTGATCCCTGGATCATCTGAGGTGACCTGTGCTCTTAGATCAGGAAAGAAAGATCATGAGAGTTGAACATAACAGGAAATATCACCCACGTAGGCCTATTTTGTGAAAATACGGGGAAAGTCCCCAAACATGATCTTGCCAACAGTCAGACAGTAACCCAGTGACTTTTACAAGCTGATCGCCCGTCTGATTATCAAGATATTTATGATTGGAAATCAAAATGTAAAATTTCGTTTTCCTAACGAATTTTATAAAAAAAACAGTCTATTTGGAAAAATGAGTATGGAAAAACCGGTCACTCAAAGATTTTAACTTTTTGGGGGCACTCCATAATCATTTCGAAGCGCAATTGGTTTAGGGCTTCAACATTATACCATATAACAGACACTATACAACACGTTATAGCCATGCATCTCAGATTGAAAATTATTAAACGATGGCTTTAAGTAACATAATTACTCTTTTAGCACAAAATCCAAATACAAAATATTACTCAAAGCGCTTCGAATAAAAAAAAACATGTACACCAACTTGATGAGGAAAAACAAATTGATATATATCTGCCATCTGGAGAGGTGTGTCTTTAAGATCTCTCGATGTTTCTCTCCCCTTTCTATCTCTGTCTCCACTACAGGTTTGCAACATGGGTTCAAACTTTACCATTACCCTTGTTCTCCTTGCCGCCATCGCATGCCTGTCCGAAGGATGCTGTCCAGAGGGGTTCATACAAGTTGGTAACCGGTGCTACCATTACAACTCTGACAAGGTGGATTGGCACGATGCACATCGTGCATGCGAAGGACTCGGGGCGCATCTAGTCAGCATCCACAACTATGAGGATAGTAGAGAGGTCTATGCCCTTTGGAAGAGTTTAGTCGACGAGAGTTACGTCAATTATTTACACAGGGTAAATAGTAGACCAGTGTTTTTTTTCATAGCTGGATGGGGGAGGGATGATCGGATTGGTAAAATGTAATTTACAAAGAGGGGGTTGGGTGGGGGATATGTACAGCTTAGAGGAGAGTAGAGAGGGCTATGCTTATGTGAGTTAGAAGCAAAAAAAGGGGGAACAAAAGAGAACGTCAGCCACTAGTTAAGCAGGGCTCCCACTTAGCCGAGTAGGAGGCTCTAGTTGTGGTGAGCTGGCACGATCCTATGGCAACCCGTTTTATCATTAAAACATATTTCTTGATATCAAGAAATCAATTCTTGATATCAACAAATAATTATTGTACGTTGTAAAGCAATGGTAATTCTTGATGTTGATTTCGTGATATCAAGAAATATGTTTTAATGATAAAACTGCTTGCCATAAGATCGCGCCAGCTCGCCCCAACTCGAGGCTCCTACTCGGCTACGTGGGAGCCCTGCTTTACAGGATACATTCAATGTAGTATAGCTGCGTTTGACTTTATTTTAATTTTTCATTGTAAAATTTTGTTTTGGATATTTTATTTTTATGTTGTTATTCTGGTTACAATCAAATCGAAGCAAATCGCCGAAAACGTTTGAAAAGGTGGAAAACGCCGGAGCGGGTAATTCTAAACTATGAATGTTGAAGCTGCTTATACAAATTAGTCATAACGAGTTTTGACAAGATATTTACATCCACTTTTAATAAATCTGTCAATTAAGTATGAATTCAAATTTAGTTCCCCGCTTTATACCACACATATTTGTTACAATATGGGATGATATTGTATTCGCCCGATACTTTACCTCTTCTTCTTCCTTATATTAAAGAACTATGAAGCGGAGGGCCAAAGTCAGAAAACAGGGGTTTGCCTGCAATTATCACACAAACTATTAAGGCACACCTTGTTTATCCGAAAGATTTTACCATAATACACAATATTTCACAGGTGTTTATTGTTTTGTTTCGGACAACGACCCTAAATTGGAGGAGGCGTCCATAAAAGTTGCCCTTTTGACGAAAAAAAGTATTTCTTAAATAATATTTCACGAAAACCTTGGACCATTATGAGTTTGGTGTCATATAAAATAAAATTAGATTATATAAATTGAAATACCAATTTCAACGGAATTTAAATTAATTAACACCGCACATTTTAGTAAAAAACAAGATTTTACTCAGATGGAGCGGGATGTCAAAGAATTGTTTATAGTGTGTGTTGGGGGGGGGGGGTCATCTGCCAAGGCCCACATTTCTGAAAAATCACAGAGTATAGAGGTACTTTTCAATTGCACTCAGCAATACTAAGCCGTTGAACTGTCTGGACTGTCTGCATTACTATATTCATGTTGATGCCTGAACTTGTATTGCTAATTGGCAAGATAATGACATACGGCTGGCAGGGGCGGATTGGGTTTGGAGGGGGGGGGGGGGGGGTGACACTCACAAATGTAATAACGCCCACAAATGTAATAACACTTTACCCACAAAGGTAATAACACCCACAAATGTAATAACCAGTTTACCCACAAATGTAATCATTTTAAATCACCCACAAATGTAATAACCAGTTTACCCACAAATGTGATCATTTTGAATCACCCACAAATTTAATAATGACTTTACCCACGAATGTAATAAATTTGAAGTGATATTTTGTCGAATTTGTTCAAAACTAAAACCCTGTATAAAAGCATGGGTATAGCGCGCAGTCTTTATTCCACACCCGGTCATTTCAAAAATTTAAAAAATCTTCAAAACTAAGACCCCATAATCCTTTTCCTGTGGAATAAAATGAATATTGAGCGTAGTCTTTCCTCCAGACCCGGTTATTCAAAAGTTAAAAAAAAAAAAAAAACTTTTAAACTAAGACCCCTCCATCTTCCAAATTAAGACCCGGTAATAAAGCATGGGATTAGAGCGTAGTCTTTACTTCAGACTCGGTTATTTAAACAAAATGAAAAATCTTCAAACTAAGACCTCAACATCTCATTCCTGTAGAATATTATGGGTATAGAGCGTAGTCTTTCCTCCAGACCCGGTTATTTCAAAAGAAATAGAAATTTAAACAAATCTTCGAAACTACGACCCACCATCATTCTTATTCCTCTTTTGTTTTCATTTAAAAATAGATTACATTATTACATATGTGGATACAACACGTCACAAATAAATGATTGGTCGGCGGTCACAAATGTTATTACATTTGTGGGCGTTATTACATTTGTGGGCGTTATTACATCTGTGGGTGTCACAGGGGCGACTGCCTATGTCCATATTATCTGAAACATCAAAGAGTACCGAAGAAGTAGGTTAAATTGCACTCAGCACTCCAAATCTTTTGAACTTTCTGCACTACTAAATGTTCAACCACTATTGTCCAGTTAACAAACCGATATACTGGCCAAAAATAGAGGGGAAAATATATTTAAAAAAAAACTAATTTTTTGATCAAAATTTATATTTCACACACTACATAACTCAATGAAATTGATATCAACTTAAAGGTATTTCAATTATCAATTTTTGGACACCAAATTCAGGGTGATTAGAAGTTTTACTTCAGTTATAAACTCGATGTAAACACACCAAACACGTCCTCAATACACTAATACACATATATATGCATACAGTTTATACACATATGGGCCAAAATGTAGTTTTTGTAGAAATCAAATCAATAATTTTGGGTTGCTATAACTTTTCACTGAAAAGGGATACAAGCCTCTTCTTTAAACAGAATATTGTTTCCTTGAACATGGTCGAATTCTTTGAGAGTTACGCAAACAGGCACCCTCTTCGAATTTTATATATGGAAAATTACAGTTTTTGATAAACATGTTTTTAATTAAAATTGCGATGGTAATTAATCTCGATCCCATTAAAATTGGCATAGAAATGTAGATAATTTCATTTTCTCTCATATATCATCAAACTCATGTTGGTTTATGATTGCCTTAAAATAAGAAAGTGTAGAGAACTTAGCGTGATAAATTATTATAAGAACCGGTTAGATTTCTCTACAACTGATTAAATAATGCCGACTTTGCCCATAATTTAAAAAAACCGTTATGGGTTTAGAGATGATAAATTATTGGCGTATAGTATTTTAACTGTTTCAATATTACGTTTATAACTGCATATTCAGATGGACCTCCCCAAACAAAAATGGTTTCATTAAAGGCACTCATTAACTCAACCAGGATGTAGGGTATAGAATAGCTAATAATAAGGGTGGACTTGCTCATCATTTTCGAAAGTGAGGATTGACTTTAACTGATGTTCAAAGCTGATGTATACACAATTGGAAGAAATGTTCTAATAGCATTTTCATTGTGTTTGCTTACATTCATTTTTCTCCATTGCAATCCGACTGTAATGTATTATTTATTATTGTTTTCTGTGATTTTCTTCGATAAAAACTTAAATAATAACACTTTTAAAATGTCTTCCTTATTTGCATGTAATCATTATCGTTTCCCCTTTCACGCAGACCTATTGGATTGGACTACATGACGTGCAAAACGAAAACAACTTTGAGTGGAGTGATGGGACCCCTATGGACTACTCTCTATGGCATCCCAGCCAACCTAACAACTACGGGGGAGAAGATTGTGTGGCTCCATTTAACTATGGTAGCAACGACTTTGACAAGCAGAGGTGGCATGACCACGGCTGTAGAAACAGGAAACCCTACTTCTGCCGTAGATCTGCCACCTCATAAATCACCACCAAAAGTTCCCCTATAGAAAGAGCTCGGTTCCTGCCATCCAATAAACCAAGTTCTAAGAAAAACACGATTTTAAAATTTATTATAGGTAGCAAGGTCAGTTTGGAATGAATCATACTAGTGTATGATTAAAGTATAAAACCACTCTTTAAAAAAAAAATCTAAGTCCGCACAAATGTTTTTCAATAATTTAAGTTGTTTTAATTATTGTGGATGTGTACTTTCTGGAACATAAATTGGAAATAGTACTTTTTGGAACCGAAAATCTTGCATATTTTTTTGCAAGTTACAATGCATAATTTGAATTCATATACATGTAGTATCTTTTAGAACCGAAATGCCTTTTAAATAGCTTTTTTTACATCCTTTTTCGATAATCAGCATTTTGGAAGTGTCAGTGCATGAGGCTACTGGAAATGTCTACATGTACCTTCTGGAACATAAATTGGAAATAGTACTTTTCGGAACCGAAATCTTGCATATTGTGTGCAAGTTACAATGCATAACTTAAAAGGATATACACGTAGTACCTTTTGTAACCGAACTGATTTGAATATGGCATTTTTACATCTTTTTTTGGAAATTCAGCTTTTTGGAAGTGTCAGTGAATGAGGCTACTGGAAATGTGTACATTAATGCAAACAAAAATAGTGTTGATACAAATGAATGAAGTACTTTTGGAAACGTGCTCTTCGTATATCAAATCGGGCACCCCATATTATTACTCATACAAATCATGTTCTGATTATGTCTATATAATTTCCGATCACTAACAGGGAATGGACAGTCTAGGGCCATTGAAAATGCCTTCGTTAATTTGTCGAAAATAGTTCTGATCGTATTAACAATTGATTTAATTTGAAATTATTGAATGAAAGGAAGGTAATCATCATGCCCCCAATCTTGACAACAAAATAATATTCATATTGAGTATTAAGGAGCGAAAAAAACCTTACCATACAAGAACCATAGCGCTTAATTACAAAATTACAGAATATAAAGAGAAACGCTCTTAAAATAGCTGATTCAGAATTATGTTACTGACCGAATAAATATGCTTTAACGGATCTTTTGAGAGGGGCAAGAAATGTTAGTTCTCTGATAGAAAATGGGATCTTGTTCCACGTTATCGAGGCAGCCACTGTCAAAAGTTTCAATTGCAACGATAACAATGAAAACAAAACAAAGCTAGCGAAAATATGAATATGACATAAATGAAGTACCTCCGCTTCTAAACTCAGTTCACGCGCATACGCAAAGGGGGGGGGGTGAACCCACCCTCTTTCATTTTTGTATGTGTGTGATTTTTGAAGATTTTTTTGTACCAAAGGGTGACCCCCCAAAACTGACCTGACCCCCCCCCCCCCCCCCCCCCGAGTCGTTGCAAAAATGTTGGGACTAAAAACAACAACAAATGTGCTCTTACGCCCCCCCCCCCCTCCCCTTATTTAGCGGCTGGCTGAGTCGTTGCACAAATTTTGAGGGCCAAAACAAATAATTATGTACAACAGAATTGGGCACAAACACACACGGGCAGGAGAAGCGGGTGCACAGGATAGTTGAGTTTTGCTGCAGAGGGCGCTACACACAATATTTTGTGTGAGATAATGAAAAAATGAGTTTCAAATTTGAAAGAACATACAATTTAAATGACAAATCATCTTTGTTTGATTAACATCGGTTAAGAGACGGCTGAGAAATAACCATGCACTTTGAAGGCATTTGTGGTCTGAAACAAGAATTTAACTATCCCAGAATGTCGTTTATATATCAATAGTAGTATAGGTAGTGTTGCACCAATGTGTTATCATTACGGTAGCCTCAAATGATAAACCAGGAGAACGGAAAGAAATAATTGTGTCGTTAGAAATGACCTCAACAATAAAGAAACATATTAATTTAAGTTGTCGCAATCTTGATTTATTTCTATAGGCCTATATGTACCTGTATGTTTATAGATCGCGAGTGCTCCCTCGTCCTGAAGATGTCCATTTTATGCGCGATAGAGAGAAGGAGAAGGAGGGTAAAAAAGAGAATAGGCGGAAAGAGAGAGAAAGAGAGAGAGAGAGAGAGATGGATGGAAAGCAAGAAAGAGAAGAAGAAAGAAGGAAAGAGAGTGCGAGAGAGAAAGGAAGAAAGAAGGAGAGAGGGGGCGAGAGAGAAGGAAAAAAGTGAGAGGGAAGGAAATGATAGAGAGAGAGAGAGAGAGAAAGAAAGAGAAAGAGAGAGGGGGTAGAGAGACTGGACGTCTGAGGGCAGAGAAAACGGAGAGAGAAAAGATAGACAGAGATGAATAACATAAGAGAAAAAGAGGTACATCATTGAATATCGGTTTTGGGATAAGGATGGGGGAGAGAAAGAAAGAGAATGAGAGCGAATGAGATGTAGTTGGAAAACCAGGGGGACGGAGAGAGAAATAAAAAGCGCGAGATGGGCCCAAGCGAGGGGGGGGGGGGAGGGTGCACCCGAAGAAAGAAGATTGATCTTGCAGATAACTAATCATGCGTAGTGGTACGAGATCAGACGAAAATATAACGAGGATGGAGCAAGAAAAACTAAATATTTTATTATAAATCGAGAGAGAAATGGTTTATTAGGGGCACTGTCCAAGTCAGTATGTATACACCGTATATTTACCTAGACACGTACATTTTTTGGAAGCTTGAATTTTCTAGTGACATTTCAGGAATTTCTGCTACTCGATATGCTGACAGAGGTGATGGTGATGGTGATGGTAAAAATTGGCTTTTTTGTTTTTATTATGACTTTTTTTGTTAAATGCAATACAAACACAAAAATTATATCGGCACATATTATCAACAGTTTAATACATATTATATACGACACAATCAAGAGCGTTAACCGCGCCTTTCTGAATGACGGATTCATACACAATCAAAAATATTTGTGTAAACAAAAAGCAATGATTCGACTATACAGACAGGCAAAAACAGATTAAAGATTTTTTTGAAGGCTATTTATAGGTTTCAAAGCAAATTCTATTCAAATTAAACATAAATAAATGAATTTACATAAAATCAATCCAGTAAGTCTTCAATGAATAATTATAATGATTGGCCTGCATTGTATGAGATTAGTTTATAAACTGGCCGGTTCTTATAATTTCCATTACAATAATTGTTGGCAGTGGTGGTTATTTTACCCGACTGCTAAAAAAGCACAAATGCTTGTAAGTAAGCAACCAGACGGTCGACGGCTTTATGTCCTCTCCGAGGGACCTGGTAATGGGGACTAATGTCTTACCAAAGGGCACTAGCGCATCGCCTTGGTTTCGAACCCGGGTCACCAGATTACGAGACCACTGCTCTACCGACATAGCTATCGCGCCTCCTCATTATGCTTCAATCCGCCAAAGATGGCGTTATCAACGAACTCGGTCATACGAATTCAGGTATCACGTCATCTTCGACTTGCACCAATTAAATAGGGGGAGGTCGCCATGTTGGTTTATAAAAGAAAAATGAATCAGCCAGATTCAGGACTAACATAAGAGTAGTGGAAGAATGATGTTAAGGAATATACAGAGAGGAGAATTCAAGATTTATGTACACAAAAAGAACGCAATGGGAATCGGTAATCGGTAATTTTAATCCATTAAGTCTTTAAAGGTATTACAAAGTTTTGGTATGGGGTCATAAATTTGGTTCAAATTAACCTATTGGAAGCGTATGCGTTCTTACATTATTCACTGATCGTTGTCGCGGTTGAAATCGAGTCTAAAATTATGAAATTATGAATAATAAACTTCTTATGTCGTATAGCTCCCTCTCAAGGTCAAGATATTAATTAAGCTATAAAACAATGTTTTTTTTAACTAAAATCGACCGATTAGCTATTCCCATTTGGAAGTTATATATCACAACTACATATTCTGATATTTTCATGGTCGCAGCTACCATTGTACGGCCATAGGCGCTATTTTAAATTCATCAAAATTTACCGGGAGCACCGGTAAATGTTTATATTCAATTTTTCTCGAAAACAGAAGTGTTTCAGGGGGTAATCTTTTTAGTGCTTATAATACATATACAGGGGCATCCAAATATATCAAAATTGTAAAGATTCACTATCCACCCAATTTTCAAAATCTCCCAAATTTTGTATTACCTTTAATGATTCATAATACCAAAGCGAAAATGTCCTTGTGACATGGTGTAGAATAATTTTATTTTTTGCATGCAACCTTAATTTTTCAAAATCTATAGGCCTTAATAAAGAAGGTTCTTTCTCTTATTACAGCCCCACTGCACTACTTGTAACTACTTGCTCACTCTATATAGAAAACAATGCCTAAGTGGTGCCCGTTGGTCCCCCATGATCCTCTTTTTCTTATATTAATTGAGAGCTGTCTTAATGAGATGACCACCAGTCAGTGACCCCACTAGGTGGTCTAATCCCTCCTGGCCCTATATTAAATTATGCTAAACATTAGAGAAAAAAGGATATTAGATTTGACACGAGGGTTGTTCGTAATGACGTCGTAGTCCATTGACCAAATTGTTAAATAAAGTATACATGCCTTTTGGATTATTGGCCCGATTTACTTTGAGCTTCCACCATTTCTTTTTAATTTATTGTCCTTCTTTCATGCAAATGAACTTATTATTGTTGTCCTTTAATTAGAGTTTATACAGGTTAATAATAAACATCTACTATTATTTCGAAGGTATGAATGCGAATCAATGAAGGTTATTGTACGCATAATCAAGCTCTTGTTCTCATCAACCAAGCTGTTATTTATGATTGATACTGTTATCAACTATTTATTTCGCAATGAATGTGACCTGTTTACACGATAGATATTCAGATTAGAATCCGTATATAATTCGAAAACGAGAAATCATCAAGTTATTTATCAGTCACACCAGCAAAATATATTATGTTATCAATTATCTACCCAAGTCTTGAGCATTCATTGTTATCTGATTAAAACAGTTACAGAACTCCTTCATTCATTATTTACTGGGGTATTAGGTCAAAGTAATGTTTTTGAAACAATTGGATAGATTCAAAATTAACAAAAAAATTGGCATTTCAAAGATGATTGATTTGATTTCCATAAAAAAAAAAAAACACTACATTTTGTTTGCCTACACGACGTGTTCTAACTGTATGCATATAAATTATGTGTATTAGTGTAATTGAGGACGTGTTCGGTGTGCTTAAATCGGGTTTTATACAAGTAAAACCCTCAAATGACCATAATGTTTGGTGCCATATAATGAATAATCATATAAATACCCTAAAGTTCACATAAAGTTCTAGGATTCTAGGAATGGTGAGAAGAAAGGGGTCCATAAAAGACAGAAACTAAGGGCGAGATGGGTAGTGAAAACTTTAATAAGGCAACCCAAAATGCACACTGGACCCTATTTCATAAAACTGAAAGCAATGGCAAGTTTCAATAACTGTTATTTGGAATCGTGGCATTTGATTTGCTAAGAAAAAAATGCAATAAAAAAAACTTCTCCCCTTCCCCTTCCTCTCCCCCCCCCGGTTCTCTCTCTCCCTCTCTCTTTCTCTTTCTCTCTCTTTCGCACAGACCATGAGCATCCTAAGGAGGAGCAACTTTCCTATAAACATACACGTTTAAAGGCTAAAGAAACAAGTCAAGATTAGGAAGACTTCATTATATTCCTAGGTGTCCTTTATTGATAAGTTCACTTCTAACAACATACTTTGTTCATTCTGTGCTTCTGCGTTATCATTTTGGAACTGCATTAATTAAAATATAGCTAGCGCAAACACTACTTGATACATAGACCAGATTGTGTTCGTTTGAAACATTTTACCTCTGAGTGCGTTCGCGCGCTCTCTCACAACGGAATTCACTATTCCTCGCAAGTTCTAAGAGTCTGTATTCGTGCGTAATTCTGTAGTATTATAGAAAGCGTGTGGGCAGGCGCGTATGTCGCCAAGACGTACGACTAGAGAACAGGTCGGACAGTTTACTACTTTAATAGCCTAAAGAGACTGTTAGCCGATGACCGATGGGGATGTTGGTATTGTCTAGCTTTCGCATAAAACAGCAGGTTCCAATGATGAACTTTCTTATTACAATAAAATGTTGTACTATTTTCTTTACAATTAGTGTATTACCAGCAAGATGAATATCACATTTATCAGAATTTAATGGAAATTGGCATATACTTGACTTTTTTTTGTTAGTAGGGACAGTTGTTATTCAATTGGAATCAATGTTTTTTTTTCTTTGTCTTCTCTTCTGAATATTTCTATGTTCTGTTTGTGTTGTTCTTATTATTATTGTTGCATTTAGTTGTTGTGTTATGTTAATATTGCGATGCAGTTGATTTGACACATGGGGAATATTTGCCAGTGTTTTAGGAGGTGAAAGGTTTGTAGCAGAAGAAGGACTTATTTTCGTCGCAGTCGTAGTCGTTCCACTTTTGTCTGTCATAGTCACTGCTACCATAATTACGGGGAGACACACAATCCTCTCCCCTGTCGTTGTTTGGTTCGCCGGACTGCCAGTGGTAGTAGTCGACGCTGGTCCCATCACTCCACTTAAATGAGCCTTCGTATTCCCTGTCATTTAGGCCAATCCAATAGGCCTGTACGAGGGAAGCAACGGAATGAGTATCTTAAACAAAATTATTAGTATTAAAGTTTGTATTAAATGAACATCATCTGAACGTCGGTTCAAGTCTGTTCTCCACTTTAAAAAGTGAAAAGCAAGTGTACCCGCCTTATTCTCCTCATTTCTATATCTTAAAATGTTTGTTGGACTTAATAAATGCCTTAAAACCATCTATGATTGGGGGGGGTGCACCACTCGATCACCCCTCCCCCTATAAAACACCCTCTCTCCATCAATTGCGTATTACTGTCGTCGATGATACTCTTCAAAAGATTATAGACCCATCTACTTTCTTCCGAGCTGTACTGTATACTCACCCCCTTCTTATCTATCAAATTTTCCCGATCACATCACCACTCCCCTATAACGCTACGAAAAATGTGCTTGTTTGCTCGTCCTCTCTCCATAATTTGCGTAACTTTCTCATAGATTATAGACCCATCTACTTTCCTTCGAGCTGTACATATTCCCAACCCCTATTTATTTTCTAAAAATTCTAAATCACATCACCACTCTCCCATACAGCTATAATAAAAAAAAAAAAAAGGACAATCATCTACTCACCCGGTTTCCGTCATCTGCGTAACTCACATCGGTGAAACTCTTCCAAAGGTTATAGACGTCTTCACTCTCCGCAGAGCTGTGGAGGCTCACTAGATGCGCCCCCAGATCTTCGCACTCACGATTCGCATCGGACCATGTTTTCTTGTAGGAGCTGAAGTGGTAGCAGCGGTCGCCGACCTGCATGAACTTCTCTGGACAGCAGCCTTTGGCGAGGCATGCGATTGAGGCAAGGAGCAACAGGCTGATGGTGAAGTTTGAAGCCATGTTGCAAACCTGTAGTGTAGACAGAAAGAGAGAGAGAGAGAGAGGGGGGGGGGGGTGAGAGAGAGAGAGAGAAAAAAAGGTAGATAGTGAGAGTTTAAAGCCACACCTCTTTAAATGACTGAATGTGTATTTATATTTTTTTTCCTTTAATATCGTGCTAATTTCGTTTTTTGAAGTTAACATTATTTGTGTATGTAAAGCGCGTTGAGCAATATTGTTTATTGGATGTTAACTTAAAGCTAATACAAAGTCTTGGTATTGGGTGATTAATTTGGTTCGAATGAACATATGTTGGAAGGAAATGCGATTTCACAACATTTAATGGTCGTTGTCGCGGTTTAAATCGAGTCTAAAGTGATGAGATTTGAAATAATACAATCTGTATGTTGTATAGCTCTCTCTCAACTCTCAAGATTGATATTAAGACTTTAACACAATCGACCGATTCGCTATTCTCGTTTAGAAATTACATATCAGAAATACATATTGTGAGATTTCATGGTCGCAGCTACCATGGAATGGCTTTAGGCGCTATTTAAAATTTACCGGGAGCACCGGTTGATTTTTTAAATCATTCAATTTCTCGAAGGCAGAAGTGTTTTAGGCTAAATTTTCTATTGCTTAAAATAGAACTACAGGGGCATCCAAATATATCAAAATTGCTACCGTTTTCGAATAGGAGCGATTCTCAGCGATAAAGATTGACATTTCCAGAGCAGTTTTCAATTTTGAAAGAGGAATATTTAATAAATTGTAATGAAAGCTAACATATTAATGATAAATATATACAAGTACTTGTATAACAGCTGGGTGTATTATCAATTATTCATACAGTCCATGAGATATTCGACATCTTTCTAATGAATGACTTTAACAACGACCTACGTGATTCTATAGCTAAGGTATAATTATATTAGTTGTTATGATTTTAATATATGACAGGTTTGAAGAATTGTTGATAGGAAACCAAACTGCTGTGGAAATACTTGTCTAAATATATTATGTCATTGATACGTAGACTTTTCTAATTAAAATATCAATGTTGCTTCACAATTTAAAACTGAAATACACTGGAACTGTTTTTCCTTAAAGCTTGCAAAGTACCCTAGATTTTAAAAGACGGACCACACCCCCTTCCCCTTCTCTCTCTCTGTCTCTCTGTCTCTCTCTCTCTCTCACTCTCTCATTTCAAAAGTGTAGGAATTTTGTTCTACTTACACCAAAATCCTTTGAAGAGCGGTTGAAAATATCAGCTTGTCTAGAATGAACCTTGGAATGAGTATGACATGTAAACGAGTTTAACGAATTTATCTTGATGGATTCATGTGAAATTGTGTCGTTTTTCCAGCTGTATCAACATCAGGCCAATATTAATACCACATTTTATCTAAGCTCTAATCAACAATCATACAGATGAACCGTGGTTTGAGTTTAAATTGTGATACTGACCTGAACAATAATTAACTAAGTGAGTAAATACACGATAAAGAAAGCCTTCAATCCCCAGCGCGCAATGTCAGATAAATTATTATAAAGGTTTATTAAGTTGTTGCCTGATTGGAAGACATCAATCCGGTTGCCCTCGTTGTTCCTAAAGGGGTAGTCCTACCTGATATTAAATTAGTTTTATCAGAAGCAGAATTTATGTTTGAGAAACAGGTCAGTGAAGTTTGAGGAACAGCCCCCCCAAAAAAAAATTAAAAAAAATAAAAAAATAATAATAATAATAATAAAAATACAAATAAAAAAATAATACAAAAAAAAATAATATATATATATATATATATATAATGCATTTTTGAAGGTGCAATTGAATACTAATTGGCAACTCTGTAACGTTTATTGCGAGCTTCACTCTTAAGAGATCACATTTGCCCTTAAGAAATTATTCGATCATACAACCCTGTAAGAAATAAACTATTTCGTCATCAATAACTAAGGAAATGGAACTATATTAAATTACCTGTACATAGCAAATTAAAGAGTAACTCGCAACATAAGTCACAGTGATGCCAATTTGTGATCAAATAATGACAACAATGACAAAGGAAAAATCATAGTTACCTATTTGTAATGGGATATTGCTCAAAATGTTACTATTATGTTTCTCCCATTTACTGCTTTAATGAAAACGAGCTTAATATTAAGGTGAAACAAGTCATTCGAGGACTCTAGTTTAAGTTCTATAAAGGTCACATTATTTCGGTCAAAGGGTAGTTAAATCTTGGAGTGACCTTCCTGCTAGGGGACTCTAGTTTAAGTTCTTCAAGAGGAGATGTCGCACTAGCAAAAGGTTACAGTCTTTCGGTCTAAATGTAGTAATAATAATAATGATAATATTTAATTTTTATATAGCGCCTAATACAAATGTCTCTAAGCGCTTTAGTAAATTCTTGGAATGACCTTTCGGCTTGAGAAATCTAATTTAAGTATTATTAAAGGTTATATGTCCCATTTGCAGGTCCAAAAAAATGAAAAGGTCAAATTCCAACGGCATTTGAAAGACAAAGCTTTATTTTAGAACTTTCCTTAAAACGAAAGGGTTTGAAAACGGCTCTTTTGTGGAAAATAACGACCAGTGTCGAATCGACAAAAGTAATTGCAATCGCCTAAGTACGTGATTGAGGTTAACTCTTTAAAAAAAGAAGCCCACCAGGAGACTTTTCTGAATGGGGAAAATATATTGCTTGCTTTTTTTTCTTCCTACATACTCCTTCACACAAGATTGATTCAGTGGTACATGAGCATGCTGTAAACCATATCGATTTCGGACGCTCAAAATTAGAAAGATTGTGACTCAAATCCTCTTGCTGAAAATCACATAGACTTCCACCAAAATTCTTTGACGAGCGGTTGAAAATATCAGCTTGTGTAGAATGAATCTGGGAATGAGTATGACACGTGACCGAGTTTAAAGAAATAATCTTGATGGATTCATGTGAAATTGAGTAGTTCTTCCAGGTGTATCGACATCAAGCCAATATTAATATCACATTTGATCTAAGCTCTAATCAATGATCATACAGATAAACCGTGGTTTGAGTTTAAATTGTGATACTGACCTGAACAATATTTAATTAGGTGATTAAATACAAGATAGAAAAGCCTTGAATCCGTAGAGTATAAATGTTGACTAACGAATATGATTCAGCTTTCTATATTTCAGACTGACCTCATCCGTTTGAATAATATGTGTTAAGCCATGAATAAAAACATGCAAAAATGGTAACGGAACCTAATCTGAAGTCCATTAACCTGTATACGTATTTTCAACGAATGGTTATAAAGTTCAATAATACTGAGTAAGTGAAACAAATAAGTTTATTAAAAAAAATGCACGAATATAATGAAAGTCATTCCGGCTATTATTCCCTTTCCGGGAATCACCAGACCAAAACACCCATAAAAAATGGATTTTATTATGATCAACTAAAATTGGAAAAACTTAATTAGTAATGAAAGAAGCTTTTCAAGTGCTGATGTAGGATCAGACCATCAGTTAAATATAACCAACCTACGTCTCAAGCTCAAAGCAAAACCTAGACCGCAGTGCCCGAAGTCGTATGATGTCTTTTAGACTCAAAGACCCCAAAACCATAATTATGAAATTGAAATAGGAGGAAAGTTTGGCCCTCTGCTGGGGGAAGATGACACAGATGTGGAAAACCTAAGGAAAGAAGTAAAAACAGCCTTTAATGAAACCTCACAGAAAGTATTGGGATTTAGAAAATCCAAACAAAAAGAACCCTGGATAAGTAAGGAAGTCCTCCGAGTGAGCGACGAGAGAAAGGAAGCGAAACAAGACAAACACAGAGACCCAAACATAAGATCGAGATACAACTTCCTTAAAAAAAAATATGAAGGAAAACAAAAGGCTGCAAAGACAAATGGATACAAGACCTATGCAAAAAAGTGGAAACCTCACGTCAGGCTACCAAATCCAATGCAGTCTACACAACAATTAAATAAATCACTAAGAAATCTGACATCAGAATGCAGGCAGTGAAAAGCAAAGATGGAGAAATCCTTATCGAGATGAAAGATGTTAAAGAGAGATGGAAAGAAAGCTTTGAGGAACTGTACAATCACCAGAACCAAACAAATGGAGAAACTACTAACATACCTCAGATGGCCAGCCTCGATCCGGTTCCAGATATTCTGCGAGATGAAGTAGAATTTGCTGTACGAAAACTCGCAGAAGAGAAAGCACCTGGATTTGACAGCATCACTAGAGAGGAACTCAAAGCTGCTGGGTCAACAGGAATCACCATACTCCACAAATTGTGCAACAAAATATGGCGGGAAGAAACTTTTCCGGCTGACTTGGGAAAAGCCATAATAACACCAATCTACAAGAAAAAAAAGACAAACTCAACTGTGGAAATTACAGGGGTATTATTAGCCTGCTAAGCCATGCAGGGAAAGTCATCATAATAAAGGATCATGAAGAAAACAGAAGAAGTGCTGTCCGAAGCACAAGCTGGGTTCCGACCAGGACGTTCCACTATTGATCTATTGTTCACCCTCAGACAAATAATGGAAAAGCGCCTTGAAAGAAATCAAAGTCTCCTTAGCTGCTTCATCGATTATGAAAAGGCATTTGACTCAGTCTGGAAGGAAGGGCTGTGGAAATCAATGAACTTCTTTGGATATGCATCAAAATACATACACCTACTTTAAGCACTCTACCAACAATCAGACAAAGCAGTCAGAGTGAATGGTGAACTGACCGACTGGTTTAAAACCACGGTTGGGGTACGCCAAGGATGTGCCCTGTCCCCACAACTTTTTAACATCTTACTCGAAGCTGTGATGCTTTACGCAATACATGACACCAAGATCGGCGTAAGAGTACAGGGAAAGCTGATCAACAACATAAGATTTGCTGATGACATTGTCCTTATAGCTGGCAATGACAGAGACCTCCAAACAATAGTTGACCTAGTACATCATATCAGCTCAAACTTTGGACTTAAAGTAAACATTACCAAAACAGAAGTACAAGCCATAAGCAAACGGCCTCAACTATCGAATATAAACGTTGGAGGAGAACAGCTAAAACAAGTAGATAAGTTCACGTACCTGGGAGGAACAATAAGCCAGACAGGATCCTGCTCGGAAGAGGTAAAGCACCGCATTGGGAAGGCAATAGGAGCATTCCAAGCACTCAAGAAAATCTGGGTATCAAAAGATATACACTGCTCAACAAAGGTAGAGCTGTACAAAGTACTGGTGTTGTCTAATCTGTTATATGGTGCAGAAATATGGACATTAAAGAAGGTCGATGCAAATAGACTTCACACTTTTGAGATGGCATGCCTCAGGAGAATCATGGGTGTGACCAGATTTGACAGGCTAAGGAAAACACACATACGAACACAACTGAATATGGAAGAAACCATCATCGACAGGGTTGCCACAAAAAAACTGAGATACTTTGGACATATCAACAGAATGAATTCAAAAAGATACCCCCACATCCTTCTCAACGGAAATGTACATGGCAAACGCCCAAGGAGAAGACCAGCTAAGAGATGGACAGACTGCATCAAGGCGGACTGCAACAACAGACAAGTTGACTCCCTGACTAAAGCCACTAGGCTAACAGAAGACAGGAAGGTGTGGCAAGCCATAGTGAAACAGAAGCCATCATACATCCCAGTGATGGTGTGGACGGCTTAAGTCAAGTCTTGAGTCAGGTAAGTCATTCCGGCTCCCCTACTCACTAATAAGACGATATCAACTATTTTCTAAAAAATAGCTCCTGGGAAATGTCAATGTTCTCTATTATGACAAATGGAATGGTAATGTTAAGATTACGTTTTACGTCAATGTCATGCTCACAAATCTCAAAAGGTGACGCACGATGATTTTGAAATTGCATAAGGTTGATTTTATTTTTAAAAAGCCGCTTTGTTGTTAGATTTACACAATTTCTCTTTGACCAATCCTCAATGTATAGTGTTAGTACTCTGCAACCATCCGTGTAATGTATATGATGAAAATACGTTCGGACGAAGGCAAACCAATGACGAAGCACCACCACAACGCGTCGCTATTCGCACCGATCTTCCACCCTTTATCAAACGAGAGAAAGAGCTTGCAGCCACGGTATATGGCACTGGTTTTGTTAACATATACCAAATGTGTCCACAACAGGGTCAAAAATGAAATTATGTTTACTTACTTCAAACGTGTATCTTTAGGATCAGGACTATTCATATTTATGAGAAATGCGCATTTTGGAGCTTAATCTATCACCTTATTTATTCACCAGATATGAATACTATGAGTTCTTACAATTTTATTGTGAACTATATCATATCTAATAACTGTGATATAAAACTCATTTGCTATTAACTACAGCTACCGTCGGGTCTTTAAGAATATGTTTCAGAGATTATTCATGCAAGTTTTTGAGTTTCTATCTTGAAAAATAAAGATTTTGTATCCCTTGAAAGTGAAAAATAGCTCTAAATTTGGGTTTTGCAATAAAAAGTTTTAATTTCAATAGTTAAAATGTTTTTTTCTTAGGTCAAACTTATCGTATTATAACAACCGATGATATAAGGTAAATACATGCTAAAAACTTGGGAACCAGTGCATTGCCCAATAATTGTCATATGTCACACCACTGATGTTTCGGACGTTACAAACTGTTAACATCGTGACTTATTCAAGTTAATTGCTTTTCTGTAGTTATTATTGACCTCATTTACATTAATTGTTTGCAGAAAAATAGTTCTGTAACATTTATGATTTTTTGGGGGCAGTTTTAATTAGTTTAACAAATACATGTAAACCAAGTTTGTCCTCATCGACCACTCAATTTATGTAAGTTATATTATTAATTTTAAAAACGTGTACCGGTAGTTAAAAATGCTTATGTGATCTAACAGAGTGAAATATGAAGCTTATAGCAATTGTAGTCATCAAAACTCCTTAACAATTAACTTAGAAACATACTCTTTATTGCATGTTATGAAATGAACAACAGTGTGAAATGTATGCTATGGTTTGTTTCGGATGTTACACAATGTTAACATTTCAATGAGATCATCAATTTCTACAAACTCTACAATATAGATGTTTAATCAGCTTGCTAATGTTTTTTTTGCCTTCAACTATATAGTGTGGCATTCAATAATATTACTAACACATACATGTATGTAAGCAAAACATTGAAAAATCTTCTTTTTTTAAAACTATAAAAAAGTACCCCCAGTCATGTAAGTAATAAGAAATAAGTGAATCCTAATTTATGTCCATCTCGAGAATGTGACATTTAAGTTGTATTTTAAAATGTTGTATGTTTTAGGTTATAATACATATGTAGGGTTGCGGTTCTAACAGATAATTCTTAGCACTCTTAACACAGAGGCAGCCCAGCAGACATGTTGTAGGATTGATAACTGCAAAGTATGTGTAAATTATATTTTAAGCGTGACTGCATCAGGTGAACATGGAAACCAATGAGATAGAGAGATAGATAGAAGAAAGGATGGTGGATGAAAAGGGTGAATGTGAATGAGGGATGACCTATAAATAGAAAGGGATGAATCGTGGATATGAAGGGGAGTTTCAGAATTTCAAAATAAATCCCTACACTACTGTAGTACCAATCATCCTTTACCACTATTAGAATTAGGAGGCTGTTTCAAAGACAACATTTTTTAATGCTCTTAAATAAGTATTTATTTATTTATTTACTTGATGACCGATTGATGAATGGATGGATTGATTGGTTGGTTGGTTGGTTTGTAGATAGATCTTAACTCTTGCTGTGCCGATATCACAGGTGACAAACAATATACAGTGTAGGTTAAACATGTACCATATTAGCAGGCGATAAGGCCGCAGCGCTGCACCCCTAACTTTGACATTTCGTGGAGGGAAACAAAAACAAAAACCAAATGGACAGCCCATTCATATTTCACACTAGCTTATACATTTTGTATGTATGCATTCATTTGAGGAAGATACTACATGTATATGTTTAGGATTATTAAATAAGGTATTAATGCTAATATTTTTTCTTTTATGCATGTATGTACTTTCTACACAGATTAGTTACGTGTACTGAGTGCCCTTTTTAAAAGGCATTTTCAAATGAAAATCCATATTTCCCATAAATTGTTAGAGAAACATTTTAATTTGCTTGATTTTATCAACTTGATATACCTGTATCATACCCGTGTCATGTACATCTACACTGGATATTGCTTAAGACGTTGATTCTAAGCTTTTGTGACCTACCAAATAGTTTAGATTGATCATACAATCTTTGGTTATATGACATAATTTGGAACAACCTCTGTAAAAACGTAAAACTTGATGATTTGCAAACACACAGCAATGTAAATAGCAAGAGGAGAGGTTGAAAATTGAAATTTGCTATTCTCACATCTTTTTTTGACCCTCATTTGAACTAGTTAAAGTATGAAAATGTCTGTTAACAGTTTAATGTAACATCCGAAACGTGCTAACAGCATACCAGAAAGTGTTGTTTAAATGGCTGAATATTTTTATGAGTCACTTTTATTGAGATTTTTTTTCTGATAAACTACAATTAAGGATATTCTAAAGCAGCCATCCATGCCTTGCATTACAATGTGTGGCTTCAATATTTTATGTTTTATAAGTAAATTTTGCAGAAAATTTAGATATTTTACTGAAAATTTGATTTTTTTTTTTTGCATCATATTTCTTCATATTTGTATAATTATTTAGATCTAAATGAAATTATAAAAATAGTGTTTTTAACAGTAGTGTGCATTGTGAAATCGTAACTTGCACATATGATCGAAAATTGGTTGAAATTTGCAAACTATGTGTTAACAATCAAATAGTGTAACGTCCGAAAAACCCTTCTTGAGCTTACACAAATGTATTGGTTTTGAAAGACCTGATTTGTGTTTTGACTTGTGTTAAAGACTTATAATAACTTATTTTATTATGATTTATTCACTCCAGATACCCTCAAATATGGATTATCATCATGTATTTGGTATTTTTTGTTTCGGACGTTACATTTGTTTCGGACGTTACAACTGTTAACGAAAAATTAGTTTTAACTATAAAATAGTATTGTAATGATGTATTGCAAATTTCTTTTTTTGGTGGGTAGCCGCCATGAAATCTTTAAAAAATCTTATGAAAGATAGGTCCTGCAGTTCATATATTTTCTGCTACTTCAAATTGAAAGTTGTTTCGGACGTTACAAAATTGTTTACGGAAAATGAGACAACTTTTTCAAATTGTGAGTATATTTCTAATATAAGCACTACTGCAATTAAATTATATTTTCTTTCAATTTAATGACTTGGAGTAACTAATAAGCTCATTCAAACCATAAACAATCTCATTAATTTATTGTTCTAGTGGGTTAAATGAGGGTCTACATTGTTTACGGAAAATGTAACGTCCGAAACACCATTTTCAATTGCACTGTTCCATCAAAATAGGAGTTAATTCAGATTACTGTAAACTTTCTTTAAGATCCACCCATGCTCATTAATCATTAATAGAAGAAAAAACATATTGTTTGTGGGTATATATTTTGTTCGGCTCTAACCAAAAAGGTATGTCAATTTTGTTACAAAATTCCGTAAACTATTGGCTGTTTAGGGATACCTCGAGCACATAAAGCAATGTTGAACAATTTTCATTAAGCTATGGGAGGTCAATCTAGGTCCATGGTACAAGAAAAAGTTGTAATTGATTTATAATTCTTTATCTTTGAAAAATTTCAGGCTCTCAAAGGGACATTTAACTATTTGGTCATAGTTGAAAAAAAAACCAAAAAAAACATTGCCTTATACACTCCGCAAGACGCAACACCTTGAGGGTCGTTGGGACTAAAGTGGTCCTGCTAACGAGAAAGCGACACAACAACGGGGAACCCCCGGAAAGATGAGCTGAATGGATAGAATAAAGGAGTACCATTCTCATTTATCTATGATTCTACTCATAAAATAACCATGGAAATGGTCACTGCATTTGCATGATTTTGTTACCATTCTCGTTTATCTATAATTTGGCTGTATGTTCCACATAAGATGTGTTGGTATGTACAATTATACTGTATTATTTTACGAACGGATGTGTTATCTTTCAAAGAGCAATTTTTCTAAAATTAAATATGAAATAATTTAGGACAGAAGAATATGAAATTGTTTTTCTTTCACCTCAACAATTTACTGCGATTGGACATGCAATTGTTATATATTATATACCTTTTAACAAATGCTAGTAAAAACGTACTTATTAATTATTGATTTGTAAAACTTGTGCGTTTGATGTCTATGCAAAAGAATATGGCATTTAGGTATTTTTTTTTACTGGAGAAGTCATACCCACAATTGTCGTAACCGTTTTGATGTTTTTTTTTTGTCCCCCCTTTTCTCATCTCGATTGGGAAAAGGAGAGACAAAACACCATCTTGGTATATTTGGAATGTAAACTGAAATGTGTTCGGCAAGAAACTAACATAATGTCTCTTTTATTTTGAACTTGTGAACCCATCCATGGAATCGTATGCTGTATGCCTACTGCCCTCCCCCTCCCTAACTGTTATTTACCCATTTCCCCTTGGGAAAAGGAAGAATTAGTATGCCTTGGTTTATACAGGTAATAAACTGAAATATGTTTTTTTTATCATTTGATGTGTCGGAAAAAACATGCATAACGTATTTTACACCAATTTTGTCTATGCTTTGTATAAAAACGACTGATCGGACTGGTTTGTCAATTTTGCAGATGACGCCCTCTTCTGCCCTACTTTGGGGTGCATCTGAGGGGAAAAAAAATTACATTTATAAATTTGTTATACACATGTTTGTAGAATATTTTTGAAGGATGCGTGTGGAAGAATTTACGCTTTCAGGTGCAACCTCTGTTCAAAGGTAAAATCTTGCCATGATAAGGACAAATGTTTCAACATAATCAAAGAAAGATAACTACCAAACATTCTGTTTCGGATCTATCTGGGATTATAAAGACAGCACTATAGACTAACAATGCAGGTCTCTTATAAAAACATTTAGAATTCCCACAAAACTGACAAGCCGGTCTTTTGACTCTTTCGAGAATCAAATGAGCGATGTTTTGCCTCTTTCTTTTACTAAATACTATTTAATTTGGTCATGAAATTCAAACTCTAGGGATTTGTTTGTATAAATAATGTTACCATTATCTAATTTACATAAATGCAGTCTTTATCTTTTGTTTAAAATATCAAAAAGAACAATTTTATGCAACATACATGTACCATGCCCCTGGTGATTTTTAACTTTCATCCAACACCCCTCTGTACTATAATTAATGTGTTCAGTGTCTTTTTTCCCTCAAAAAAAAGAAGAATTAGTTTTTAATTCTAAACACATCTTGGGAGTTTTTAATATCAAGTTTTCTATGTGGGGGTGGGGGGGGGGGGCTCATTTATAAGCTCACCCAGGTTGTAATCCTTTTTTGTTTTCCAAAACAATATGATATTCATTCATTTTACCTCATAAATTCTGGGGACTTTCTTTCTTCCCTGAACCGAAAGATTTAAAATTATTAATGTAAAACAATTATTTTCGGGAGCCGGCAGGTAAAACAAAGAATCCATTTTGAAAGAAATATTCATGACACTCTTTTCCGTTCATTATGATAACATTCATTGCCAACCATTATGGAATAATGATTACATTGAACGCGTGTTAAATATATTTGGGATAGGTTGAAACATTGGATATAATTATACTAGAACCGGAAATAGAATAATATTTCCACTACAACTACAAGTTACATTATTTGGTTAAAGAGGTTCGAATAGGTATGCATTGAATTGTATGCTTAATTTGGTCCGCAGATTGTGTATACTTGCAAAATAAAGAAAAAAGTTTACCAACATTGATATAATTAGAGTTCCGATGATTAATTTATTAAAAATGCTATATTGCAGATTCGAATTGAATGAATAATAAATTCACAAGAAAATAGTTTCAATTCAGATTTTTCTTTTTTAATGCAAAAAGATGTTTTCTGTATTTTTAGCCTGGATACATTTGATACGCAGATTCTTGTTATGAAATAAATTCAGTTTAAAGGCACCACGAGTAATTTCATATCATCTATATATGTATGTCTAGCCGTTTAAGGAAGGTGATCATCAGTATTTTCTTACATATTAAATGGATAACACGGGAAGTAAAGTGAGTGAATCAATGGACCAGTTCGGAGTTAGAGTTTGACCTCCAGCGTGTCCACACACAAAACAATTTATCCCGAAACTCTATAACGAAACGTCGTATAAAGTATCATAGTATGAATTTCAAAGTGTCTACACACAAGAAACGTCATATAAATAATCATCGTATACATTCAAGGATGTCCATAAACAGAAGAAAGTAATCCTGAAACTCTACAGTCTGGTCTCCTTTCGCTCGAGGTCACGTTAAGCCCCGCCCAGTTAGTTACACTAGTTACACTCCCCCTGTCCACACACAACATTTTCGTGATTAGGCGTGATTCTTTATTGAGTTTCAGTTCGAAACGCTGCCCAAACCTGCGTTTCGTTAGACTAGTTTCGTTATACGACGTATCGTTAGTGAGCGTCCACACACACAATTTCATCGTAAAACTATCTCGAAACGGTATCACTATCGCGAAACGGTATAGCTAATCACGGAAAATGTTGTGTGTGGACTCTAAAATCCACCTGTATATTGCAAACTATGTTACCAACAGCTCAAATCAAAACAGTTATATAGTAACCTTAAATTACCCATACATTGAGCCAATCTGTGAAGAAGAAAAAAAAGAAAAAGTTAATTTCAATTGATGTTGGAAGGTATTGGTATAGACAACTACCAAAAAAAGTAAGGAGGTTTTCTTTTCTTTTCTTTTTTTTTTATTGGGGGGGGGGGGGATATTTCAGCAACAACATATGGTATATAGATGATCTAGGTGAAAAAAATGCACATAATTACAACAAAAGATGATACACAATAAGTATTGACCCATGGACCAAATCCTTACCTCCGAAATGTGGTCAAAGGTAAAACAAATAGACGTTTTATCACTAAAATGTCATATAAGAAACAGTTAAATTACCATATTATATTAAAAAAAAAAAAAAATCAAAGAGGCTAATTTCAACTTAAGTGGCGAGAAAGGGAGTTATTATTTAATTCAAAAGCAGAGAGGGAGGGCAAATTTCCTTTCTGAGGGTCAAAGGTCATTGACCTGCACTAAAACACTATTAAATTGGATCTCAGCAACAAAATATGGTATATAGATGAACTTGGTGTCAAAATGGACATGATCACGGTAATGCAGTTTTTGTGTGCCCCCCCCCCCCTTCCAAAGGTTTTTGCTCATTACGCCACTGCCCCTGGAATTTGAGCCCCCTGGAACGTTTGCCCCCCCCCCCCCCCCCCCCCCCCTCCCCTCAAATCCCAAACTGCTTCCGGCGCGCCTGGATGGCAAGCCACAATATCACTGTACGCCAAACAAAAGATGATGTTGACACGCTGATTGTTAGGTCTGCAATGGAATTGGTCGTAAGTGTTAATTCCCTAGTTGTTGCTGTCGCCTAAGACACTAATATTTTGATACTGCTCTACTATCGTAGGCCTATCCAAAGTACTGATTATTATTAACAAGCAGACTTCAATGGTCTTTACGACATCTTTAGCATAGACATCGGAGACAAAGAAAAGTTCCTCTTCAAGTATGGCTGGTCTTGAAACGATCCTATTTCGTGCACTCATGGACACACCTGCCAGTGTCATTACTGCATTCAGAGACGGCGCTCCAGGGGGGGGGGGGGGGGGGGGGGAGGGGTACTTTTTCAAGTACCTCAAAAATGCCCGTTTTTACATAGGAAAAATGCCCCTTTTACTTTGACAAGTGCCCCTATTTTTTGTTTAAAGTGACCCTTCCCCTTTCCACCTCTGATAAATGCCCCTTTTATTTTGACATGTATCCCTTTTTCCTCCGACAAGTTCCCATTTTCCTTTGCAATTAGGGTCCATTTTCCACTCTTATAAGTACCCTTTTTAATCTCTAGTAAGTGCCCATTTTCAGGTACAAGAAGCGCCCATTTTCTCTTTTGATAAGCGCGCCCTTCACCTCTGATAATTTCCCTATTCAAATCTGAGAGGGGCCCCTTTTACATTGACAAGTGCCCCTTTTCCTTTGTAAGAAATCCCCCTTCCCCTTTTAATTATTACCACTTTTTAATTCGGATAAGCGCACCTTATATTTTCATATGTGGCCCCCTTTCCTTTCTAATAAGTGCCCCTTTTTCATTATGATAAGTGCCCCCAGTAAGAAAGAGCCCCTTCCCCTTTTCATAAATGCCCCTTTTCACAAATGCCCCTTTTTTAGCTATGAAAATAGTCCCTTTTCATTCTCATAAGTGCTCCTTTTCATCTCTGGTAAATGACATTATTAAATTCTGAGAGATACTCGTATTACTTTGTCAAGTGCCTCTTTTCCTCTTGATAAGTTCTCTTTTCATCTCTAATAACTGCACCTTTTATTTTAAAAAGGTGCCCCTTTTCTTTCCTAATAATTGCTTTTTTCCTTCTTAT
The DNA here is from genome assembly GCF_000002235.5 of Strongylocentrotus purpuratus. Lineage (NCBI taxonomy): Eukaryota > Metazoa > Echinodermata > Echinoidea > Camarodonta > Strongylocentrotidae > Strongylocentrotus > Strongylocentrotus purpuratus. Next base: position 27,072,119 of record NW_022145606.1, read on the forward strand.
AAGTGCCCCTTCCCCTTCTCATAATTACCCCCCTTTTAATTTCAGATAAGAGCCCCGTTTATTCTAATAATGTGCCTCTTTTCCTTTTTAATAAGAGTCACTTCCCCCTTCTCATAATATCCCACTTTCACCTCCGATAAATGCCCTTATTAAAATTTGATCAGTGCCCCTTTTCTTTCAACAAACATACATTTTCCTTTATTATTAGTGCCCCTTTTTCATTCTCATAAGTTCCCCTTTTCAGATGCGATAAGTGTCCCTTTTCACCTCTGATAATTACCCTTTTAACGATGATACGTGCCCCTTTTTCTTTCTTATAAGGAACCTATCCCTCTTTTTATAAATGCCTATTTTCGCTTCTTATAAACGCCCCTATCTTTTCCGTCGACAAATGCCCATTTCCCATTCTTATAAGTGCCTTTTTCATCCCTGGTGATTGCCCCTTTTAAGGTGTAAGAAGTGCCCAATTTTCGCTTCTTATAATCACCCGTTGTACTTTGACGCGTCCTCCTTTTCTTTTATAATAAGTGTCATCCTTTCGATAAGTGTCCCCTTTTCCTCGCATCATTTAACGTGCCCTTAATTTCAAGCGACTAAGAGCAATATCCCCCAAAGCTCGCTCGCTGTGCTCGCTCGTATCTATAGATGTTAAATTATGTTATGTACCAAAGTTCCCCTCAGTCTTCTGTAATGAAAATGTGATTATAACCCCATCAGAATGGGATTTCTTATCTTTATAAGATGTAATTTATTGGCACTGCGTACTCACAAACGTAATTTTTGTCCTCGCTCGCTTTGCTCGCTCGCAAATGAATGTTCAGACCATCACACCCAACTGCAAGGTATGATGCTTAAGCAATATCTTATACGATGTATAAAGAGTATAATATTGAAATCATCCACGATAATGTAATCACAATACTAGGGTATATACCAATGTTTAAACAAATGTTATTTTTGCTTTGAGGCTTCACTTTGTAGGTGCCCTTTTGTGTTGTTCCCCCCCCCCACCCCCCACTTTAAAAGTCGCTCCGCCGCCACGAGTGACACTTTAACCGACTCCACTATAAGTTTCGCTATATAAAGTTCAAGAAGCAGGCAGCCAAGGGCAAAATCGAACCTGACCGCCTTCCACCAACGGAAGATGCAACAGCTCAACATTGCTTTCGTGTCCATCTCCAAGTTTTGATATGAAGCATCTTGACACCTTTATTTTGTATCCCAAATGAACAGGATAGGAGTTAGATTGGAAGAGAAAACTCAGACCAAAGATGCTGTATGCTGGTATCGCGCCAGACAACCTTCTGGGTGGAATTTGTTTCAACTGCAAAGAAGGGGAGAGGCAGTGTCAAAAAATGAAATGCAGCTGCATGGAAGCTGGCAAGTCATGCGTAATGCATTTACAGTTTGATGTGGACATTGTCCCAATGGAACAGATAGCATAGATGCTGAACAAGTTATTGGTAGCGATGAAGAGGAAACAGACTAAGTAGTATTAGTTTACATTGTGTTGCGTTAGTTACTGTAAGTTCTAAGGTGTGAGTAGTATTCTGCAAATTGTTGATTATAAATGCACATAACTTTTAAAACACAAATTAGTTAGAACAAGTTATTGGTAGCGATGAAGAGGAAACAGACTAAGTACTATTAGTTTACATTGTGTTGCGTTAGTTACTGTAAGTTCTAAGGTGTGAGTAGTATTCTGCAAATTGTTGATTATAAATGCACATAACTTTAAAAACACAAACTATTTGACACTAAAAAAACTTTTACCCCCTCCCCTGCTCATTCTTTACCAATAATCTAGTATTTTTTTTGGTAAAGAATCCATTTAATATTTGGTTTGTCTCCTAGTATAATTATGTGCATTTTGACACCAAGATCATTGAGACCTATGTCAAACATGCTGTTGCTGTGATACAATTTACTGCGTTTTAGTGCAGGAGCAATGACCTTTAATCCCCAAAATGAAAATTCTCCCTCCCCCTCTGCTCTTGGAATGAATAAAAATCCACCAAATGTCATCTTCTTTTGTAATCCTGTGCACTTTGACACCAAGATTATGTAAACCATATTTTGTTGCTGAAATACAATTTTCAGTCATTTAGGCAGAGGTCAATGACTTTTGACCTCTTTAAAAAAAAAATTCCCTAACCTCTAGCCTTCTTTCTTGTTGGTAGTTGTCCATACCAATACCTTCCCAAATCAATTTAAATTAGCTTATTTCAATTTGTCACAACTAATAGTAATGCTAAAGGATATGGGATCAAAGCCAGAAGGTCTGCTCACTTCTTATTCAGGAGTGAGGAGGCGACACCAAGTAGATTCCTTAGACTAATATTAACTAAATCATATTTTCATGCCAAAGAGCAAATTTATTGGACGCTCCCTCTGATTTTAAGTGGTAACCGTTATTTAAAAAAATGTGAAAATGTGTGTATTATAATAAAATCTTTCGAATAAACAAGGTGGGCTTAGTTTGTGTGGAAGTGGCAGGCAAACCAATCTTATCTAACTTCGGCCCTCCGCTTAACCCGTGTAGTTCAGCAAAACACAAGCTACCAATCGAAATGACCAAAATAGTCCAAAACCGTGCGAGTTCATCCAATGGGATTTTGATATGTTTACTTGTCTGGGGGTGAGTTGTCCTATGGGGTAGTTGTCCTGGGGGTAATCCTCCTAGAGAATGGTTGCCCTAAGGGGTAGTTGTCCAAGGGGGTAGTTGTCCTAGGGGGGTACTTGTCTGGGGTGGTTATCCGGGGATGGCAACCACCCTCTAGGACGACTACCCCCAGGACAACTACCCCGAATAACTATCCCATAGGACAACAACCTCCTGGACAGCTACTCCCAGACAACCAACCCCTATGATAGTTGTTCGGGAGTAGTTGTCCTAGAGGACGGTTGCCGTAGGGGTAGGTGTCCGGGGATAGACTTCCGGGGTGGATATTGAGGGGCTAGGTGTCCTAGAACCATGGGATACTGTTCTATTCTTTGGATGCGGGTACGCTAAATTTGCGGCCATTAGCTTTGCTGCAATTCATGAAATGGTAAAAAGAGAAGGGTACATGGAAAAGAGAAAATAAGGACGAGATGGGTTATGGAAATGTAAAGCAACATTAAAGGAAAACGGGGCCTTATGTCATAAAAGTTGTTATCAATAGCAAGTTTCAATAACTTGTATAAGATTTTGGAATCATGGCATCTAAATGGCTAGGAGCAAATTTGCTATAAGAAATCTCTCTCCCTCCCACTTTCCCGCTTTCTCTCTCTCTCTCTCTCGCTCTCCCCTCTCTTTCTCTTTCTTGCTCTTTCTCTCTCTCCCTCTCTTTCTCTCTCGTTTTTTTTCTCACTCACTCCCTTCTTTCTCTCTTACCTTCCCCCTCTCTCTCTCTCTCTCTCTCTCTCTCCCTTTCACTCTTTCGCTCCTTTAATCATTCCCATCTTTCCTTTTCTCTCGCTCTCTGTCTTACTCTTCCTCTCTCTTGCTCTCCCCCTCTCCCCTACTTCACTATCTCTCCTTCAGTCCCTTCTCTTTCTCCCTTTCTCTCCTTTCTCTCTATCGCACAGAACATCGACATCCTCAGGGGAAACGAGATCCATATAAACATAATATAGACCTATATAAATAAATAAAGTTTGTGTAGACTTCATTATGTTCTCAGCGGTCATTTATCGATAAATTAGTTCATTCTGTGCTTCTGCGTAATCATTCAGGACAAACTTAATTACAATATATGCAAAAACACTACTTAATACATGGAACAGATTATGTTCGTTTGAACAAGAAGTTCTTGGTTTGAAATATTTTATCTTTGAGTGCGTTCGCGCGCTCTCTCACAACGGAATTTACCGTTCCTCACTAGCTCTAAGGGTCTGTATTCATGCGTGACTTTTTAGTATTAGGGACTGCTACGTGTGACTTCCTTTAAAGGGACTGTGACTACTACGTGTGACTTCCTTTAAAGGAACTGTGTTAGCTACGTGTGACGTCCTTTTAATGCAATATGACGTTCTTGTAAAGCACTGTCAGTGCCTTAAAATGAAGTCACATGTAGCAGTCTACTATGTCGACTTGCAAATCTAAAAGTCCCTTTTATAGCTAGCGTATGAGCGGGCGCGGATAGGTCGCTAAGACGTACGAATAGAGAACAGTCCAGACAGTGAACTACTTTTATAGCCCAAAGTGACCGTTGGCGGATGGTTATTTTGGCATTTTCTAGTTTTCGCACAACATAGAAGGTTCTAATAATGGAATTTCTAATTACAATAACAATGTTGTGCAATTGTCTTTAAAAGAGTACAATACCATCTAAATCAATATCACATTAATCAGAATTTGAGGGATATTGGCATCAACTGAGTGGGGGCGGTTTGGTCTTTATTTAACATCCGTATTTATTTATTTTTCTTTGTTTATTTCTTTTGTTTTTATTGTACTTATTGCAATTATATTTATACGTCCAAGTTGGCTAGTGTGTTGAAGCTAATTCTTGCGATACGGTTGATTTGACCTATGGGGAACCTTTGCCATGCAGTGATTTAGAAGGTGAGAGGTACGTAGCAGAAGTAGGATTTCTCTTCGTTGCAGTCGTAGTCATTCCACTCCTCCCTGGTAATGTCACTGCTACCAGAGTTACGGGGAGACACACAATCTTCTCCCCTGTTGTCGTTAGGTGCGCCGCTCTGCCAATGAGTGTAGGTCACACTAGTCCCATCACTCCACCTAAATGAGCCTTCGTAGCTCCTGTCATTAAAACCAATCCAATAGGCCTGCATACGCGAGGGAAGAAACGGAATGATTATATGCAAATTAAGTAGCCATTAACAAAAGTATAGTAATATTTAATTTTTGTTTATTAAAGAAACAACATCTCAACATCAGTTCCAGTCAAATCTCCAAGATCGAAAAAGAAAAGAAAGTGATTCCTTATTGTCGGCTATTCTATACCTTAAATCTTTAGTGGGCTTACTGCATGCCTCATTCAACCATATCAAATTTCATTATGTTAAGGGATGTTTTAAAAGCACTAGAAAATTAAGCCCCTAAAACACTTCTGCTATCGAGAAAAATTAAATATACAAATTTACCGGTGTTCCCGGTAAATTTTGATAAATTTCAAATAGCGCATACGGCCGTACAATGGCAGCCGCGACCATGAAAATCTCAGAATATGTGGTTTTAATATATAATTTCCAAACGGGAATAGCTAATCGGTCGATACTAGTCAAGAAACATTGTTTTACAGCTTAAGTAATATCTTGAACTTGATGGGGAGCTATACAACATATAGAGTTTATCATTTACAATTTCATAACTTTAAACTAGATTTCAACCACGACAACGATCACTGAATATTGTAGGATAGCATAAACTTCCAATATATTCATTTGAACCAAATTCATGACCCAATACCAAAACTTTGTATTAACTTTAATATAATTATTAAGAAAACAATTATCGTCAACGCCATTTTTCTTGCTTTTCATTCGAGATGATGAAAATAATTTTATTCTGTTTCCTATAAAGTTGGAATGGTGTGTAAGTGTGTGTGTAATTTGGTTTTACAGACGTGTACCAATTAGAGATGATTGTTTACGTCTGGGGACCGACTTTTAGCGTCACCATCCGAAAGACGTGACTCAGTTTCGAACCTGCGTCTTTGGCTGAATCAGTTTGTAGCTTTCATTGTTAGCTGGATTACAAGCGCACGCCACAACGCCCAGTTGTGTTATTTGTGTTTTATCGGATAGCCTTGGTTTGAAAAAATTTGGGGGATCATTTTTTGTTGCCCGAAATGTGTTCACATTTTTTGGGGGGACAAACAACATTTTACAAAACAATTGTGAGGACAAAGATACGTCGAGATCATTCGGGAACAAATCATATCTTTCAAAATTATAAAAATAATCAAAAAAAAAATGTTGGGGGGAGAAAAAAATGTGTCATTAGTGACATAAAAACCTCGAGAGGGCGACATGCATTAATTAAAAATATTGATTTCACCGGCTGGTTAATATAACACTGGAAAGTGACCGACCAGGAAAATATAACAATTGTGAGGACAAAGATACGTCGAGATCATTCGGGAACAAATCATATCTTTCAAAATTATAAAAATAATCAACAAAAAAATGTTGGGGGGAGAAAAAAATGTGTCATTAGTGACATAAAAACCTCGAGAGGGCGACATGCATTAATTAAAAATATTGATTTCACCGGCTGGTTAATATAACACTGGAAAGTGACCGACCAGGAAAATATAACAATTACGACCCTCGCAATTGATATCACGTGACGAGCTCTAGACCAACCACATCTCGCTATCTGTCTAAGCTATCTAATATTTGTCTTACCTCTTTTTAAGAGATAGTGTAATCATATCATATATTTTGTATACATTTGAAACGATATAGATACTATCTTCTTCAAAAACCTATTAATTAATTTTGTGTTTTTGCGATTTGCATATTGCAACCAGATTAAAAACATACAAATAAAACAATAACAAACATTATAAGGAATGAACAATTACAATCAAGTCAAACACAGCTGAACTACATTGGATGTATCCTCTAATTGGTGCCTAACTCTCTCATATTGCTCCGGTTGTCTCATTTTCGCTAGCTGGAACATTGCCAGCACAAACCACTGACCTCTACCTCCTGGACGGATCATCGCCCATTCCATTTCACTATACGTTACGTACTAAAAGGCTGTATTGTCTGACCGTTCATGAATATTCATGTTTTTGCTTACCTCCGCAAAATGTTTGCTTTTACTAAATGGAAAAACTACGGTGGGGGTTGGATGAAATAGACATAATGAACAAAGCAGAATGGTTCCTTGATAATTCATGCTTCTTATCCTACGTGTGCTTGACCTATAATCTTAAAATCGCTTGGCAAACTGAGTCCAAAGTTCGACTTGTTTCACATGTGTATTATAGGCAATAGCGAGCTTGCAACCTATTTTGATCAAATTACGGTGGGTGAACTTTCAAAAGTCAATGGGACATGAGGGTTCCAATGAAAGAGCTAGTGATAACGTACGTCGGGGTGGATATGCTTTTCGTTTGAAAAAAAAAGGAATTTTAAACGATTTGGGGGGGGGGGTAAAATTCCATAGGCTAACATGTTAGGCTGCTTACTCTAACGATAGGGGGCGTTGTGAAATGAGACTAAACGGAGCAATATGCTCTCTCTTTTTATTTATTTTTTGTATTCGAAATTATATATGGCCACTCAATTCACCCTCCCCCATACAGCTACGAATACTCGTCTGCTCACCCTGTCTTTATCATCGGTGTAAGCCACATCGGTATAACTCTTCCAAAGGTCATAGACCTCTGCACTCTCCCCCGAGTTGTGGAAGCTCACTAGATGCGCCCCAAGCCCTCTGCATGCACTATCCGCACCGCTCCATGTTCTCTTGTAGGAGCTGTAGTGGTAGCAGCGGTCACCGACTCCCACGAACATGTCCGGACAGCATCCTTCGGTGAGGCATGCGATGGCGGCAATGAGGAACAGGCTGATGGTCACGTTGAAAGTCATGTTGCAAGCCTGTACTGGAGATACGAAGAGGAAGAGAAAGTGGGAGGGAGAAATATATATGTTTTATTGAAAGTTTACAGACACACCTTTTTAAATGACTTTAAATAAATGTGTTAGCATTAATTTTTTTCGAAGTGCGTAGAGCAATATTTTTTGTTTGGATTGTCTGTTTTTAATGAAAGATAGTCAGAGGAAGGGGAAAATAAAGGAAAAAAAGGGGGACCAGCAAAGAGAGGGAAAAACAAGCAGAGAGAGAGAGAGAGAGGGGTCGACATTTCTGCCATTTGGTCCAATTGCCATTTTGCATTTTGTTTTAATATATCAATGGTCTGATACCAAGTAGGTCCATAATCATCAAAATAAAACAAGGCTGCTACAACAAGAGATATCTACATTATTTGTCATTGTATCGTAAAAAACGTGTTAAATTCTGAAGTCATCAGGCAGTGGCAATTATGTTTATTTTTCGAAATTTAAATATTATATCTTTAAAACTCGAAAGCCTGGTTTTCATCAAAACTGCATTGTATGTTACTATGAGGGGGGAAAAATGCTAATCTTCAACAGTTATTTGAAAATGGGGCTATTTTCTTTGTCTACAATACAGATTATTGATTTTCATTTGATTTACTAAAAACGTAGGGGTACTTGTAATTGAGTTTTTACCGATCTTTGCCTTAAAACGGCAAATAATGTCATTGATAGCACCTCTCCTCCCTCCCCCAAAACCTCTACCTAGGCCTACTTACCTGAACGACACCATTTATATTAATTAACAAAGCTGTGTGTTGATACATACTCATACAATTCCGCAGGTTCTAAGACATTTTTCTGACTTATTTGTATACACAAGATCGATCACGTGATCTTACCTTACTCACGTGTTCTTACTTTACTGGGTGCAAGTATTGAAATTACTTTCAGAAAGCCTAACATTTAAATTGTATATATCAAGGAGAATCATATTCTCACAATCACATCATTAAACAGGTAAAGATATTATTTCTAACTTTAGAGGCAAGACTATTTAAAACAAAATAATTTTGTAACAGGAACACGATGGTAACTTCTTTTTCTATGTTTCAATAATATCATGTATAATTTATATCCTATGGACAAATCATGTTCCGATCATGTACGTCATTGATTGTCATGTTCGCACATTTCAATATAGGTGACGCACAAGTCTACCGACATTGCTACCGTGTTGGCGGTAATTCTTAGCGGTAATTAAAGATTGCCATTTGAGAGCATTTTCAATGTTGAAAGTGGAATAGTGTATAAATTATGTAATAATACAATATATACAAGTACTAATACAACAACTGGGTATATTATCAACAATCCATCAAATCTATGATGATTCTGTGGCTAAGCTATATTATTTAAATATTTTAAAGGTTTGAAGAATGTTGATAGGAAACCAAACTGCTGTGGAAGTATTTGTTTAAATTTATTATATTATAAATAGTCGAATTTTAGTAAAATGTCTATTTTTTTATTGTGATAGAATATATATATTTTATCACAATAACAAAAGAGGAACTGTATTTCCTTAGAAGCTTGCAAAATAACCAAGATGTAAAAATTCCGACCATTACCCTCCTCTCTCTCTCATTTCAAAAGTGTAGGAATTTTGTTCTACTTACACCTAAATCCTTTGACGAGCGGTTGAAAATATCAGCTTGTCTAGAATGAATCTTGAAATGAGTATGGCATGAAGACGAGTTTAACGAGATTATAATGTTAAATTCATGAGAACTTTTGTCTGTTTTTCAGGTGTATCAACATTGCGCCAATATCACTATCACTTTTATCTCAAATCTAATCAAAATTGATACAATTGCAGCGGGGGTTGAGTTTAAACTGTGATAATTACCTGAACAATATTTAATATAGTGAGTAAATACACGATAAAAGGCCTAGAATCCCATACGCGAGAACATGTGACTCAGTTTTTTATGCTGATGCATGATTTAGAAGACTTTGATCTAGCTGCACGCTTCGCTCTTAAAGTTCGTATTAAGTTCGTTTTAATAGAAGGCGGAATCTTCTACTCGGCTGTCAGGAACACGATAATAACATCCCACGAGAAATGTTTTACCTGATGTCAATACAAATCTGGGTCCATATTATTTCACTAATATGCAGAACGTGCAGAACATCTCATAAAACTTTCATTTTCTTAGTTATTGATGACTGAATAGATTTATTTCATACAGGGTTGTTTAATACACATTTGAAACAAATATACTAGGGGGAATGTATGCTTGAGCTTTTTTTAATAGAAAATGTTTAAAGTCTTGCATTACATCGGCAAATAAGAGGAGAGCTCATAAGATACGTCACAAAGTTGCTAAGTTGTGTTTGATTGAAAGCCCCTTAACCAATTTATTCCTTTTGTCTTTCAATTGGCTTTTGCTCAAACTTTGTCTGACCAGTTTCTCTCATATTTTTCCGCCTTCTATTAATAATCCCTAAATCTTGTTTATGTACACCTAATCTAATTTCACAATGCTTTGAAAATGTTTATTTCGAAATCTAATTGGATGACCAGAACTCCAGCCCAAGTCAAAATGGTTCGGTATTCATCAGGGAACAAAAACACACTTTCAAACCTTTGTTCCCAGAAATTGGTCACGGTATCCACAGGCTGGTCTCCTACTATTGTCCTATCTGTTTGTTTTCATTCCTCTGTTTGTCATCCTTTATTTGCTACCTATGATATTTGAATATTCATTATTTCCTTTTATTATATAAATGAACATGTAAATACCTATATATGCAAAATAAATCCCTGAGGTTTAAAGTTGTAAAGCCCAGGGCAGTTCAACACAGGCAATCATAGAGTAAGGGTGTCTTCATCGAAGTGTCTCTGTAAGTTTAGAACCACGCCCTTTGCCTACCCACTTTACATTATCAAGTCATTATATCGACAAATTTGGCTCGCGCTTTGCGCTCGCATGGTCTAACTGCATAATGTAATTCCGAACGTGAGTAGCGTCCTAGAACCTCCGACGCCATATTTGTTTAATCTATTAAACCCATGTTAAAATGATTATTTCAGGGGATTTATTAAAAATAAGGGTTTATAATGCAATGATTTCAGGTCACTTTTTTGAAGAAAAAAAAAATCAGCACGCGTTATACGCTCACATGATGGTATTGCCCATTGGGTATATAATTTAGACCCAAAGGCAAACAATACTGTGTTTCCAGTTCATCACCCTACCCCCTCCCCCACCCCAGTGGTAGTCTAAAAATGAGGGTAGAGCAAGGAGACAAGAAAAAGGAAGGCTTAACAATTTTGGACTGTCTGAAATGGTGACAACGGGGGGGGGGGGGCAGTCGGGGGAAGACAAAAATCTTCAAACGGCGGGTAAACAAAAAATGATGGAGCCCCCCCCCCCCCCAATTCTGAAAATCTTCCTAAGCATATGCACCCCCCTCCCCTACCAACAACAAAATAAAAAATAAATAAATAAATAAATAAAAATGGTCGACCTACAAGAACACTATGACAAAATTTACATTAATAAATAAAGTTCTGATAAGATACATACACCTACAATTCCGCTAGTTTTAAGACCGTTTCCGTTTTGTTTTTGTATACACAAGGTCGAGCACGTGTTCTTTCTTTACTGGGTGCTAGCCAATGATTATGTTGCTGAGCTATATAATTTCAACATTTCACAGGTTTGAGGAATTGCTGATAGAAGACTTAACTGCCATGAAATTATTTGTATAAATATATTATATCATTAATATGTATAATATCTTTTTATGTTATTTTACAATTGAAGAAAAAAACAACACTGATACTGTATTTCCTTAAAGCCCGCAAAGTACCCTAGATTTTAAAGGTAGGACCATCCACCCACTCTTTCTTTTTCCCTCTCTTTCCCTCTCTCTCTCTCTCTCTCTTATTTCAAAAGTCTAGGAAGTTCGTTCTCCTTATACCAATATCCTTTGACGCGCGGATGAAAATATCGGCTTTTTCTCGAATATGAATCTTGGAAATTGACATGTGAACGAGTTTGATGAGATAAGCGTAATGGATTCATGAGAATTGTTGTCGTCCTTGCAGGTGTATCACCACTAGGCCAATATTACTATCACATTTATCGAAGCTGTAATCAATATTCATACAGTTATTGTAGCGGGGTTTGAGTTTAAACTGTGACAATGACCTGAAAAATATTTACCTATTAAAACGTGAGTAAATACACGATAAAAAAGGCCTCGAATCCCAAAAGTTCGTTCGTTCGTGTCTCCTTAGATCAAGATTAAATCTTGATCTTCGGAGTAGTTTCTACAACCGGCCGTGTCAAACACGTTGCCCCGGGGTGCGAGATAGGACTCTTGTAGCGTGCCCCTATTTAAAGCAATTATACAATAACAATTTACATTACATTTAATTAAAAGTATGAAACTATTAAAATTACTGTCATGTTACGGGAAAAGATATTTTATATATATATATATATATATAAGAAAGTTTAGTGAAACTGCAATTTCTGACAGTGCTCAACTGTAGGAGCAAATGTAGATATAGGAGTTGGAAGGTTATTGGTACGAGTTATACAGACTGGCCGGCATCACAAAGTATTTACATCGTTTATAACATTTATACAGAACAGTTACACAAATAATACTCGTTTGCAAAATAAACGTATATCATTAACCTAGTAAACAGTAATGTCAATAGGAAAATACGATAAACAATTACCTTAAGTTTGATTAAATTATAATAATATAGTTGGGAGAATTAAGGATTCGATCAGATCAGTTTTCACTATTTGTTATAATTAATAATGGTCCGTTTCCACTTAGACTTTAAGACTATCTTTAATTGCACATCAAGCATTGAAGTCACTACTTGTGTACCATTTTCTTTCATCTGGACAATGTAACCGAGTCCCGTTAAAGGTGTAGTCCACCCTGATATTAAGTTGGTTTTAATAGAAGACGGACAAAAAAAAAAGATAAACTGGTCAGTGAAAATTTGAGCAAAAGCAAACGAAACACAAAATTAGAAAGTAATTATTTTGTTGAGGTACAATCAATCGAACACAACTTGGCGTCTCTGTGACGAATCTTTCTAGCTCCCATTCTGTTTGCCCATGTAATAATTGTGTTTTTTTATTCGTATTTTTTCCTTTAGTCCTTTAATCAAAATATAAATTCACAGATTTATCCTAAATTCATGTATATTTACAACCCTGGATGAAACAATTAATAATTAATAAAATGAATGTTTATGAAGACGTTCTGCATGGAGCAAATTTAAGAGAAGATCAAAATATATGTAAAAGTGTTGTAAACTTGACTTTCAGTGATGACAACTTCAAAACAGTCATATCTTTTTTCATTTTTTAAATAGGATATTGCTCAATATTTCACTTATATGTTTCTCTCATTTTCTTACTTTATTCTAACCAAATTAATATTAGGGCGGACTTTTTCCTTAACGAAAAAGTCACTTGAGGACACAAATTTAAGTTATATAAGAGGAGATGTCGCACAAGGAAATGATAACATTCTTTTGGTCAAAGAATGGTTAATTTTGGGATGACCTTTTTGCTGTAGGACTCTAGTTTAAAGGCTAAGTCTACATCAAAAATATATTGATGCAGAAAAACAAAAGAAACAGAGCCAAAACAAAAGTGAAATCGGATAACTTATATTGAAGTTATGATTTCATGTTAAACTATGAATACTATAGAACTTAGAAAATCTCTAGAAAAAATTGACAATTTGGTTATCAGTTTGTGACGTGAATGCTTTTATAAATTGCTCTATATATTTTTATCCCATTAATATCCCTTTCTATTCTCCAAAAATTGACTTTCCATGCCTTTGCCCAGGTTGTATGATTTGTATCATAGTACGTGACATCTCACAAATTCTTGAACTTTGAAGGATTTATAATTTTTTTCTGAATAATGTTCATAAACATCGAATTTTATCTAAATAATTTAAACAAATTTACATTTGTCATGACGTAATTGAAAAACTAATTACTCTATAATAGAGCATCCACATAAAAACTTATTACTATCATTACAATTTGGATGCTGGTCTGAGGAATTGAGATTTTTAGGGGAAAATTCTGAAATTAATAATAAAAATATAAAGCGTGAGAACTTTTGTCGTTCTGAAAGGTGTATCAACATTGGGCCAATATTAATATCATAGTTTATCTAAGCTCTAATATATAGTCACACAAATGGAGCGGGTGTGAGTTTAAATTGTGATAATGACCTGAACAATATTTTACTAGGTGAGTAAATACACGATTAAAAGCCTTTAATCTCTAAAGTATAATTATGAAGTGGAAGATATGACGTCAGCCTTTTTTGTATATGTGTGTTAAGCCATGAATAAAATCATGAAGAAAATGGTAATTGTACATATTAATCTGAAGTTTATATACGAATCGCCAACGAATGGTAATACAGTTCCAGAATACTGAGTGACTGAAATAAATTAAAACAAAAAATAAATAAATGCACGAATAAAATGGAGATCATTCCGGATTTCCGAGTCACTTGGAAGACGATCGTAACTATTTTTGACAAATCAACTCGTGTTAAAGCCATTTCAGAGTATTGTATATCCAATGAAATAATAATGTTGTGATTAAGTAATACGTCATTTTCATGTTCGCACATTTCAAAAGTTTGATGCGCAAGTCTTTTGATATTGGCTTAGATTGATTTTGTTTAAGTAGCTGCTACCTTTAAATGTATATATTTTACTATTGGACCAATCCTCAATGTATATTGTTGATACTCAGTAACGATCTGTGTGAAGTAGATGATAAATATAAGTTTAGATGAAGACAAACCATTGGTTAAAATGGGAGATTGGGACCGGGGATTAGAAATGATAAATTCTTGTAGCTCAATAGATGCTGTTTCTGATTTTCTGAGTTTCTGTTTTACTATTGTGTGGATATGTATTTGACATTATATTCCACATACTAACAATCTTGTTCTACGATTGGTCAAAAGTAAATCACGTGATGAAAGATAGTTCGCCCATCATTGATGGGTGAAGAAAAGTTCGTTGCACTGTGTAGAAAGTAGTACTTTCTTCAAAGAGCAAAGCACTTTCACTGAAGATAGAGCTACTATGTACACAGTGCAACGCACTTTAATTGTATACGTTGCGTATTGCTCTCCTCTAGTTTTAGTGTTAGTACGCGAGCTTTGGTCACGCGCGAACTACTTACGGTTACACCACCATTTCGTACAAAGTTTGCTAGCTGTTAATTGATGACTTGTTGCTCTAAAATAAGAAGTGAAATGTTTCCGATGTTAATAAAGAAGCAAATAATCATCTTTTGATTTCAGTCGATGGCAAACTATCACTTCCTCAGTGATCTGAATGTATACGCTATCTTTCCTCAGCTTCGCTTTGGAAAGATAGCTACGCCCAGATCACCTTGGAAGTGATAGTTTGTCCCATCACCTTCACCAACGGTAATTATTTGCTTATTATATTCCACATACTAACAATCTTGCTCGACGATTGGTCAAATTTATCATATATTTCATATTGTCGTCTTTATTATATTTCTTTTTAATCATAAGGGCTGACATAATGGGCAAAGTGCAATTGCATCATTCACATTACGTGTAATTTATCCGTTAGATACCCTGAACATTGAACCTTTATAATTAGTAGTGCATGTGTGTTCAAAAGGTTTGAAATATATACTAGTATGGAGTTGTCTTTGGTATTAACAAAAATACCACAAAACAAAACTGTAAATACGAATAAATAAGGTAAATCCCTGTGAAAGCCTAAATGGGAAAAAAATCTCACTTTTGTTATCAATTTGCACACTATGGCATTTCTAAAACCTAAATACCCAGTGCTGAACTTGTTGTTTGGATGTCTGTTAACGTTAGTGAAAGCAAACAACGGATATAAACATATATATTCTTTTAATACAAATATTCCATATGATTGCCATAAATAATTTGTTATTAATTCGTCGCTGTTTTCACGAAGTGACGGTAGTGAAAAAAAATTGCATTCACTTTGCGTTACGATTTTCCTCACTACCGTCACTTCGTGAAAACAAGGACGAATTGTCGTTATTCACTTCCGTATTATTTTCAAATTACGTCTGTAAGTTCGATAGCTTTTATAACAACAACAACTCTGTTGAATGGCTCTCTACAATCTAAATCTGGACGGTTCTTATTTTCACTTGTATCCCTCTATTATCCCGTACGTACACATGCTGCTTCGCGGCATCTTCGCGGCTTGCAACAAGTAGGGAACAATCACGGTAGTGGAGATAATACAAAAATGATCGGATTCTGGACTAGCACGAGAGTATAGTGGAATGGTGATTGTAAGAAATACACGGAGAGCAGAATCGAAGTTTAAAAATGGAGAAATAAAAAACGCGATGGGAGTATGCATGGCCTTGAAGAAAATTAAGTGAGATGAGAAATGAGCTGGTTAGACGTAATAATGAGAGTAAAGGCAATTTGAAGTAAAAACAAA
This sequence comes from Strongylocentrotus purpuratus, assembly GCF_000002235.5. Lineage (NCBI taxonomy): Eukaryota > Metazoa > Echinodermata > Echinoidea > Camarodonta > Strongylocentrotidae > Strongylocentrotus > Strongylocentrotus purpuratus. Next base: position 27,088,199 of record NW_022145606.1, read on the forward strand.
AGATGGAGAAATGAAAACAATAGACTTAAAGGAGAAACAGATCGAGTTCGGGAACAAGGGTAGGACTTTTTTCTACAATGTGACTGATTTCATCTTAATATATCCATTTCACCTATAATCATGAGAAAGGTATGAAGCACCCAAGCAGCTTCTTGGTGCAAGCCGAAGATGGCGTGATCCGCGAATTCGTTCTCACGGGAAAATAGACCAATAGTATACTGACACGTCATGATTCTCGTCTTGCTTCAGGTGTTGGGGAGCTCGAGGTTCTAGGCTAAGCGGAGAGATTGATATCATAAAAGCAAGCACGTTTTTGAGCCCTGTTCGATAAAATGTGTAATCACTAACAAAAACCGAATCTCTATGAAACATTTGATCTCGATCAGCCAAGCAAATACCACGATTTTGGCATCTTATAACAGTTATTGAAACTTGTTATTGCTGGAATTTATTTTTCACTAAACCTCTAAACATATACCTGCCTGTTAGATAATTGATCAAGTAATTAATTTGTAGTTTCAAAGATTTTGGTTTGTGTCAAAACTGTTTCATTTAGACAGTCCATTTCAAAACTGTAATCGTTCAATTACAAATTAAACACTATTTACTTACACGAGCATTTACCTAGTCATATTTAGGATAGAATGAGAGGAAAAATGAATACTGGGGACTATTATGATTGACAAGCCAACACTGCAGATAAATATGTATATTAATTCAAGTCATGCAAAATGTAACTTTCCTTATTCAATATGTAAAGACACACAAATGTAATTACAATCTATTTTGATGTCATTGAAGAATACATATGATATTAAACGCTAACAATTTCATCAATACAGACATTTGTAGATACTCCCATCATAAAGATAGTTCATAGATTAGGGATGCCAGTTAGAATTGATCAGAGGGCCTGACAATTACCTATAGAATGAGCTATTTTGTACACAAAAAAGCCTGAACTATGGTCTGAAAATAACTCGCCAGGGCCTGAATTCGGGCTATTGCCTGAAAACTGGCATCCCTAATAGATGCAGAAATTAATTAAATATCATAGATTAAGACCTACAGTTCATTTGTTTTGATGCTACTCATCAATGAATGAGTTTCTTATTGCACTGTGTGTTTGCATCTTGACATTTTGGCTTATGATACCTGAGAGAGGAAGAGTCACCCCATGCCTTACCACATTGATCACATACATAGGGCTTCTCACCTGTATGGATGCGCTTATGTATTGTGAGATTATTTATTTGACTAAATGCTTTACCACACTGATCACATAAATAGGGCTTCTCACCTGTGTGAATGTGTTTATGTTTTTTGAGATCACAAGCTTGATTACATGCCTTACCACATTGATCACATACATATGGCTTCTCACCTGTATGAATTCGTTTATGAGTTGTGAGAACATGTTTCTGATTAAATGCATTACCACAATGATCACATACATATGGCTTCTCACCTGTATGGATGCGTTCATGTGCTTTGAGATGATGTTTTTCACTAAATGCCTTACCACATTGCTCACATACATAGGTTTTTTTTACCTGTATGGATGCGTTTATGTCTTTCGAGATTAAGCTTGACTACATGCCTTTCACATACATAGGGCTTCCCACCTGTATGGATGCGTTCATGTGCTGTAAGAACATCTTTACGATTAAATTCCTGACCACACTGGTCACATACATAGGGCTTCTCACCTGTATGGATGCGTTTATGTTTTTTGAGATTACCCATATGATTAAATGCCTTACCACAATGATCACATACATAGCGCTTCTCATCTGTATGAATGCGTTTATGTGATGTGAGATGAGCTTTTTGAGTAAATTCCTTACCACACTGATCACATACATGGGGCTTCTTATCTATATAGATGCATTTATGTGTTGTAAGATTATGTGCATCACTGAATGTTTTACCACATTGATCACATGCACAAGATTTCTTCGCTACATGATTCTCTTTCTGTTTGACAGGATTATCGTTAAATGCGTTACCATATTTACCACAAAAATATGGCTTATTATTTGTTTTGGCGCTTCCAAGTTTAGTACAATGAATTTCATCAGTAAATTTCCTATCACTACAAGTAGGTTTAATATTATTTTTCATTTTATCATTTGACAAATCATTGTTGGCTTTATTCTTTGTATCACTGCCCGAGTTCTTTCTCACACCTCTATTAACAGATTGAATAGGTTTTTGTATTTCTCCTTTGATGAACTGTAGAATGTCTTCCTTTGGTGCATCTGCTGGCGGGAGGATACCATAGTGTCCATGTTTGTACTTGAGATGCCTTGCTAAGACGATAGGAATTGCGTAGCGTGAACCACAGTACTCACATCTATAGGCGAGGCCAGAATCTAAAATAATAAGATAAAGCATACAAGGCATAGTATGAAACTCTAGAGTAAAAAAAAAAAAAAATCACAATCACAATGTATTAAAGCTAATAAGTGATTGTTGTGGGGTCTTTTTTTTCTGCATCCTCTCTCTTTCTGGGCATTTAATTTAATTTATATAATAAGTTCATTGAACATGTCGAAATTTGTAATCAATAGGCAACGCACTTTTCATTCTGCATATATAAATATATATATAAATGAAATTTCTATCGTGTTATTTGACACAGGTTTCCTAATCAAGTTACTGTTTCAATGTTGAGTTTATAGAGCTGCGATGTGATACCAAGATCTTTTGCATGCCTCTCCCCATAGTAGACCAGTAGCTCCGTTCCTGGACATATTGGTTTGAAGGTACGGTAGTAGATCTCACCAAGATACTGGAATGCTACAAGGTTCTGTTCACCCTCATTGCATGCACAGTTGATGTCTTGCATCCAGTTGCCTGTCTGCTCACTTTTGCTGTCAGCAGATTGGTGAGGTTTTCCTTCCTTGCATGTATAAGTACAAATGTAGAAAAGAATGCACTGCATTGTATTTCTGCCCAACAATTTTAAATCATTCAATATTTAGTGGATGCCTAAGCAAAACTATGTTGGTATACAATGAATTAGCATAAATATAACCATACTAGAAGTTTATCATATGCTTAGAAGAAAAAAAAAAGAACAATGTATACTTTAGGGGATGGGGCATTTTGTAACAATTAATGCAGTGTAAGGATAAATCCATGAAAATAGATTGTATGTGAAATGCTAGGGAAGGCAAAGTAATAATCCTCCCCTAAATCTGTTTTTTTTCCAATAACCATATTTATGTACATCTCCAAAATAGATGTAGCTAATACAAATTTGGAGCAAGTTTCATTAAAGCACAGTACAGCAAGAAATATTTTCTTAATACTCAGTTCGTATTTTCATTGCTGTCAAAACTACATGTGCAAGATTTGCTTATAAATATAACCAATATTAAATAATGTTCAAACATGACATGCATTGTTGTTTAATACATAATCATATCAAAAGAAGAATGACTCGATATACCTCCAAAGCATTTGCACCATTATCTTCAATCTCTAGGTCCACAATGTCACCAGCGTATGGAATAAACAGATATCCTTTAAGAATGAACTTGGTAGCAAAGATCCCCTGACCAACCCCTGGTATTGATGACGGCTTGACCGCCAGACCATCAGGTAGAGTCTTCCTTGCTTTGTCTTTAGACCCTTTAGGGCTGGGGTTGTCCTTGATGGTGGTAAGGGAATGCTTGGAACACCCACCTTCAAAGACCTCGTGACAGTCCTCACAATCTGAAGGGGAAAATAATGATAATAAAATTGATTATCTATTGAACATCATTATCGTCTTCATTTCTTAAAACCAGATGTGTTTTCAAGGCTGCATGGAAGGAATTATGTTCATTAGATAATTCACCTCTGATTACAGGTATATAACTGATCATTTTGTTAAATGAATTCAGTAGGTTTTTTCAAAACTGATGCATTAGAATAGGTTTAAAGTAGTCCATGTATTGAAAGGGGAGATGTTCATACGCAACCACTTCATACATTGTACATGGAGCTTCAGAATAATCAGCCTTACGAATTTGAAGAATTCTACAACAAAAACGAAAAATATACAAATGACCAACAAAAAAGAACAAAACAAAAGAACAGAATAAAACAAAAGTCCATATTGTGTTTACTTACAATCATCTTCTTTATAGGACTTCCGGCTCACTGCTCTTCTGGAGTATCTAGATAGTCTGGGTGATGGTTGGGGTTTCTCCTTTCTCCTGTCTGAAATTAAATTAATTATTCAGTTTATTCCGAGTATATACATACCATAATGATAAAGATTTTCATTTCAGAATTATACTATTTACCCTCAGCCCTGGTATGAACCCATGTACATTTATTTTTCACCCACTTTAGTTCCCTATATCTTCAATTTTCATTGCACAGCCAGCAAACTGATGGTGCTTTCTATGTGTGATAAATCAAAGGTAATACAAAGTTTTGGGAGATTTTGAAATTAGGTGGATATTATTTCTTTATAATTTTGATATATTAAGATGGGCCTGTGGATGTATAAGCACAAAAAAATTCAGCCCCTAAAACTCTTCTACTTTCGGGAAAAATTGAATACAAACATTTACCGGTGCTCCCGGTAAATTTTGATAAATTTCAAATAGCGCCTATGGTCGTACAATGGTGGCTGCGACCTTGAAAATCTCAGAGTATGTTGTTGTGATATATAATTTCCAAACGAGAATAGCTAATCGGTCAATTTTAGACAAGAAACATTGTTTTATAGCTTAATTAATATATTGACCTTGAGAGGGAGCTATACGACATAAAGAGTTTATTATTTATAATTTCATAACTTTAGACTCGATTTCAACCACGACAACGATCACTGCATATTGTAGGATCGCATAATACTCTCAATACGTTCATTTGAACCAAATTCATGTGCCCATACCAAATTTTTTTAATACCTTTAATAACATGAAATTGAAAAGGAGGGGGGGAAATAAATTTAGTGAGAGACAATAGTGTTTTATTCTGATCAGTGCCAAATGGGAAGCTTCAGTATTTCCACATATTTCATCAAATAATAAACGTCAATTTCTTCATATGACCACTGAATAATGATGCTTTCTGGTATCGCTACCATTTGTCATAATTAGTCATATCAAGTTGTCAAAACATGTCTTCGTTCATGGGTGTAAAAAATAGTAATAGACATCATCAGTTTAATGGGACACATAACGCAGAATCGCCCTATCTAGCTTTCATTCAAATGGAAAAAAAATATATATAATGCCCAAGAAAATGGAAATTGAATTTGGAAAGAAAAAGCATACTTTCTTACCAGAGAGAGACTTTGCCTTTCCACCAGTACGTCCACCATCTTTCATACAAGATGTTTGGGGTTGCTCGGGAGAATGGTCACATTCTGTAGCTACTCCTGTCAGGTTTGCTCAGTCTTCTGATCACCTGACTGATTCCCCTGATCACCTGATGAAGCTGTCGGATTGGTTTGTGGTTGGGTGGAATCGGCATAGTCCTTTCATTCAAGGAGATCAATGATTATCTCGCTAACTGTAGGATGAGCATCATTGAGTGGAGTGCCGTCATCATCACACACAGTCCCTGATGTTACAGTGTGCTAAATGAGAAAGAAGAAACAGAATATGAATGTGTTCCTCTGGCAGTCACGCTTATCATCTCTCTCCCTTCCTTTAGTCTCTGTATTTTCCTAATACTTCATATTCCCACCTACGTGAAAAAAAAAAATTATGAAGAAAAAACGTACTACCGTAATTTGGAGGAAAAAACAGAGTAATTTGGGGAAAAAAACCGTAATGGTTGGCAGCTCTGTTCAGGCAAGACAAAAACGGTGTAGCCACTATTTCGGTGAGGTAAACTTCTAGTTATGACAGAACTTATTAAATAAGAAATATCTTGATTACATTTTTCCAAATGGTAACTTTACATCAGATTGATTAGATAATATGTACATGTACAAGAACTTAAATGTATGCATACTTACTGGTTTAGGTTCGGGCTGTTTCTTTGTGATAACTGGTTTGTTTGATTTGACTGCAGGGGCCTTGAAAGGTGCAATAAAAGATCCTGTTTAAAAAGTAAAGAAAATATTAATTTAATGAAAGTAAACAAATAAAATATATCAATGATTGTGTAATCAATTCTTACTTAATTTAGTGGATAGCAAAACACCAAAAAAACTTTTTGAAAGGTTAAAGCTATTTAACATACAAGAGATTATAGTTTTTAGTTTGAAATATATCGGGCGTTCCTGTTTCAACATACAATGTACAGTGTTCTGTATGTAGCAAGAAAAATGAATTAATTAAATCAAAATTAAAAGTTTTTTTTTTGTCAACAGTAGGCCACAACTTCTTTGAATAGCACAAGCATAAACATATTTGTAAAAGGGCTAAAGCTATGAAACAAGTTTATTAAATGAAATTTGAATATCTTATTTGTAGAAATAAGATTATATTAACTCTTTGTTTGCTTTGTTCGCCGATTTGCACGGACGTAGGCGTGCCAACTTCGCATTTTTGCACAGATGTATACGAGTCAATTAGACATTCATAATACCGCTCGCAGTGTGTAGCCACGCGTTGCGTTTACTATTGTTTACATTGTATACATCGCACACTTTCCGGTAAACTGTTTTTCTTCATAGTGTTACATTCGAAATTACCGTGTATTTAGCGGTTTTCTTTGGATTTTTTTTACTGATGTTACGATGGCACCTGCTGGAAAACGTCAACGTGTGTTTAGTGTAGAGGAGGCTCGAGATCTTGTTACTATGGAAGCATGGAGCATGGACTCTGATTCCGACGAATCGAGCAGTGACGAAGACTCTAGTGATAAAAGTGTTCCCTGAGAGTAGACTGATAGAATAAGAATGAATAAAAATTAATGAAAGAGCTAGAGATGACAGCAAGAAAGAGAGTAGACTGATAGAATAAGAATGAATAAAAAAAAATGAAAGAAGGAGATAGAGATGACAGCAAGAAAGAGAGTAGACAGTGATAGAATAAGAATGAATAAAAATAATGAAAGAAAGAGATAGAGATGACAGCAAGAAAGAGAGTAGACTGATAGAATAAGAATGAATAAAAATTAATGAAAGAGCTAGAGATGACAGCAAGAAAGAGAGTAGACAGTGATAGAATAAGAATGAATAAAACTAATGAAAGAAAGATGTATCCTGTCTTGCCGTCATCTTTATATCTTTCTTTTATTATCTTTATTCATTCTTATGCTATCAGTGTTTACTCTCTTTCTTTCCGTCATCTCTATCTTATTATTATTATCATTTTCCTATCTATATGTACCCTATGTCTTGCCGTCATCTGTATATCTTTTTCTTATTATCTTTATTCATTATTATGCTATGAGTGTAATACTCTCTTTCTTGCCGTCATCTCTATCTCATTATTATTATCATTTTCCTATCTATATGTACCCTATGTCTTGCCGTCATCTCTATATCTTTCTCTTATTATCTTTATTCATTCTTATGCTATCAGTGTTTACTCTCTTTCTTTCCGTCATCTCTATCTTATTATTATTATCATTTTCCTATCTATAATTATGTACCCTATGTCTTGCCGTCATCTCTATATCTTTCTCTTATTATCTTTATTCATTCTTATGCTATCAGTGTTTACTCTCTTTCTTGCCGTCATCTCTATCTTATTATTATTATCATTTTCCTATCTATATGTACCCTATGTCTTGCCGTCATCTGTATATCTTTCTCTTATTATCTTTATTCATTCTTATGCTATCAGTGTTTACTCTCTTTCTTGCCGTCATCTCTATCTTATTATTATTATTATTTTCCTATCAATATGTATCCTATGTCTTGCCGTCATCTCTATATATTTCTCTTATTATCTTTATTCATTCTTGTGCTATCAGTGTTTACTCTCTTTCTTTCCGTCATCTCTATCTTTTTATTATTATCATTTTCCTATCTATATGTACCCTATGTCTTGCCGTCATCTCTATATCTTTCTCTTATTATCTTTATTCATTCTTATGCTATCAGTGTTTACTCTCTTTCTTTCCGTCATCTCTATCTTATTATTATTATCATTTTCCTATCTATATGTACCCTATGTCTTGCCGTCATCTCTATATCTTTCTCTTATTATCTTTATTCATTCTTATGCTATCAGTGTTTACTCTCTTTCTTTCCGTCATCTCTATCTCATTATTATTGTTATTTTCGTATCAATATGTATCCTGTCTTGCCGTCATCTTTATCTCTTTCTCTTATAATCTTTATTCACAGTAAAGTCCTTTCATTTCATATCACTATTTCTCTCTCATAATGTCTCTCACGTCCGTTCTCCATATTTTATTCATTGCATACTCCACTCGTCAATCATTTCTGATAATAAGCTCTCTCACAATAAAGTAAATGGAAAACAATGCAATATAGTTTATATTTTAAGATTGATTCATTCTTTCTTTGTATATCTATGGCTGTGATAAATGTACTTGAAATCAATTTTATTGAGGGGTAAAGAAGGTGAGAGAACAGATGCGGTGAACATTCATAATGAGACATTTCAATAAGATGCTGATTATGTCATGTATATCACATATAATATATTATGCCTATACCATTTTTACATGCTCATACCAGTGGGCAAAATCAATAACATTCTCTTATTTCTTATTGACTTATCATGGCACAACAAAGAAAAACATCCCCACGACGTCCCTTTCATGCCCCGCTAAACCGGACATTGACAATAACCTGGGGTAATAGGGATTTCAATGGGCAGATTAGCCCATTGTCAAGGGTGGCTGAGCGGGGTACTTTCAAGTCTCTCCCTATTGAACTTCTTTTCTTCAACAACCTAAATACTAACCTTCTGAATTGTTAGAATACTTGAGCAAGGTATGTAAAGAAAGGTAAGAAGTCCACCTTTCTAATAGATTCGATTTGAAGATGTCTTATCATTGCTAAATAAGAAATTCTAGAGGGATAAAAAACTGCCGTAAATAAGAAAAATTCAACATTATATAATTATGATTATTATAAAAATGATAATTCAAAATATAACAAATGACGGTTCATCGAAAAGCACGTTTTCCGGTCTACAACTTTGCTGCACAATATTTTTCATCATGATCATCCAGTGAAGAGTTATAGCCTCTTGATTCAGCAGAGTCAATAAAGATTCCCTTGAAATGTGTGACCCTAAAAGAATGTGGCACAGGGGGGTTTTTTAAGTGGCGCATAAAGAGTTAATATGCATTAAGTGATCGAAATAAAACTATATTTTATTGATGATATATATGAACCTCCATAACAGCACAAACACCTAAAAAACGTTTTAAAACAATTTAATTTGAATGCTAAATCAAGTTTGTAAACAAATAATATCTAAATATTTCATGTTCATACCTTCAGTAGAAAGCACAACATTAAATTATCTTAATGAAGCGTATAGGTGGTTATAATGATTCTACATTTACAGTACATGTAGATTAAAAAATGTATTTCTTTTTCCAGCAACATGAAAATGAAAGTCTCGTCTCCAACTCATGTTCATTTAAAACTGCAGCATCATAAATATTTTTAAATGGTTAAAGAGCTATTGAAGCCCTACTGTACTACTTGTACCTTCTATGTCAAACTAGTGCCTAATCGGTGACCATGGGTCCCCCATGATCCTCTTTTTCTATTTTAATTGAGAGCCGAGTTGATGAGATAGCCACCTATCAGTGACCACCCTGAGTGGTCTAATCCATCCTAGCCAAACTAGTACAGACGGCCTTTAATCAAAAGTAAAAAATGCAGGTTATGAACAGATCCTGTTTGATCAGTGAAGATGAAATGTTTCTTTGGACCGTTTCATTACTACTTCAACATCTTAAGTAGATAATACAAGCCCATAAACTAATTGAATATTAATTTTTTTTAATTAATTTATTTATTTATCTTTTATGTTTTTTTTTTTTGTTTTTTTTAATTAATTAATTTATTTATTTATTTAATATTTTATTTTATTTTTTTTGTGGGGGGGGGGGGGGGTTAAAGAGCTGTTAAAGTAATGAATGCAGGTTGTGAAAAGATCCCGTTTGGAGAGTGGAGATCAAATATTTTGTTGAGCTGTTTCATAGTAGTTCCACATCATCAATAGATAACATGGGCCAGTAAACGATCCAAGACTGATCTTCTGGCCCTAACATTCTGCTTCATTTCATGCAGGAACATGTAAAAAGTTAATTTATCAAGGTGAATAATAGATGAATTAATGTTGAATGATCAGGCTTAACAGTTCAATAGCATGGAAATACATTAAAACATTTTCAATTTCTTACTATGGTAGACTTAAGGAGGAAATATGTTAAAATATTATTTTTATTCATCAATAGATACCTCTTTGGAATTAGTTTGGCCTTCTTGAGGATAACCCTTCATCATAGTTACTATAACTCTTTTATTTAGTATTGAAAATAATGCAGAGGCAATTTCACAATATCTAGAGTTTCTTTGGGAATAAATCAGATAAATCGGTACAAACCTTTGACTTTTCTTGGCCCTCTTCAGCTTCCACTCCTCATCCTCCCTATCACTCTCCTCTAAGATCTGTTTCTTTCTTCCACGACGAGGTCGCTTGAAATATGGGGGACTAACCTGTAGTCCTGTGTACACAATGAAAATTGAATAAAATGGCATCACCGTTGATATGCAAATTAAATAATGAAGCTTTTCTCTCCTATTGTCAGTTGAAATCCAGCTTTCAGACTCTCTTGACTGTCTTTGCACAAACTGTAATCTTCAAATTGCACGTCTAGTTTTGAAGACAAGTTCTTTTTTTCTCTTGTTTCCCTTTTTTTTTCACAATACAAAACCTGTTTAACAAAAAACTTGTTACTTTAACTTGCCATGCATTCATGAATTTATGTAATATTTTCAGGAAAAAAAGTTTTCTGTTGTCATTAAACATCTTATCCACCATACCTATGCAGACAAAAATAAAACTAAACATTTGAATGTTGAAACAAAAGGCTTAAACTATGTACATGTATATGTATGAGAACAAGTATTAGAGTTAGAGCTGAACATAGTTTCTATACAAACTTAGCAAAGGTAGAAATCCCTACACCATATCCATGTCGTACATTTAAGAAAGATTGTTAGGTAATATAATTAATGTTACTCACCAAGTTCAATCATCATCTCATAATTTTCTTTGATGTTCTTGAGACGAAATTTCTCATAGTCACTGATCTCTGCCCATTCCTTGGCTGTGAAGTAAGCCTGGACGGCTGAATAATCATCAGTTGCTGGTAACGGCATGATGGCAAAAGGGTGTAACCTATTGGAATGAATTGAAAATGTCTGAGGTTAAAACGCCAGTTACTTGCAAATTCCAGAGCCGAAGGTACAAACAGAGGCAAAAAAAAATTGTCAGAGGAGTTGATTGTCCTGACAATACTAGAGTCTAGCCTATCTAGACTACAACTTCAACTATTAAAGTAAAAGAGTTCTAGACCAACTTCACTTTAGTAATTTTACTTTTATTAAAGGCCCTCTGCACTACTTGCAGCTACTTGCGCCCTCTATATAACAAACAATGCCTAATCGGTGACCATTGCTCCCCCATCCTCTTTTTCTTATGTTAACTGAGAGCCGAGTTGATGAGATAACCACCTGTCCAGTGACCTTGCAGGGCAGTCTAATCCCTCCTATAAACTACGGCAGATAAGCTTTAATGGAAATCAATACTTTTAGTGCTTGAGTTGAACATAAAGAAAAATCAGGAATAATATGAGATATAAATAATGGGGGGGGGGGGGTTGGTTGGTTGTCCAGACACTTCTTAACATTAATAACAAATACATTTATTAAATTATTTTATTAAAGCCTTCCCTTTTGAATTTGAATTGGTCATTGAACCAAAAATGTTTAAACAAATTCAAAGTCAAACGTAGTTAAGCCTATACAGGCCAAGTACTAGCAGTAACCACCAATAATATTGATATTTGTAATACTAATAAGACCTAGAAGTAGAATCTAGATCGAGATCTAGGCCTAAGTAATATTGTCAAACCCATGAACTCAAACTCAAAGTCAAACGTATTAGACTAGACCGAAGTTTCTGTCTCTTTCTTTCCTTGACGTTAGCCTCCGATTTGGGTAGGATCGGCTCCCCTCTTTAATCTTAGTTTACGGTCGCTAACTGAACACACGTGCGCCCGCTTCCCACCGTCGGTACGGTATATTAACTGTGTTGTGCTGCAGTTTGCAGTGAATTCTGTGAGAAAGTGCATAGATCTTTCACAAGTCTTTGTTTTTAATACTCTTAAATAGGAATCTAGACTTAGATTTAAAAAAAAAAAAAATCAACATGATATATACAAAGATATCAAATTTTAAATCATGACCTTTATTTGGACATTTGATGATTATTTAGATCTATACTTCTAGGGCTAGATCTACTTCATTTTGGGTATGTTCCACTCCTGAGTTACGGCGGGTCAAAGTTTGGATAGACTTTTGAACTAGCGCCAAGTACTGGTATTGTTGGTTTAATAATGCGAGAGCTATCGCTAGAGCTAGAAAGACAAGTCCATGTAAATGATGTAGATCTAGAAAGTCTACACCAAGCCTTCGTCAGTTTAGTTGGACAGCGTAGAGGCCTACATCATGTAGTTTAGACTAGTACTAGTACTAGGCCTACACACTCACACAGGACATGTGATGAGCGCGCCCGGTATTCGGTCAATTACCACTACCACCAGTACTCTAATTTATCATAATTCACAAACTTAAATCAAGTATAGATCTAGGGCCCCGGCAAGAAGATCTTTAACGGATAATGTCGCACAAGTTTCTGCACTTCTGGGTTCTGTAGCACATGCGTTAACATGCATAGCCATAATTATGTAGAAGCCTATTGTGAAACAACTAGGCCTGCATGCATGTACGTGTGCTGGTGGGTAACGAATTTAGTATGAGTGCGAAGAGTAGCTCTTCTACTATGTAGGCTAGGCCTACCCAGGTCGAAAAATCAGTTAGATACCAGTTGAACCAACTGGTACTGGTACCAGTTGATTCCAATTAGTTAACTGGATTCAATATGGATATTGGAATACTGGAATCAACTGGTAACCAATTGATTCCAGTTGGCCCAGTTGTCAACTGGTACCAGTTGATTCCAGTTAAGTGAACTGGTTTCAATATGGAAATTGGTTTAGTGGAATCAACTGGTAGCTGGTACCAGTTGATTCCAGTTAAGTTAACTGGATTCAATATGGATATTGGAATACTGGAATCAACTGGTAACCGATTGATTCCAGTTGGACCAGTTGTCAACTTGTACCAGTTGATTCCAGTTAAGTGAATTGGTTTCAATATGGAAATTGGTTTAGTGGAATCAACTGGTAGCTGGTACCAGTTGATTCCAGTTAAGTTAACTGGATTCAATATGGATATTGGAATACTGGAATCAACTGGTAACCAATTGATTCCAGTTGGATCCAGTTTACCAGTTTCCATATTGGAAACAAACAGTAGATCAATAACCAATTGATTACCAGTAGCAACCAGCAATCAGCTGATAATCAAAAAATCAATATTGCTTAGCAACCAACTAGACCACATTTACTTAGACTCTTGCTAGACCCCATCACATATTCATTTGAGGCGCATTACATTTGAGTATAAGATTAATTAAGTACTTGTGTGTGTATTGGGTTTTTACAGACGTGTATCAATCAGATATGATTATTTACGTCTGGGACCGACCTTTAAACGTCACCATCCGAAAGACGTGACTCAGTTTCGAACCTGCGTCCTCGGCTGAATCAGTTTGTAACTTCCACTTTTAGCTGGATTACAGGCGCACGCGAGCTCATACATACATATATACAAAATTTATACATGTTTTTACTGGTTATCAATTACATAAATCAATATATATCCATGTTTTCGTCTTAAATTGGATGTAAAAAATGATCAGACATAATATAATATATTTGTCAATGATTGACTAATAAAATATAAATCACAAACTTAATGTGCATTAATTAATTGTCACATTTGCTTGACAGATCATGATAATAACATTTTCTGTGAAAACATGCAAATTAATCATGAATATGCATTAGATACATTGAACTGGTTTTTCAACTGGTATTTTACTGGTTTCAACTGGTAAATCAACTGGCAATCATCTACAGTACTGGTTTTCAGCTGGTAAATCATCTGGTAATCATCTACGGGTTTCAACTGGTAATTCAAGTGGTACTCATGTATTGGTTTTCAAATAGTAAAGCAACTGGTAATCATGCAAGCTGGTTTCCAACTGGAATCAGCTGGTATCAAATGGTCCAGTTTGGTCACTGTGCTGGAATGAAGTTATGAATTACCAGTTAAGCCTGGTATCAACTGGTCTAATAATATACCAATACGCCTATAGTTAATGGCTTTCAAATGGAATCAACTTGTAAACTACACACAGTTGGGTTTCAATATGTTCCAACAGGAATCAACAGACTTTACTGGTCTCATTGTCCACTTTGGTTTTATGGGTTTTAAACTGGAATCAACTGGCAGATGTACCAGTAAGGCCCATTGTTTTTAACTGGTATCAACTGGTGTAACAATTTACAAGTATAGTTAATTGGTGCATGTGAAGTTTACCAGTTGTGTCAACTGGTTAACTGGTACCAGTTGAATCCAGTTGCAACCAGTAGAATAAACTGGCACATATTCCAGTTCCGTCAACTGGATTCAACTGGTACCAGTTGATTCCAGTAGATACCAGTTGAAAATCCAACTGGTTTCAACTGTTTTTTCGACCTGGGTAGGGCCTAGGTAGGGCAGTCTTTTATGAATCAAAAGTGAATGTTAATCGTTTTTACAATCTATCTGGGTTATCTCTCATGAATCTATATTTTCAAAGACATACATATATACACTTACGCTACTGATTCTTGGATAACTGAAGGAATATTGCGACGGAAGAAACTCCAAAGCATCCGAGTCCGGATCCACACACCAGGCGTGCCTACTTCAACATCTTAGAAAGATATCGATCTCTCTTCAACGAGCTGGATCGATCGTACATAAACAAAATTATGCAGATAATGTCAACCATTCTCCAATGTACTTGGGGGGGGGGGGGGGTCTTCTTTTTTGAAGAAGGGGGCCAATTGACCCTAAGTGCATAATTACTCTCAAGATATCACTCTGTCCCTTTCCAAAGGCAATCATCATGCATTGCAGGGGCGGATCCCCCCCCCCCCCTACTCTGGGGTCGGAATGACCGCATATGGCGTGTTACAAAAAAAAAATTGTTTGGTTGTCCTCGATTGCTATTCTGGATTCTGGAGTAGGGGCGGGTGGGCGGGCGGATTTTGTTTTTGTTTTTACCTCCTTTTTTTGTGTCTTGTTTTGATTTTTTTTTTTTTTTAATAATTTTTTTTTCCATAAAAAATAATAATTGGGATTGTCAAGCATTTAAACAAACAAAGTCTATAAAACACTGTAATATGGTAAAAAAACTAGTTTAATATACAATGAATATCAAGACCAACACAGAAAATATTTTGGGCTTTGAAATACAGCACCTTTTAAATCTCCATTGTACTACGTATAGCTACTTGCGCCCTCTATGTAGCAAACAATGCCTAATCGGTGACCATTGGTCCCCCATTATCCTCTTTATCTTATATTAACTGAGAGCTGATTTGATGAGATAACTACCTGTCCAGTGAACTTGCAGGGTGGTCTAATCCCTCCTGTAAACTAGTACAGATTGGCTTTACAATGAGTTTATGAATGCTCAGAACCTGACAAGAATAAACGGCATTTTGACATAGAAAAATAAAAATGGCAAGTTTAATAAATACCTAATTGCGTACTGAAAAGACCAAACTGGCAACGGGACGCACTTGGATCCTTGAAAATGCATTAAATGGTATGTTTGGCATTTAAGATTGTTCCCCCATAAAAAAAATTAATTTAAATAAATAATATAAAAAAAATAAATACGAGCGGCCCGAAAATGACGAGCGGGCGGTCGAGGACAACCAAATGATTTTTTGTTGGCCTTAGGGGTGTTTTCAAAAGGATGGAACACGCATATGCGTACCGTAAATAACACTAAGTTGGGAGGGGGCGGATTAACACAGAAAAGTCCCTTTCACGTTGAAGGCTCACATTAGCAAAGATATTACTTGCGCGGTTAGTGGGGGTGTCGCTATCACTAAGGATCGCGCCGTCACTCGGCTTAATGCTTATAGTCGGCGAATAACAAAATTCAATATAGGGTCCAGAACTAGACTAGGCAGCCTTAGGCCCCTTGCTGGGGTCCAGTGGGCAGAGCCCCCGGAAGCTCAGGTTCTTTTAGGTATTTAATTACGGTCAGATTAGCATCCAGGAGTCCGCCTTAGGCCCCTTGGTGGGGTCCAGGGGGCAGAGCGTCCGGAAGCTCAGAAAAAAAAACACATGCCATTTCAGCAACATTTACAAATCACTGGTGTCGAATTGTAAATAAAACCGCATTTGAATTTGCCCCCAACCGAGCGAGGAGATTTTAACATTTTTATTTGTATAAAACGCTGCACACTTTGGCCCTCCAGAGCCTAAAAGTTTGTTGCAGTCTTTAGTAAGTATCTACTATACATTTATTTTGTTTGCAATTTTCAAATTTCCCAATAAAATGAGGGGGAACATGTCCCCCCCCCCCCCGGGATCGCCACCCCTGCACACACGCACCAATCACATCCACATGCCTACGCAGTACGCACACTACTCCCAAACACACCTCTCAGACATAATTCAAATATTATTCCCCGACCGTGAAGACTTTCAAGAAATCACTTTGACGACCATATTTGTAATCCACTATGTATACTGCACATTTAAAATAGGTTCGGATTTTACAACACGCCAATACAATTTTCTCACATTCCTATATGTAAACAAAGTCAATACAACATTCCCAATACGGTTTTAGCATTCTGTTGCGATCGGGATTAATTTACTCATTTTCTCTCCTTTTTCCACCATTACATTTACATCATTTCAACCTGGCAACAATATTGCCTATTGTCTAGTGTATTTCTATTATTATGTGGTATTGTAAACAAAACCTATTGCACATGCATAAGTCCTTTATCTTTTAGAGTTATCAAGACTGAAAAATAAATACTGAAAATAAAAATTAAGATATTAATGAACATAATAATACAAACAATGACTCCTCAATCCTCCCTCTCTCTCACATGGTGCTTCTGCAAGCCTACTGCATGTATACAAACACAATATAGTAGTTGTAATGATAATGATAACTAGAAATTTAATTCGTCATGGGGACGATTTAGGTGGTCTGTCTTCAAGTCTTATGAGAGATTATTATATTTACTATATTGAGAAAGGGAGAAGTTATATAGACATGTAAACAATGATGATCATCATGATGATCATGATGATGATGATCTTGATAGTAATGGTGATGACGATGATGATGATCATGATGATGTTGATGATTATCATCAACAGACCACGATGACATCAGACTGAACACAATTAGAGGACATTTAGATAGCGTATAGTCTCAGCTACAACATACTCAAAAATCAACAAAAACCAAGCCGAAATAACGGCGATATTGCTCGCAAAAGACAAGAATGTAGAATCCAGATTTGAGAAAAAGTCATCTCCCATAAGGATTACACGCCAAAAGTAATGGATCTAGTGATAATAGGGTAATAATAAAGTGAATATGATTTTTTTTATTACATTATTTGCGATTGTACGTGTTTTAATATTCAAAGGAGATGGTAGAGTGAAAGGTCAAAAAGAAAAAAAAGTGAAGAAAAAAAATTGTTGGAGACGCCCGGACTCGAACCAGGGACCTCGAGCTCGGAAGTCAAGTGCGTTACCGATATACCAAAACATTTCCCATAGAGATTAAACGTAAACGGAAAATGGAATTATCAAATCTCACTTTGTAAGTGAAATATGAGCATGATCCCGGCATCTGATCGAAAAATAAAGGGCACACTTATGATAGCTTTTTTTCTCAGCTACAACATACTCGAAGCTCAGCGTAAACAAAGATAAAACGACGGAGATATTGCTCGCGAAAGACGAGAATGTAGAATCCAGTTTGAGAAAAAGTCATGTCCCATAGAGAATACACGCAAAATGTGAAAAATTGACATGCCTCCTTTAATCGCAAAAAACGCCATGATACCTTTGTCAAAATGAAATTTTGTGGAGACTGTATTTGTAGAGAATATCCTCAGGTAGAACATATCAAAATTTGAAAGAAAGTTGATCAATATTTACAGAGATACAATCAATTTTCCAAAAATCTGCTGACGTCATAATATACACATTGAAATTATGAGTTCGGAGGCCATTATGATGACGTCATGAGTTAATTGAGGGTCAAATGAAATATGAAATCATATCTCCAACTCATAATCTATTTAAATATGAAAGAAATTGGGGGGTATCTATCCATTCTGAAGAGTTAAAATGAATTTTGTATAGGCATGTTTTTGCCCATGTATTGTGGATACAGATAGCGCAGGTCGGCGCGTGCGTTCAACTTTGACAGCCGCTAATTGCGTTATTACTGGTCGGAAAAAGGTAAACAAGGTATCAAAATACTTGGAAAAATGTAATAAATATGATAACAGAACAAATTTGGCGATTCTATGTTGCAAAATGCCAGGACGCGCGGAAACGCGCGCGCATAATTACGCGCGCGCAAATTTTGAAAATGCTTAAAATGGCCTGAAACGTATGCAAAATTAATTTGGAACGAATTTGACCATTTTAAAATGTTAATGCGCGCGTACGTGCGCGTCGAGGTGCGCGCGCAGAATTTGTTGACATTTTTTGTTGACCTTTGACCTGAAGTTGATGTATATTAAATATGGTTGATTTTTGATGACTCGTTATCGAGATATGATAATGACCTGATTTTTACAAAATGGCGCCTGGATGACGTCACGATGACCCCATGAACTTGAAAAAGTTAAATAGACTTGAAATCATAGGGCTTGATGACTGACAGAAATTCAAAGGAAATTGACCATGTCGATTTCGAGTAAACGTGTGCACAAAAAAGTGTACGGAAGAAATAAAAATAAAGAAATAAAGAATAAAGAATAAAGAAAGAAAATTCTAGCGAAATCAATAGGTGATCTGTCATCGACAGACCACCTAATAATACAAAATATTTGTTTAACTCTTAAGCTGCCATCCATACAATGCACCCAGTGCCACAGTGCTAAATGATAGCAACAGGCCTACGAAGACAACAACAACATTTCAAGCGACAATTAACAAATATACAGTACAAAGATTTCCTTTACATTTCTTAATGTGTATTATTCCACACATATCAACAAATAAATTAAGAGTTGCCTACGTATGATTAAAAAAACAATAAGTTATGGATTGTTAAATAATGTCCAAGTATGTTAGTTTCCATTTCAGGGACAATGCCATACTAAAATATTGCTATTTTGACCTTCAGCACACCAAAGTGGATTATGTAAAACCTAACAGAGGATAAAATCGTACTGGTTGGTATCTATGTAAAGGGCATGTGTGACAAAATAAAATTATCAAACATTCAGAAAATAATAAGACTGTGGAGATAGACAAAAACAATGAAAGGAGCATAAGATATGACTAGATAGAATAATTAGTTGGTGCCTTTGCTATTTGACCAGACTGAAAAATATATCTGGTTGGAGGAATTACTTTGACTTTTTAAATAATTTGTAGTCGAGAGCCCGACATAGAGTAATTCAAGCGAAGCCCATCCCTGAATGAAGCAGTCTGATTTTTAAGTCAATAATTTTACCCTTTGTGTCTAAAGAGGAAAAGAAGAATATTTCCTTTCTCAAGTGCATGGGAACTACCATGACCCTGTTGACATGAATACACAGATGTGTACAGAAAGCTAGAAAGTGACAATTGGCAAAACATAACATCGAGGGTTCAGTGACACAAAAACGTAACTCTGTATTTTTGCCAAAATGAGTACCGGTATTTTATATCAAAATGTTCAGAAACATGTGGGCTTTCCAGGAAACACAAAGACTTAACTCCACCTAGCACCAGACTGAAGTCAATGGCTAGTGAAACATGGCCCAAGTGCTCATTTGTGTCACTGACCCCTCGACATGTGCATTTCATGTTGTATCTCTCTGCAAGAAAGGCCTAGATTGTACTATGTATTTCATGTCTACAGTGGGTAACCTAAGTGTTTGTATAAACTTTACATATAACACTATGCATAGGTATATATGGATTGCATTATATGTAACAATGTAGTAAATTGAGATCAGCATTTCAATATAATTATACATCCTCAGCAATAGACCTAACTTTAAGTATTATGTTTGCTTAACGATATCACACAAACTATGCAATATATACACACAATGCATATCTTACAGAAATATCCATTTGTACAACTATGTGTAATATGCAATTTATATAAATTGGCAGTTCTGTCAGCTTAATTTCTCACCATGTAAAAACATCATATATATATATATATACATGTATGATGTACTTTTATGTATTAATTTGTTCATTTTTAAAGGCATCGTTTAACAATATCGAATCTGAGATGCATGGCCCTACAATGATATCAGTGTCTGTGATATGGTGTAATATTGAAGCCTTACAAAAATTGCGCTTCAATAGGATCATGAATTGCCTCAAAATTAATGTTTGAGTGACCGCTTTTTGTGACCATACCTATTTCCCCCAAAAGACTGTAGTGTTATAGAAACCGTTCAGAAAACAAATTTTTGAATTTTGAGTTCCAATCATGAATATGTTGATAATCAGATAGGCGATTGGCTTGAAAAAGTCATGGGGTTCCTGACTGACCTCAGGGTTTATAATTCTCATTGCAGCATGAGCTAAATCCAGGATTTTGTTTCAGAATTGGGCCGAGACAAAGTTACCCAATCCCTTTAAAGGGATCCGGTAACTTTGTCTCAGATTCTGAAACAAAATTCTGGATTTAGCTCATGATGCAATGATAATTATAAACCTTTAGGGTCAGTCAGGAACCCCACTACTTTTACAAGCTGATCGCCTGTCTGATTATCAAGATATTTATGATTGGAATTACAAATTTTGAAAACCGTTCGCCTGACAGTTTTCATAACACTACAGTCTATCGGAGAAAACGAGTATGGTAAAACCGGTCACTCAAAGATTTTTACGTTTTTGAGGCACTTCTTGATCATTTTGAAGCGCAATTTTTTTAGGACTTCAATATTACACCATATCACAGACACTGATAACACGTAGGGCCGTGTATCTCAGATTTAACATTGTTAAATGATCCCTTTAAGTATACAGTGCAAGTTACAAGAAGAATCACCCTTTTAGAATTACGGTGTACTTCAATTATTCAAGTAAACAGTAAATATCAATCTGTTTATCCTATTCAACTAGGACATATGGAGCCATGAATATGGTACCCCCAAAATATGACACTGTAAATTAATGAGAGCAATTATGTGCATAATGTCCCTTTTTGTCAATTTTAACAAAATCGAAAATAAATTACTAAACTATCCATACCCTTACCAAATTTGAAAATGTTTGTTAAAGTGTTTTGACAATTAATTAGTCCTGATTTATGTTTCTTCAGAATGTGACATATTACAGCTCATCTTCAAGTAAACAAGAATGGTTCTAATTCAACCAGTTCACCTTTCATTCTTGAGTTATGACAAGAAAAAGGAAAAAGAAAAAAAAAAATAATAAGGGAAATGAATGATTTAGTTGTTAACTGAATATTTATCATTAAAAAATAAAGAATGTGGGTGAAACCAATCCAAGTTTGGATGGAATACAAGGATAAATTTCATTGATTAGCCAGTTAGTGATTACACAGTTTTACTATCAAGATAATGTTTACAAGATTTTTGGCAACGCTACAGTAGCCTAGTACACATGAACTTGGCTTGTTTATGTTGACCAGCAGGCAAGGTTTGAGCTGGCAAAGGGTTTTGCAGCAAAAGAAATGTGTTTAGCATTATCTCGTTAAATAACAAGTTCCTTGGGACCATGGAAGTTACCTTTTTACAACAGGAATACTATTACGTCAGGGTTTTAAAAAAAGAGATAGCTGGGACCAGCAAAATCACCTTGTTATAAAAGTATTGTCACACATTCTAACTAATACTGTTGCATGAGTGATTACGAGCAATGTCAACAAATAGCTTTAGAGGTGATCCGTTGCAGTGTGTTGTGAACATTCTCTTGATAGTAAAACTGTGTAATCACCAATTGGCTAATTACAGTGTGTTACATGCATGACTGATTCTACATGCAATGTTCTATTTTCCATCTGCCAGTCTTTTGATCTGGCACATTATTGCAAGGGCACTAACGTAGATAGAGATGTAGCTTAATACGTGGACATGTAAATTTAATCTATTAATTTAATTTCTCGATAGCACCCTCAAAAAAGTAGTTCTTCATGAATACATTCATTGGTATAGTTATCCTCTATTGGGAACCAGTGTGAGTAAGCAGATGTCTTGCCAGATGACCACTGCGGTAGAACTTCCTATCGCAGACCTCACATTGATGCTTCCTGTCTCCTGAATGAGACACCATGTGACGCGATAGAGAGCTTCCATGGTTAAAAGAACTGCCACAAACCTCACAACAGTAGGCCTTCTGGCCCTTGTGGCTTGCTGTGTGGCAGATCAGCTGTCGTCGCTCACGGAAGCTCTCGTCACATTTCTCGCACTTGTAAGGCTTCTCTCCAGTGTGACAACGGCGGTGGCGATTGAGACCCCCTCGCTGGCAGAAGGACTTATCGCAGAACTCGCATTTGAAGGGTTGGTACCGTGAGTGGGTAAGCATGTGCTGGGCTATTTGGGTACTCTGGTAGAAAGTCTTCTCGCAGATTCCACATTTGTAAGGCAGAATCTCTGAGTGGCTTTGGAGGTGAATCTTCAGCGCCTTTCGATCACTGAAGATTTTGTCACATTTTTTGCACTGGTGGATGCTTTCAAGAGATTGTCCAACAAAAGCCTTTCTATGATGAGATCTTTTGTTCCGTCTTTTGGCAAGAGCAGCAACATGCTTTTTCATATGGCGTCTTAGACTTGTGTTGCGGGAGAAGGATTTATCACAGAGAGAGCACTGGAACCGATGTCCTTGACCATGAGATCTAAGGTGAACAGTCAAGTGGCTCTCTTTGGTAAATGTCTTGTCGCAAATCCCACACTGATGAAACTTGTCTTCTGTATCGATGGGATCATGCCTGCTAATCTCTTTGGATGCGCCTTCTACAATGCCTTGGGAAAGATCTCCATCTTGATGTGTCTCCACATGCTTCACCAAAAGTGCTTCAGTCACAAAAGCATCGTTGCAAACATCACATTTATACCTTTGCCCCTTCTTTTTGAATTTCGACGCTGCATCTACATGATTCGCTTTCCTAGAGGGGTCCTCTCGTGGAACATCAGGATGGACTTTCATGTGCCTTGTCAAGCTACTGTTGGTGGTGAAGGACCGATCGCAGAGGGCACACTGAAACCTTTCTCTTAGGTGGGACCTCAGATGGAGCTTCAGCTGATTCTCGTTGGACAATGTCTTATCACACATACCACACTGGTACAGGTGATCCTTCATTGGCTTGCTTTGAGTTATTGAACCTACATTCTCATCAGGTTGATGCTTCTCTGGTGTTTCAATTTTGTGAGTTCTTACATGCTTGAGGAAAATGTTTTCCTCCAAGTAGGACTTATGGCACACATTGCAACGATACACATGATTTACTGAACGAGTTGTTTTGGTTCTCCCTTTCTGTTCTTTACTGTTCCTCAGCAGGAATCTTTTTGCTTGGGGATGTTTCTTGAGGTGACGAGTAAGGCTACTGGTCGTGGCGAAGGACCTCTCACAGAAATGGCACTGGAAACGCTGGCCAGGCATGTGAGACCGGAGGTGGAAGGTCAACTGGCTTTCTTGTGCAAAAGTCTTATCACAAACCCCGCATTTATGTGACTTGTCCACAGCGTGAAAGGTTTCCATGTGCTGTCTGAGAATCGCGCTGCTGGAAAACGTCTGCTCACACATCCCGCAACGATGTACAGGCTCCTGCCTCTTGTGGTTGTCGATATGGCTTGCGAGAAGTGCCTCACTGCTGAATGATTTATCACAAATATCACAGTGGTATGTTTCACTGTCAATGTGACCCTTATTATCATCTACCCTGTGTTTCTTGTCAGACATCAAGTCGCCTGTAGCACCATGCATCTTCATATGACGAACCAGACTAGCACTCCTTGTGAACACTCTATCACAGACCATGCACCTGTTGCGTCCACTTCGATGAGTCTTCAGGTGGAAAATCAGCTGACTTTGCTGTGTAAAAGTCTTCTCACATATACCACATTGGTGGAACTGCTCTACATTGTGCTGGGAATCTTTGTGCCTGTTCAAGGTTCTGATGTCTCTGAAATTGTCACCACACTCATCACAAGGATGCATCTCTACGTTATCCTCTGCGTGAGTTGTGGCATGAATGATGAGGTTGGACTCGTCTCTGAAAAGTTCATCACATACCTCACAGCGATACAAGTGTTCTGATGCATGAGACATAACATGCAGAGAATATGACACCTCTGTGGTAAAGGACTTGTTGCACTTCTCGCAACGAAAAACCTGATGGCCGTCATGGGTAGCAAAGTGACTCAAAAGACTTTTCTGGTCAACGAAAGTTACATCACAAATATCACAGCATAACACTTGTTCTTCTCCTTGGTCAACAAACTGTGCCACCTGACTGGGAACCTTAGTTCTTTTCTGCCTGTGAATTCTCAAATGACGAGTCAACCTACTCTTTTCTCTGAACCGCCTCTTGCAAATGCCACAAGGATATGGCAACTCTCCTGTATGGCTCCGACTGTGATAATTTAGAGCATTGCGAGACCGAAACTTCTTGTCACAAAGGTCACATGAATACGGCTTCTCTCCAGTATGTATGCGCATGTGTCGGGTAAGGTCGCTATTTTTCCTGAAAGCTTTCTCACAAACAGCGCAGGAGAATGGCTGGTATCCTGTGTGGATGCGCTTATGCACGGTCAGGTTGCTTCGGTTGCTGAACATCTTCCCGCAGACATCACAACCAAAGACCTTCTCTCCAGTGTGGTACTTTTTGTAATGTGACAGAGATTTGTTCAATTTCTTTTTCTTCTTCTTAAGTTTCTTTTTGCAGGGGGTGTATCGTAGGACTGTGTCCGTAGGGGGCACATTTTCATCACCTTGTTTCGTAGTCTCTTCCTGTTCTACCACAAGAACAGTATTTTTATTGTTCTCATCTTGCCGACCCTCTCCATCTACAAGATTCTCAACAAGCAAACATTTCTTTCCAACGTAGTCACTTCCCATAGATGATGTGGCCTCCCCTGTGTCAGTAGCATGTATTCCTCCATCTTGCAAATGAAGTCCACTTACTTCTGATTTATCTGCATGAGCAGTGTCACTAGCCTCATTAGTGTTTTGTTTCAAGAGTCCAGGCTGAACATTGGACGTAAGTGATTCCCTTCCTTCACCAGTACCTCTAACATATGACTGGTCATGTGACATATCAGGTGATACGTGTAGCTCTTCGGCATGACTTCCTCCCTCATAAGTGTGAGTGCCGTGTTGGTGACTTTCGACGGGTACAGTGTCTGTGGCATCAACATGACTATGTCCATTTCCAACTTCAGCATACCGGTTTTGTGACAAAAGGGGAAGCCTCTCACTTTCGGGGTCATGTGACAGAGCATGTGATAGATCAGGTGATGGGATCTCCTCACCAGAAGGCATTGTGATGTCATCAGCCCATCCCTCTCCATCCAGTGGTTCACAGTCCATACCGGAATCATCCCTCTGTTCATTAGATGTCTCTCCTGTTGGGTCTCCTTCCCCTCCTAGAAAAATAGACAAAGACATAACCGAATATTACACAACTAATGTTGTAGTTAACTTGTGATTGTGAAAACTGGACCCTTGAAAAAAGAGGATTATATTTACTCAGAATCAATTGCTGAAATAAACCTGTCTGTCCCATTTTTGTCCATGCATTAATTGCAATAGTCGTATCACAACTCTCTTCTAATTTTGGTAGGAATAACAATAATATTTTCATTAGGACTCTTTATGAGTGATTGCCAAAATAATCATGCATGATCTTTTATCTTTACTTACATCTATTTTTTTTTTCTTTTCTCATTAGGCAAATATGTGAATTTCAGCAAGTTGTCAAAGTTTCATTTACAAATAACATGTAAAAGAAATATATACGGTATGTAAATTCTCTGTTTTATCTTATAACAAATCTGATAATCAAACCTCATTCATAAGTGGTCATGAAAGTTAATAGCAAACTTGCTGAGATTAGAATTACCAAAAAATCCCCCATCGACAAAAAAAAGAAGAAAGTTTTGTGCTGGATCCTGTTTCACTAAAGTTATGATTTAAATGTTATAATCTACTGAAATCGTAGCATTTGATTGGCCGAGGAGAAAATTGCCATATTTGCTGTAGGATTAATTTATACCTGTGTTGAAAGGGTTGTCATGGAGCTAATTAAGACCTGAAATGTGTTATTTTGAAAAGCCATTGTGTTGCACAAAGCAATCCTTCTCTAAATTCATGCCTTTTAGTTTGTGTGTGTGGGAGGGGGGGGGGGGGGGGGGGGGGGGGGGGGTTGTGGCAGAGGTAATTGCATGTATAGTAAAGGGGCGACTGTGCAGAAAGGCAAAGAAAGCGACAAAGATGTAAAGTGGGTGGGTCGGCAGTTTCCATGGGCAGAAAGTCATAATTTCAGGGGTGATAGTGAGCACTAAAAAAAAAATAGGTTTTTTGTTTTCCCCTCAACCACGCCACCCTTGAGTTAAAAAAAAAAAGACGATTCGCGGGGGAAAAAATGGCATCTAACAACATTCCCCCCTTTCGAGTAAGAAAATTGAGACAAACTTGGGAAAATTTGGAGAAAAATAGGGAAGAATAGAGATAATAAGAGGGAAATCGGGAAAATCAGGATAAAATAGGGAAGGAAAAAAAAATTGGTAAAAAAAAAAAAAAAAATGATTTTTTTTTTTTTTTTTTTTTTTTTTTTTAAATCGGGAAGAAAAAAAAAATCGGGAAAAAATCGGGAAAAATAAAAAAAATCGGGAAACCGATTTAAATCGGGTTTTTATCAGGCCTGTAATTTGCAGACTTGGTAGAAAAACCATTTATAATAATGGTGTACAAGTCTGCCCACAGCAAACTTGTAATCAACTCAATAGATACCCCTTGTCTCTGAGGACTTTACTGTATGGGGTAGAGCAAAGCATTACATAAAGCTTGTTGGTCATAAAACTGAAGAGTAATCTTGGTGATTGACAACACCCGTTATTGGCATGAGTCTCGACTATTATGTGTCTTTAAACATTAAAAGTGGTAAAAATACTCACCAATCAATTCTTCAATATTATGGCTGAATGACATTGAAACATTGTCATTAGACACATGGCCACATCCATCTCTTGAGCCCTCCATCATTTTAATACTTGGTACTTGGTTGAGTAATCCCTTTAGCAGCTCACTCAGGAAGCTATTCCGGGATGGTAGGTGAGGCGTGCAACTGCAATGAGTGCCATGAAGTGCAGAAATGGTGTTTGGACAAAGCACTTGTCAAATTACAGTAGAATACCATCTGCCAAAAATAAAAGGGAAGGAATAATTCACTTTAAATTCAGTGGCAGATTGCATGGTATATGAGTCAGCATGTACTGTAGAATACTGTAAAGTAAATTTAGTCAAACCTCAACATAAAAATGACAATGATGACTGTGAGTTGAGAGACAAAAACTGTCAGCTATGCCAGTTACATGTAGAAATATTTTTTTTTTAAATGAACAACAGCAAGCAAAGAACAAATTTAAAAAAAATAAAAAAAATTAATTGTCATGTGCTGAAACCGGTTAAACTATTTGTAAGAGTTAGAATAGGCTCCTTCTATATGTATTTGTTACAATTACTATTTGTTTCTCTAGTCTCTTCTCTCTATACATATTCATTTCACATCATTTGCTTATTAACTTACATCATTTACTTCAACTACTCAACGCAGTTCCTTCCTTCATTCCTCTCCTCTACATACCAAGTCTTCCATCTCACCTGGTATGTTCCTTAATTGTTCTCTTCTCATTCTTTATTCATGGATCTTGTGTGAATGCATTAGGTATTTTGATCTTCTTCTTACATGCATGTTATTGTTTCTCTTCTCCGTTTCCCTATTCATTATTCAGTTTTACTCTTAAATCCTATTTTGCAATTGGTTTGTGATATATTCCATTTGTATATAGACCTACTTTGCTTTAAAATATTCAGTACAATGCTGCATAGCAGCCTACAATTAGGACAGCCAGACTTGCACTGGACATCTTCTGAGTCAGTTGTATTGATTTAGGGCTCTGCTACTTTTATTCTGGAGATTTTAATAGGAGAGAGGATATATTTGAGTTTGGCAGTGGTTTTTGGATGATTGGTGTTTTAAGTATAAATATATATATTGATGAGAAGGTATTTGTATTACTTTATACTATAATCGGATTACAGGTATTTTACTTTACACCTTGCTTTATCATGGTTCTTTTGCATAACATGTGCAGCAGGATTTAAAGATCGTCCAAGAATGAGGATCTTCCGCAAAAACAAGGATATCCTTGCAAACGCGGATAGAGTCTACATTAAGTCCTAGAAAAAGTAAGGATCATTCGCATTTTCGCAGGCGTTTTTTTCATCGGCGTTCTGCGGGTTTTCGGGTTCCCGAACCACATGCTGGCGATGCGGAAAAAGGGATTCCGCATAAAAAAAGACCTCTAGTTCACCGTCTACTTTCATGTTGTCCTTCTTCCCGAGGATTTATCCCTCATATTGTGAAAGTCTCTGTTTAAATTCATAGTGAAATGCATCAAGAAAATCATTGTGGAATCCGTTTTTCGCATCGCCAACGACAACGCCTGGATCGAAAATAAGAAATGACGATTCTTATTTTAGCGGGCACGTCTATCCTCCTTTATGCAAACGATCCTTATTCTCAACCAGCGCCCCCTACTGATGATTAATAATATATATTTTTAAAATTAAGAAGGGGGGGGGGGGGGGGGGGAGATGGTCAACCTCTCAGTCTGAGAGTCTCACTATTCTCAGGCAATTGGAAAGCAAAATCATAAAGAAGTCACCAACAAGAACTGAGTACAAGATTCAAGACCCCGATTTTCAAGTATCAACATGACCGAGCACATGAAGAATTTTAAACAAAAGGTGGAATGACCGCTCCAATTTCATGGCTTAATGTGCTCCCTTGCAAATCTATCTAGCTGCGAGCTGCGAGCTGCGAGATCAGTGCGCTCGGTTATGAATCAGCTCAGAAATTACACACATCAATAAACGTAGGTGGGACCACAATAAATAGTTTGTATTGTTGTAATTAAAAGAATGCGATAAAAGATTAATTGTGACCTCTATCGCATCTAAATGGAAGATTAAATCGAAAGTGTCTTTATTTACAATAGATACACCAATCATTCACACTAAAGATGGACTTGAACACGTTAAATAAGCTCACTTACGCGATTTCTGCTGTTGTTCAGATGTTCACCTCAAATGACCTTTCGAATTAGTCTAAGATTCAGGCGGTAAGATCATTATTATAGACTAATTACAATAGTATGGGAAGAAGAAGAAGAAGAAGAAGAAGAAGAAGAAGAAGAAGAAGAAGAAGAAGAAGAAGAAGAAGAAGAAGAAGAAGAAGAAGAAGAAGAAGAAGAAGAAGAAAGAAGAAGAAGAAGAAGAAGAAGAAGAAGAAGAAGAAGAAGAAGAAGAAGAAGAAGAAGAAGAAGAAGAAGAAGAAGAAGAAGAAGAAGAAGAAGAAGAAGAAGAAGAAGAAGAAGAAGAAGAAGAAGAAGAAGAGAAGAAGAAGAAGAAGAAGAAGAAGAAGAAGAAGAAGAAGAAGAAGAAGAAGAAGAAGAAGAAGAAGAAGAAGCTTGCCTCTCTCTCTCTCTCTCTCTCTCTCAGTACTTTCCCTAGATTCCTCTCTCGATCTCTCCACAGCTCACCCTCTCCTTTTTTTGTTTTCTATCCCTTTCATGCATCTCTGACTTCTACACTCACTCCTAATCATCATCTTCCAAGTATCTCTCACCCGTCCCTCCTCTTTCTCTCTCCACCTCCTTCCCCCTGTTTCTACCTCCTCCACCTATTTCTCTCTCTCTCTCTACCTCCCCTTACCCCCTCTCTCTCACCCCCCCCCCCCCTCTCCCTTCTCTCTCTCTCTCTCTCTATTTTATGTTTTTCATTTTCAACCATTTAATTATTACCAATAGCTATTAGTTATCAGTTGAAATCAAAGAAAACTAATTATTTACACTTCTGACATCTTGTTGTTCCTTTCTTTATTTATTCGTTTTCTACATGTGTAGAAAGCAAGGATAGTTTAAATTAATAAGGGAGTTAGCTTGCCGACATGTATGCTCCGGTTTCACCGTACTAATATACGTACAAGGCTATGCATGTACTCATTCATACCTGGGCCCTGTTTCATGAAACTTGTTATCCATAACAAGTTACAATAACTGTTATAAGCTACTGAAACCATGGCTTGTGATTGGCTGAGAGAAAATTTGCCATAGAAATTTAGCATTTATTATTCATAACAAGTTTTATGAAACAGGCCCCATCAGGGATGATTGGCATAGCTAAAATAAAGTTGATGAGACAACCTCATGACTATATTTCTAAATAAATATTACACATATTGAAGAAAGAGAAAAGGTGGGTGAAGAGGGCTTACATAATCTGTGACAATCTCAGAAAAAATATATTTCTACAGAAAATTTTGAATATGTTCACAGGCTCTATTGCACAATGTTATCAAAAGCATAGGATTATTTGGTAAATAAGGTACATTTGTTCTGCCTATAATACAGATCATCAATTTGTGATTTGTATCAATACAGAATTACCCAAACTTGTATAATTTCATTTTTCCTCAATGTATTTGGAAAAGGGCTACATGTATCTTTCAAAGAGTTGAAATTGTTCCACTTATAACTGAAACAAAAGTTGGTTTGATTAAATTTTGGTATAAATTGAAACTCACAAGTAGGAAATAAATGTATTAACCAAGATGGAATTGAGAGGACTGCCATAAATTTAGAAGTTTGGATCAACTACATTTTTATCTCTTTATACAACAGTAGAAAAATACCATACCATAAATCTTCAATGGGTAACCATTGAAAAGTTCATAATAAAACTCTAAAATACCCTGAAAAAGAATGTCAACTTCATTACATTGTTCTATGTATGCTTTTCATGATATAAATTCATTGTATTTGTAATAATAACAGATCAACATACAATACAAGTGTTACCAATCTAGGGGGGGGGGGGGGTTAAAAAGCAGATCAAATCAGCATTCCTGTCTGGTATGGTTTTAATGTTCCTCATGATGGTGCATTCAATCCAGTATGTTTTTACAAATATTACAATACATGTACAGATATAGAAAGAAAATACAGAAAAGAAGACAGTTCCAACAGAACCAACAAAATGGCAAGATACATTAGTGAAGATTAAAAATTGTTGGTATGGTGTAATTTAAAACAAATCTGTTAAAGAGCCTATGAGATCAACATCGTCAGTCAGCCTTGTGAGCCATCTACAAATACCCAAACTACATATGTGCCTTAAAGCCCCACTGCACTATTTGAAGCTACTTGCTCCCTCCATATAGAAAACAATACCGAAGTGGTGCCTGTTGGTCCCACATGATCCTATTTTTCTTATGTTAATTGAGAGCCGAGTTGATGAGATAACCTGTCAGTGACTACGCTGGGTGGTATTATCCCTCCTGGCTTAACTAGCACAGACAGGCTTTAAAGTGATACAGAACTTATTAACTTCCTGCCCTATCGTACTGTTTATCCCCTAGTGCCATCTCATGGTCAACTTGCCAACAGTGCGTAAACCATTAGTAACTCCCACTTTGCAGACAGAGGACTTGATGCGAGATCCAACAGCGCAGGGAGGGAAGCAGCGAGTTACAGGACCATACTGCTACAGCTGACCTGAGATGATGCTGCAGGGGATTTTTGTGGTAGTGCTCCTAATACAGTGTGGATTTAATGTGTGTGGAATCATTTTTAAATTGATGCAATAATATTCTACATGCTTTTGAGAGTCAATGCTAGGATATTTCAAGAATAGCCCAAACTCACAAAAAATACATGTACACTATAGTATATATCTTAGCTCTGGAGTATACAATTTCCTGAGGAATTCCGAATTAGGGAGGGGGAAAGGGGGATAGAAAAGGAGCTAGAGCTACTGACTAAGGTGTTCAATTGAAGAGGGATGGGAGCAGGGGGGATGGGGGGGGGGGGGAAGGACCAAATGCATGATTTTTTCATTGTACGAAAAAGGGATGGGTAGCAAACTAAAGGAAGGATGTTACAATATATACATGTAATTCTCTTTTAGAGAGGAGGAGGGGGGGGGGGGGTTGGGGAAGGAGATTCAGAACTAACATGCATTGGAAAGGGGGTAATCGGTAACAAAAATAATGGGCACAGTTTTCAAGTGCTGGAAAATGTAGATTTTCAATTGCTGTCTTCAGCATGTAGTTTCATGTGGGTAGAATAGCTGTTCCTGTCCTTAAATTTCTTGCCACATACATCGCACCTGAGCTGGAGCTCTCCCGTGTGTGTCCTCATATGACCAACAAGTGTGCTACTCTGTGTGAATGCCTTGTCGCACATGCTGCAATGGTATGGCCTGTCCCCGGTGTGAATGCGAAAATGCGTGTTCATGTGGTCCTTGGTGCTGAAGCGCTTGCCACACACGGTGCATTCAAACGGTTGGTCTCCGCTATGGGTGCGAACGTGCCTACGAAGATTGCTCTTATCCCGGAAGTTTTTGCCACAGAGCTCGCAACTAAAGGGCTGCTCGCCCGAATGGATACGTTTATGAACCGTGAGCGCGCTGTTCTGTGTGAAGGATTTATCGCAAAGGTCGCATTGGAAAGGTTTTTCCCCACTGTGTGTCCTCATGTGGCAAACGAGGGTGTTGCCTTTACCGAAGGTCCGGTCGCAGATGTGACACTGGTGTGGAGGCTGCCCAGCATGTATGCGTTTATGTACCCTCAGCTTGCCTTGTGTTTTGAAAGTCTTGTCGCACTCGTCACACTCGTGCATCTTGACTTCGACGTGACTCAGTAAGTGTAGGCTAAGACCTGAGCGACTGCTGAAGGATTGCTCACATCGATCACATTGGTGAATGCCCCGGACTACATCCCCTGAGACATCGACACTCTCGCCTTGGTCCATTCGTCCTGCACATTCCCTACATACGAGTCGCTTCGTACCATCGCCATTGTCCTCAGTTAGTGGTCTCTGACACACCTTGCACTGATAGGATTTCTGGTTATGAGATTTACCTGAGAACTCTCCATCGAGAAGAGGCTGCTTTGTCCCTGAGACACCCACCTTACATCGATGGCTGTTGAGACTTGCATGAGAAACATATTCCTTACACAAGGCACACTGCTGCCCAGGAGGCAACGCCCTCTCAAGGACAAGATCACCACCAGCAGAAGCAGAAGCAACAAAGGCTTCCCCCACCACCAGGTTCTCCACCACCAAACATCTCTTCTTCAATAGATCATTTTCAACAGATTTTTCAGTCTTCTTTACGAGAGGCATGTTTCTAGAACGGTGTTTCTTTTTGCTTGATATAGATGCTCCGACCCTCTCTTTGCTATGGAAGCCACTTGGTTGGCTCCGGTGCCCATGTGGGGCAGGATTAAGAAAGTTGTCTGCATCTGTAGAGCCACCAGATAGCATCCCCTTTGTCGCTCTACTGCTGGAGGACGCCTCTGCACTAACATTCACATCAGCGCCTGAAAAAATAAAGATTTTGGATTATTAGCAGTGTGGTTTAAAGGGATCCAGTATTAAACTTTGACTCAGATTCTGATACAAAATCCTGGATTTTGATCATGCTGCAATGATAATTATAAACCTTTAGATCAGTCAGGAACCCCGTGAATTTTACAAGTCGATCGCCTGTCTGATTATTAAGATATTTATGATTGGAAATCAAATCCAAACTTTGTGTTTGCGTTTTCATAACACAGTCCATCAAGGAAAACGAGTATGGTAAAACTTTTTTTTGGAGGCACTTCTTGATCATTTGATCAGAATTAACTCAAGTTCGACTTTGGTTTTGTGCACAGGTTAATGTTATTCTTTATCTTCTTCATACCGTACTCTTTTTAACCCTAAATTTTATTATGTTAAATCGAAAATGGAAATTCTTTTGATCGTGAGCCTGGCAGCCACTGAGCAGCGCCAGATCGACGTTGCTCTATCCCTTTATTGTTGAACGCCAAACAACGAAGCAGCAACTCCTGTCTTTTAACGTCTTTTGGTATGACGCGGCCGGGG
The DNA here is from genome assembly GCF_000002235.5 of Strongylocentrotus purpuratus. NCBI lineage: Eukaryota > Metazoa > Echinodermata > Echinoidea > Camarodonta > Strongylocentrotidae > Strongylocentrotus > Strongylocentrotus purpuratus. The sequence goes on from NW_022145606.1 coordinate 27,122,690, forward strand.
TTCAAGCCCACGACCTCCCGGCTGTGAGGCGGACGCTCTACTGACTGAGCCAACACACCGGTCCAATGTCATAGAATGTCAGGTACAATAATTTGATGTTGAATTTAAATATTTCTAGCTGTACACAAATTACAAGAGGCAAATGAATTCCCTAATGTACATACATGTACATGTAGTCTTGAACAGTTGCCTTAAGCATTATGATATCCCATTGACTACTGAATTCTCTGATCTTCACAGGCTTAATACAGGGACAACACGGTTCACGTAAGCAATGAGTTGAAAAGACTGGTGACTTTGCATACAATATCATTACCATGCAACAATTAAAATGTACCTACCGAGAAGGAAGGAGTCTTTATCAGGTACTAAACTTGACGCTTCCTTGGATTCGTTCACAGTTCGCAATTTGTTCACAATTTTGTCAAGTCTTGGAATTCTCAATTTTCTGTGTGTGTAGCTAGATTGCAAGATCTGATCTCTGGCCACTCCAGAGCTTTGGCCCTGAAAATGTGTTGCTTTGGTTCTGACCTTGGGTATCTTCAGCAGGGGACTGTCAACGGTGTCCCTTTGCAGGTGGTGACTTAGATCTCCCTCAAGGTCTTTATCTTTATCTTGATGGTGCCCTTTGGCTTTGGCTGACCTGTGCGGAGGACAGCTGGGAACCTCCCCTTGAACTAGAGGATCGTTTCTATGATACTGCACCTGACCAAACTTGTCCCTTTGGACATGCTGCTTACGTCTGTTTGTTGTTAGTGTCTTGTGGAGAGGGCGGTGGGGAATCTCTTCTTGTAGTGGTGGGTGCTTTCGATGAATCTCTTCCCCCCAGCCTTCCAGATTAGTCTCTTGTTTGATGTTGAGCGTTGGATGCAAGGGGCTGTCTGGAACTTCATTGAGGTCATTTTGTTCTTCACACCAGCCTTCCAGATTAGTCTCTTGTTTGATGTTGAGCGTTGTATGCAAGGGACTGTCTGGAACTTCACCGAGGTCATTTTGTTCTTCAACCCAGCCTTCCAGATTAGTCTCTTGTTTGATGTTGAGCGTTATATGCAAGGGGCTGCCTGGAACTTCATCAAGGTCATTTTGTTCTTCACCCCAGCCTTCCAGATTATTTTCTTGTTTGATAGTGAGCGTTGTACGCAAGGGGCTGTCTGTAACTTCATCAAGGCCATTTTGTTGATCTTCAAAATGTTTTGATCCTTTGCTGTCAAGCATTCCATGTTTGAGGCTGCCTAGGTGATCCTTTCGCTGCGGGGGCTGGGTAAGGTCCAGTGCTTCGGTAAGCTCATCCCCATGCTGTGTGCCTGTGGCAGGGCTAGACTTGTTGACTGAACACCTGTAAGAAATGTCACAAAGAAAAGGGCATTCTAGAAATTAAATATCTATGAATGAAATAAAGAGACCCAATGAAAGTATACATGTGCGATAGATTAGTTAAATGTAGTGACATGAAAAGAATGGAAATGGTACCAGTAATTAATATTCATGAAAGTTCTCAGTTTTCACTTACTACTTAACATATATCAATAAAGGTATTTTGAAAGTTAAGCTCGAAAATCGTGTGCAACAGATATGCTCTTAAATACAGCTGAAATAATTGCTTTATTCTGACGTGTACATTATTAAGTTTCTTGAACTTTATTGGAACACCTTTAGGTCTTGTGGAGGCAAAATAAAGGCTTAAATGAGGACCCCAAAAAAAGGAATAGGTGTAACCTCACTAGTCATTAGGACCGCTATTCATAACACATAACTTCCTATATGTGAAAGTAAGGGGGTCACTATTCAAATTGAGGGTCATTAATCACAAGGGTCGCTATTCATAATACGTACAGCATACAGTGTACATATTTTTTGTATTATAAATAGCGGCCCTCTTTTTAGATTTATAAATAATGACCCTTTTCTCAAATCATGAGTAGCAGTCCTTATGAATAGTGGTCCATAAGAATAGTGAGCAGACGCCAAACAACATGAATATAAAAAGTACATTTAAAAATTACAACGTAATCTAGAAAGTAAACAATTGTCTGTAATTATAGAAATAAGGGAGAAGCATACTGAAATATATTTCTCACCTCATTCGTGCTCTGTCTGCATTGAACGTCCCTTTGTTTTTGGCAAGTGACTCTTCTGCGCGGTGAAGCACAGGAGCAGCAACATCGTTGTCATCGGGGTTCTGCGCCGACATTGTATCATCCGTCTTGTGTTTGTTGTTTTCTATTTACAACAGGCACATGCAACATTTACACTGAAAATAAAGAAAGGGAAAGAAAGTAAATTAACACGGAAAAAAATACTAATAACACCTAAAAACAAACAACAAAACAATGTGTTAAATCCATTTATTGACACCTTCATGTAGGCCTACTTAAATGCTACAGGAATAAATGGTATAAAGCCATCAATTAGTCTTTGCTTGTCATGAAAACATTATAATTATTATTTCATTTTTTTATTTTTTATTTTATTTATTTATTTATTTTTTTATTTTTTTTTTTTTGTTGGGGGGGGGGGGGGGGGGGGGGTAAGCGCAGTGTGTATGCACGATTTGCTTGTCACATAGAACTTTAGCGAATACATTTAGCACATCCACAGAACTTTCATCCAATCAGCGAATTCCAATCTCATTTTACAAAATTGACGCCAACAAGCTAGGGCACTTCTTATTGGCTATCACTGTCTTCCAGTCACTCAATGTCATAAGATAATACCATATTTGCCGGCGTAAAGGCCGCAGTATTTTTGGAAGAGAAAATATCAAAAAGTCAGGGTGCGGCCTTTGCGGCAAAAGAGTAAAAAAAAAAAAAAAGATTGCAAGTCAAAAACACAAATTTGAACACATCCATGTAGGACAATAATGAAAGGTGATGGACATTTCTAGAATAACTGTCTAGAGTACATGTATCACATGTCATACCGACAATTAAATGTTATATTTTTTTAAATGAAGGGCAAAGTTTTGTCAATCTCGTAAATAAAATTCATAACTTACCAACCAAACTCTACAGGTAGATCTTAATTTTAGTTTTTGCCATAGCTTAAGCAACCTCAATCCTCTAGCTCGCGCGAGCAAAGCCAAGGCACAATACACAAGAGAAAGCTGCAAGAGATAGCATCAGGGCCGGGATGGCCGAGCGGTGTAAGGCGGTGATTTGCATCACATCTACATTTGTAGGGGAGGGTTCATATCCCGCCCCTGACATTTTTTTTTTTCATTTTTTTTTGTTGTTGTTAATGTCAAAATTGAGGGTGCGGCCTATGTTGCGCTGCGACATTATCAACGGCAAATACATTAGGCGCTTGTTCAGAAACCTTTCCAAAATTTGACCCGTAACTCCGGCGTGGAGATACCCTACTAAAACATATTCCTGCTAAAACCCAAACGCATGTATTCATTTTAACACACATTTCAATGGGATTTTGGTGACTTTGTCATGAAACGATGCCCGGCCATGTTGTTTTGAGAGCAAGCATTTAGTGATTTACGATCCACTTTCAAGCAATAACCGCCAGTTTTGGCCTGACTTTTCGAAAACCACATTCCAGAGGTTGCATTCTTTAATCAGGTTTATTGATGTGTGTTTATAATTAATTAGGGCAACCTCTTGACTTCAAGAACTTCAGAATGTGAGAAAAACCCAGCAATTTTGTTTAGCCTAGATTCTACAGTCACCCCATACATGGCATGGATCATAGACAGGGCAATGCATTGACCGGTCGCGACCACGGGCAGGGCAGGCGCGGCGATCCCGCGAGGGAGACGGGGGGATCGTGCCCCCAGAAAAATTTGAAAAAGTGCACTAAAAATATATAACAAATAGGCCTACTGTACATCTACTGACTAAGTCAACGACTGCAACACGACGCCTTTGGGTCGCGTCGGCCGTCGGAGCTCCCTGCCCGGCTTCCTGGCCTGGGTTTCCTCCCCCTCGCTCGCCTGGCGTTGGCCTCGCTTCCGGTGCTATCCAAAACGGAAGCGAATAATTAATTTTAGAACTAGATCTAGGTCTATAATATCGATCTAAATACTTAAGTTTACACTATCAATGAATAACATTTGATTTGTAAGCACATTAACATTATTCCTTTAATTAGGCTTTATTTGAATGGATACACTTACTTCAAATGGATCAGTTTCTTGCCCAAAGTCGAGTTTGACTCTCGTCAAATCATTCAGCTGTCCATACAATTTGAGCATAAGCATTACTTATGGCAAGCCAAACGTCCTATAATTCGAGAAAAAAAGAAAAAAAACTCCATGACAATCATATTTGTCTCAACTTTTACTGACCTGTTTTTTTTTCTTCTCATTTTCTGCTTTTATTAAAACCAACTTGATATCAGGGTGGACTTCCCCGTGGCGAATCTAGTGAGGGGGTAGGGGCCCGGTGGATCTGGCAAAAAGAAAAATAGGGGATCGAGTGGGGACATAAAATAAAAATAAAAAAAATTATATTAAGTGCTAAATACCCCCCCCTTCCTGCTGAAGCGCCACCACTGCAAAAGAAAAACACATTTCGTCTACCATGCACCAATAAGGTCTACTCATTTTATGATTATTAATATTTATGACTGAATAAATGAAGATGAATAAATACTACTCTAAAAATAAACTTGAATATATTTTGGTTTACTATTACTATAACACCCCCGATTTTATGGGAGAGGGCTATATGCCCCCTGGACTCCACCAAAGGCCCTGGATGCTCATCTGACCGTAATCTAGTGCCTTAAAAAAAACTTGATCTTCCTGGGGCTCCCGGCCCCCTGGAGTCCACGCCAATTGACGATCTGCTAGTGTTACAGTATCAACAATTAAAAGCTCATCTGACCGTTATTAAATGCCTCAAACCCCTGAGCTTCTGGGGTCCGCCCCCTTGACCCCACCTAGGGCTTTACTCGTAGACCCCACGTCAATTTACGCTCCACTCGATCGTAGCCCCCCCCCCCCCCCCCCCCCCCCCATTTTGATTTTGTTTTTCGCGGGGCCTGCATGAAACATGTAAGAGTGGTAGTGATGCAAATATTTGTTCTTCTGCCCCCCCCCCCCCCCTCCCCCTCCGGAAAACTAGCGTGTGCCTGTGAGGGAAGAAGTGAATTAAATCACTGTAATCCCCGGTCTCTCCTTCCGGTATAAGTAAAGGATTGTGGAGGTGGACCACTACACCTGGCTTTCCCTCTTCTCTCTCTCTCTCTCTCTCTCTCTCTCTCTCTCTCTCTCTCGCCCCCTCTCTCTCTCTCTCTCTCTCTCTCTCCCTCTCCCTCTCCCCCCCTCTCTCTCTCTCTCTCTCTCTTTCTCTCTCTCTTTCAGCTAGTACCAATCATTTCTGTGTTGGTTCAATAGTAGGCCTACTCGAATGACACAAAGTTGCACGAAAGGGCAGTATTTTGTCATCATTTGTACGCATTTCTTTCAAAACATTTTTGTTTTCCTTCATCCAGCTTATTAACATTTAAAAAGCATTACAAATACAACAGCAAAATTAGATTAACTGTGGGTAACTTTCTTTCTCAGCATAAAATTAAATGCTGACTTATAAATTGGATGTATATTCATGTAATCAACAGATAAGAATTTTATATACCGCATGTCAAGATTCTAGGCCTCAAACATAAATGTAATTATCAATATATACATTCAATTCAGCATTTATTCAACTTTATAACACATTTTACAAAGACAATATAAAGCAAAATTGCTTGTAATCGGGGCCCATTAACAAACAAAAATAGGACAATGAACGTAATTAATAAAATGTTAAAGACTTGCATAATACCAGCCTCTTATACAAACCTACATAAACACATTCATACAGACGGTTTTGCAGAAAGAATAGAAAGGATAAAAAATAAGAAAGAATTAAATAAAAGTATTTAACAAAAATGAACGAGAAGTACTTACTCACCAACAAATATCAGTCTTTGAATAATATCTTTTTAGTACATCGATTTAAATCTGTTAATTATAAAACTGGATCTTAGGTCATGATTCAATGAATTCCATAAACACATCTGTATACAAACAATACATAAACAGACACATTGTATTATTATACATGAATATATATATTTTTCCAAGAAAGTCGCCAAAGCGGTTGTAGAGGTTATTTACATCTGTCTACAGTTATTCTAAGCTATACGTGAATCTGAAAGCATTTTGCTTGGATCGAACTGAGTCAAGCGGCTTTTTATTGTTCAAAACTCGCCTGCCCCCAACAAAGGAATTAATAAATGAAGTTTAGAGATTGGTCAATCTGTCTGTCAATTGAATATGTGTGTAGCCGAAGCTACTGGCCCGTCTCTGTGGTATAGTGTTTAAGGCAAACCCCCCCCCCCCCCCCCCCCCCCACTCCGGGGTCGGAATGACCGCATGCGTGTTACCAAAATGTCCGGTAAAGGGGTACTTTTCGTGCGACAAAGTCCGGCCTGAGAATTGTAAAAAAAAAAGGGGTGTATTTGACTTTTCACCCGGAGATTTCTTTAAAAAGGGGGTGTTTTTCTTTTTTTCTTCTTTCATAATAATAATAATAATAATACATAACATTTATTAGGCGCTTAATACTGATGTTTCTAAGCGCACAGTGTTCTGATTAAGAGAAGACTATAACCCGTATAATTAAATTAGAAGAAAAAGCAAAAATACAAAAGTAACATAGATAAGGTAAGAAAAACAGTGGCAATCAACTAAATAAAGACAAATATGGTGCGCACCTCCATTGACCGACGCACAACTGCAATTTACAATTTGAAAAGATAGGTTTTGAGTAGAGATTTGAATTGAGATACAGAGGGGGCGCAGTGAATAAAGGCGGGCAGTTTGTTCCAGAGAGCGGGGGCAATAACTGAAAAGGCGCGGTCACCATACCGGGTGTTAGTGCGGGGTCCAGGTGTTAACAGTAATGTGGAAGATGAACGAAGTGTTCGTGACGACGTACGGGAACGTAAGGATATGAGATCGGAAGGGTAAGAGGGGGCTAAGCCATTGATAGCTTTGTAGCACAGGAGAAGAATTTTGAAGGATATGCGGTGGTGAATTTTAAGCCAATGTAGTGAGTTCAATATTGGAGTTATGTGCTCTGATTTACGCGAGAGAGTCACAAGCCGAGCAGCGCTATTCTGTACCCTTTGAAGTGGGACTAGATGTGACTGAGGGAGGCCAGAAAGAGAAGAATTACAGTAATCGATATGGGTCGAGACAAAAGCATGGACTAATTTTGAAGTTGTGGGTCGGTCAAGTAGCCTCCTGATTCTACTGATCTTATATATACCAAAGGAAGCAGACTTACAAATATTACTAATGTGTTGTTTGAAAGTAAGATTGCTGTCAATATTTAAACCAAGGTCACGCACAGAAGCACAACAACTGAGAGAGCCATCACTCATAACAAGATCAGGAAAGGGGTCTGAGTTCCGAAATTTAGAAGTAATATGAATCATTTCAGATTTTGAATCATTAAGGCAGAGACAGTTTTGAAAAGACCAGGTTTTGATTTCATTGAGGCAACTGGTGAGTTTGTTCGCGGCTACTGTCCTGCTGTTTGGGTGAAGAGTTACGTAAATCTGGGTGTCGTCTGCATACATAGTGTGTTGAATATTCTGATGAAGGTTAATAACATTTGAGAGAGGGCTGGTGTAAAGAATAAACAGGAGGGGGCCGACCACGGAACCCTGAGGAACGCCGCAGATGAGGGGAAATGATTCCGAGTTGGTGTCATTGATGATCACCTTCTGAGTTCGGTGCATGAGATAGGAGCGAATCCATTGAAGTACGGTGCCGGTGATGGAGAAGTCGTTCTCTAAGCGATGGAGTAACATCTCTTTGGACTCCTGAGAAATTATTCCGAATTTAGGGGGGTACATTGAGATTTTTTTCGTATTTAGGGGGGTCTCCAAGGCAGGAAAAGCCCGCAAAAAGCCCGCGAAAGGGGGGTTCGGAAATGTTGGCAGTCCTCAGATAGGGGGTGCTTTCAAAAAGAGGGAACGAGCATACGCGTACCTTAAATAACACTGATTGGGGGGGGGGGGGGCGGGTTAAGGCATTGGCGTTTTCAGCCAGTAACCCGGTTCGATTCCGCATGGAAACAGTTTTTTCAACCTCTGCCAAACTGTCAACAACAAAAAAGAGGACAGAAATTTGGGAACTTCGATTTAAGCTACGCAACCTTTATTTTCTAATATCCTTTCGAAGTACACATGTTTATCAAATCAGTTACAAAAATGACTAAGAATAAATATCATCGCACCATCATCTTAACATATTTTCCCCCAAAATAAAAAGACCTCTTCTCTGAGTAATACACCACAAAGTATCATCAAAACAAATGTATATGGTCATTAATACTTCGATAAACTACCATAATAAATGAAGATATATAATTTCGTCAATAAAATACAATATAGATATAACAAATTACTTTGTAATTTACTTTGTAATTTCTTTCTAATCGCTTTCTCTTTGTCGTTTTACTTTCATCATCATTCCTCTCCTCCATGTCTTCACAGTTCCAACTGTTCCATTCTTCTCATTCCACTCCCTCCCTATCTCTCTCTCCCTCTCCCATCTTCCGCATGTATTCCTGTTTTTCTTTCTAACTTAACTCTCTCTCTCTCTCTACATCGTTCTCTCCCTGACCTGATTTCTTCCTTTCGGTAATTGTTTAATCATGTGTCTATGATAAATCCGTATAGAGTGTGTACCTTTATAGACATTCAATGTGCATTACCGTTCGAAATTTTTAAACAAATCTTCAGTACTTACTTGTTTTAACTCAATTAATCAGCCTCAATTTCTTTTTAAAATATGAATATTCCTCACTTAGCAATGATTACAGAAATAATAATAATGCCGAATCTGTTCTATTTGTATCATCAATTTGTTTGCAAGTAGGGAACAAGTTATAAGTTATGATCTACCCGACTGTGTATTATGTGTACTTGTCTATATCTAAGTTTTGTTGAAATGCTTTTTAATACTTGTAAAACTTGCAATGTAATTTAGCTTTCGGGCTACCATTTTGAATTTGTCTAATAAAAACCATTCTACTATACTACATTACGTATTTCCCGAGTATGTGGTGACGGAATATTGGTAATTGCCATATGCTCGGAGAAAGAGTGGATATAGCTGATGCCCACCATACCCCTTCCCTGCCTAGTATGCTAAAACAAGATCATACTCTCTCAATAAGACCTTCTTATGGCTTACATGGATAAGCATATTTGTTTTAATCAGTAAAAATGAATGCATCGCTATAGTCAAAACCTCAACTGAGCCAGTGGCCGTTGTAAATTGGTGGTGCCAATGGAATCTATGAGGCTGTTCACACCGCAATGAGTTAGCGCGGTCTATCGTAGCACCCCCTTTTTTCTAGCGCGCGCTAGACCGCGCTATCTCTCGTGGACCACCCCCAAGAGGTGCTCCAGTGGCACGCCGTTTTGGCTCGCCGTGGCTCGCTGTTGGGCGGACCGAAACGACGTTGTACCTTCCAAACCGCAGAGAAAGCGCGGTCTAGCGCGCGCTATCTCTGCCGGTGTGAACAGCCTCTATGATACTGCTCTAATTTCCTTTGCTGACGTCTGTTGCATCCATTTGAAGATTGACGGCTTGATCACTTGTTGCAGAAGCAACATCATCACTCCTCTCGTTGTGCATGGTGCCATCCGCGGCATCCTTAGGGAGACTAACAGGAGCATCATTGTTGGTGGAAGCAAAATCACCGTTGCCCTAAGTAGCTTTCCTGACATCAGTCAAATCCAGAGTAACACTGATCGTGTCAGCATTCGTGGTGGAGGAAACATCATCACCTCTGAGAGATGCATCAAGAGGGAGACTTACCGTCACGACATCAGTGTTTGCATCACGATATGTGTCCCTTTTCTGGTCCTCGGTGGAGCTCTGGATATCTTTGTGTATAGGTGGTGTGACCCCTTCCTCAATCTGGCTGATATCATAGGTCGGATTGAACATACACATAGGATTGGGATGGTCGGCTTTGGTAGGCAGCAAGTAATTACCCGAAGCTCCTGGGCGCAATTTGCTTACCATGCCATCTAACGAGGATGACGCCGTCGAGGTCACCACACCGCTGGAAGTGCTTGCCCCGTTCTTTAGCAACTTGTCGAAACAAGTTAGCCCCCATTTCTTACGGATGTGAGGCTTCCGGACGCAGTAGAGTAGAAAGATGAACAATCCTTGGAAGGAGTTCAGGACGACGAAGATTGGCTGAGCCACCTGTTAAACGCAAATGTTTCAGAAATAATGATTAGGTATATGATGGCATTTTCTCTCAAATTCTTCAGATACTAAACATCTAAAGAGGTATTGCTGGTGTGTTTAATTATCATAACTGAGCTTTCAAGATATTTCTTAGAAGAGACAGATACCACACAGGAGTTATTATTGAAGCTAGTTGGCTTTACCTGACTGAATGACGGGATCAAGAGAAGATATCCAGTGACCCAGGTCAGACCGAGCAGGAGCAAGATGCAGATCGCGTTCTGGACGCGTTCGATAGTCTCTCGACGTTCTACCTTAGACTCTCTTTTCACCCGACCAGCGATGTTGGCTGACCGGAGCAACTGTCGAACCACCAGAATGAAGATGGCAATGTTGATGAGGAGGATGATGGCCATGGGAATCAGGAGACCACCGATTTGAGCCCAGAATTGTAGAAAGCATCTGTTGATAGTAAGTTTGCATTTTGTAAAGTGACTTAATTAAATCAATCAGTACTGACTATCATAGTGATAGTTTAACGAAATGTCCATGGTCCTTAAAACAATTCAACTGTCAATTGGCATTGTTCATTATATACCTCACTTAAGAAATCCAGCCATCTGATTGGTCGAAATTGCATTCATAAACTTTAACTATTCCTGTAAAATTCCCGCTAAAATTCCAAACCCAGGTAATAGTTCTAAAATAATAGTTCTAAAATCCCGGCAAAATTCCAGTTACCATGGTTACCAGGAAAAAAGTTCAGTCTTGGTGAGATACCCATAGGTTCACATGTTAAAAACTGGTTTGAGCGATCGAGGATACCGTACGTGTGCGAAGAATTGGTCGATATTGTTAATACAGCACAGCACAGAGCAAACGACAGTAGTACGGCATTCTCGGGAAAAAATGGCTGAAGAAACTCTCCCAAGATGTATACTTCTTGATGATGATCAAATGCAAGACTTGCTGTCAGCAAGTCAGCAAGAACATCAAAAGGGTAGGTCAAATTCTCCATAATATATTGAAAATAGATCTAGTAGTAGTGCTAAAATCCTTCCCATATACTCTCATGAGTGCGCAATGCATAGGGATGTGTGCAATCTTATAGAGATTGCACACATCCCTATGCATTGCGCACTTATGAGATTCAAACTAATATTGCTCGTTATCCTGAAGGTGATACTCAATAAGTGATGTGTCATATGAAAGAGCAGTTTTTTCTCCATATTTCCCACAGGGCCGGCCCACCCCAAAAATTGTAAAAATATCATCCTTAGACTAGAATCTAGATTTAGTCTACTATTAAAGATACACTCAGTCATAGTCATAAAAACAACCGTGCAGATAAACTAGAGAAAGGCCAAGGTGGGGTCATATGTTTACTTTTTTTTCGGCATATAAAAGTATCTATTTCTCTCAAAGCAGTCATTAATACTACATTATTTCCCATTATAGTAAAAGGGTAATAATTTCCAAAGCTGTTTGGAAGCGCATAGAGATGCTATTTCTTAACGTTTTATGCTCTATACAAGAACTAAACTATTTTTTGTTGTTGGCAAGTCCAAGCTTTGTTGTCCCATCCATTACCAAAAATATCTGAGATTTTAGTATATGTGTTAACTGTATTAAAGTTGGTGGCCTTTCTAGAGCTTGGATCACAACACATACCCGCGAAAGTGATAATTTGATACATATTCTAGATCATAAATGCATACTTAATGAGATACCAAAATGCCAAATGTCTGTAAAGTAGATTGAATTACAGAAATATGATTTTTGCTGAATCTGACTAAGGTATACCATATGCTATGCAATCCAATATTCTAGCTCAACTTTCAAGTATTACCACTTACATATCATCATGAACATAAGAGCCTCTAGCAATAGCTCCAGTTAGAACCACGATGAAAGCAGGAATTCCTGAAATGACATACGTGTATGAGGAAAAAATAAATTCTTAAGTCATTCATAATACGGCTACTTTGGACATGGGCCTATAACTTATTCCTTTCCTAGTTTCTTCAAAATGTCTACTCATGATATCGGTTTGCTATCCAGCTCACACAATTTTGTGTGTAATGAATTAGATATCGCGATTATTAAACTTTTGGGGGTCTAGATTCTTCTATGTATAAATCACATGCCATGCCGAGAATATTAATGAAGAATTTACACATAGATGGCAAAATTGACTAATTCATGTGCATTATTAGTTGATGCCTGTTGGACTATGGTCAGTCGTAATGTGATCTTTCCATAATTAATGACCATTCAGTTAGCATGGCGAAATTAATATATTATCCTTCTAGAGTTTGTTTAATTAATTTTGTTTATTAAAAAACAGGTAAATAAAAATGTCCTTTGTTATATTGATATAAAAAAAAATTCCTTTGATCACCCATTCATCATTATTTAGATTGCGGAAGGTTGGTCGCAGCAGTGCAGGTTTTCGCACCTTGCCAAACTCATTTTCTATGGATACTTTCAGTACCTACATGTATAAGCTCAAACAAGTTGGTCGAAGGTTTCAATATGTAAAGAAGAAAACAGGCACTTCATGTCATAAGCACGCACTATTTCAGGAAAAAATATTTGAAGGAAACAAATACCCTACCCCATGCAGCTAAGAAGGCCTTGCTCATGAAATTCTGGATGTAGGTGTTAAAGATCTTCACAAGGATGAGGTAGGTATTGTACCCTTCCACACCCATCCATGCAATAGAGGACAACACGAAGTAGTGAACTAGGGCCGTCAGGAACCCACAGGGTCCAGCTTGGACCTCACGATAATCTCTGATAGAATCCAGAGAGATCATGATGAGAAATGTCGTGTAGAGACACAGCAAGGTCAAGCACAGACAGATGAAGATTTGGTTAGTCTGTTTGGTCCTCAAATCCCTATCAAGATTGTAACGTTAAAAATAGGTTAGGAAAGCATCAAAGCAACACTATACCATGCATGTACAAGATTACCATCACTTCATCACCAGCACAGAAAAATAAAAAGGTCACACAACAACAACAGCAAAGACAAAATAGGTAGAAAGCGTGTGTAAAATAAAGGATATTACGTGATTTTGCTCTACTTATTATCTCTCCTACTGGGCACAAACACTCAGAATGGTGACTCGTGTTTAATAAAATCAATCTGGTTGTAACTATTCACGACGATGTCAAATTGTAAAAATATGTACGCCAAAGCTGTTCGAAATGAATGTGATTCCTATTGTATAAAAACTTCACACCATGAAGCAGAGGATTTCATCTACAAAATTGATAGAATATCAATATATGGTACTGATATTAACACATGAATATGGTAACCTACTTATTACCCTCGTCGCTCAACCCTACATCACGAAGGAAGTAGCCTAATCATATTATGGCTGTTTATCTTTTTCTTCTCCTTCTTCTTCCACTCCTCCCCCTTCTCTTCCCCCTTTTTTAATTTTTTTTTGTATATCTCGATCTGTACATTATTGATACTAAACAGAACAGTGTTGCAAATGTACACGTGTTTCACAAATCATTTGATTTGAGATAATTTGTATACAAAGGGGACATATTTAAATGCGCATGATTATTTAATAAATTCTAAAAATTAATCTCTTTCATGGTATATGTTTACATTTTTTGTTCAAAAGCTTCCAACTTAAATCGAAGATAGAATGGCCAGAGAATAATTACATAATAATTGCACATTTTTGTTAATGAGCTCACTTGTTCCACAGGTAGGTTGCCAACGTGACAAGAAGACTGAAGATGGAAATACAGCATCCAATGTAAGTCAGGATGTTGTATGCCTCGATTAATGAATCCTTCTGTCTATGGATATCCTGTAGCATAAAATAAATTTGAGCCCTAAATAAAACGTCTTCTTCTCATGCTCAAATGAAACTGAATATTTGGAATGAGCTCTCATAAAGTCTCTGTGGCGTTAATTGAAAACTGAGATTTTTTAAAATTATTATTATTATTTATTTATTTATTTTTATTTATTTTTTCGGGGGGGGGGGATATTTTTATGAATAGGGTACAAATTCATATAACTGATAGATAAAAGAAAAGGATATCATTTTACTAATTTTTACACAAGTGTCCATACCTTCAAATTTTATTTGATCTCAACATGTGACATTATGATTCAACCCATTTAAAGACCAACTTTATATTATATTTTTTTCAGAAGTACAAGGGTTACTGTTCGAGGTCGAATAAGTCCCCAAATACCTGTTACGTGTAGTATTTTTTCACCAGTCTGAAAAGAAACTTCGAGCCGTATCCATTCGCATCACCGCTGGCGTAATATATACTGCTTATAGATCTAGTATAACCAAAAGCGTTTAGTGAGTCGGGTAATGTTGTCCAGAGGAAATTGTCCGGGGAGTAGTTGACCGGTGCAACGGATATAATTACTGCGAAATTGCTTTTCACTGACCATTATAACAGCGAAGTTGGTAAGATGATCACACGCACAGCGCACACCCTCCTCATCATAGCGATCATCTGATGATCCGAATCCAGAAACAAGAACACATCCATCCTGAGACCAATCTTCCTTCTCCTCATCCCAGAATGAACAAATGGGATTCACGTATCCAGACTATACAACAGCAACAACAAAAGGCAAATAATCCATAGACCCATAATCAAATTTGTTAGATAAAGCTTGCCATAATTAATAATGATCAATGATTTTGATTGGTATAGTTTATAGCTTATCTGTACCAGTTTATAGGAGGGATTAGACCCCACCCCCCTCTGCAAGATTACTGGACAAGATCAACTCACCTCACAATTAACATAAGGAAAAGAGGATCATGGGGGACGAATGTTCACCGATTAAGCATTGTTTTCTATATAGAGGGAGCAAGTAGCTACAAGTCGGTAGAACAGTGTGGCTTTAAAAGCCCTTTTACGAGGGTGTCAAACACAGGGGTTAAAACAGAAAGAAAATGGCTCGGAATACATGTTCATACATTGTATTATCTATAAATACTGCTAAAGGCAGATTACAAGTACGTATAATGAAGAAACACCTTCCATTCCATGTCATTGATATAGGTCTTACCTTTAGTGTAGTGAAGGTAAAATTGATGAATTCGGTCAAGGCTGCTACTTTTCCTTGACCAATACTGAGAGAAATCAATGGCGAGTTAGCCGATCGATTGAAGCGTTCATTATCTGCACTGATTGTGCGTAATGACTTAGAAATGAACAGGGCAGGAGTCGAGAATACATAGAAGCTGACCCGGACGTATTCACCACTGCCATTTGATGGCGATCCTGAAAGTGAAGATGGAATGTTGACCTGGGCGATGATGTCATTGCGGTCATCTTGGGTCGGAGCATTGATGGTAATATTAGACTTGGTCAGGTCTGACAAACTGGATCCAGCTAGCGAAAGCACGATACCACGCATGATATCTTCAGCAGGTACACTCTGGACCTGTTATGTGAATTAAAACTTCAATACTTGATTTGTTTTCAATTCGATTTGCCTATGGCTCTGCCTTACAAAACAAGAACAGGTCAAACAAAATATTAAACAATGGCCTGTTTCCATCCTCCCCAAAAAACATAATGACCAGGTGACTAACAAAATATGTCTATTTTGTACACTGGAAGAGAACCTTCGCTATGGAATATTCCCCTTGACAGATTCGTAGTAGAAGATGAGTTGAGCTGTCAAAAATAATCCAAATACGTTTCTATTTGAATTGGCTATATAATTCCCTCTAATTTACGTATGATCCATCAGT
The DNA here is from genome assembly GCF_000002235.5 of Strongylocentrotus purpuratus. NCBI lineage: Eukaryota > Metazoa > Echinodermata > Echinoidea > Camarodonta > Strongylocentrotidae > Strongylocentrotus > Strongylocentrotus purpuratus. Next base: position 27,138,674 of record NW_022145606.1, read on the forward strand.
TTCTACTGAAGTATTTATAATGCAGATGTTTTAAAGTGATATCTCTAAAAATGTGATGTGTCCCGTCACTCTCCCCACACATAAATGCACAACTAATGGTGATGTTTTGGTAGATCTTTTTTAAAGTATAAAGAAAAATGGTAGGAGTGTTGCGCCTTGTTGGATAGAATGAGACCACAAATGGACGAATGGCAGTGTCGATTTTGTTGTTCTTGAAACTCCATGCAAACAATTACATAATGTATAACATGGTTCTGTATGTTAGAGTCCTGGTTAAGATCAAATTATTTGTTCAAAGTCTATAATATAATTTAAAATCACCTGTACTGCTACATTTGGCTTCTGAATGTTGAGCATCTCACCATCGGCAACCTCAACACGACTGATTTGTTCCTCAAAAGCCTGGACAAATTTAGTTATTGCCCCACCGTCTTCCTCAGCAGCTACAAGTTCCTCTGTTTCTACCTGAGCTATATTGCTCGCAATACTCGTTATAGACTCCGTTACCTGTCAAATTAAACACAAAATGTAAACATTATTTCAACCATAGTTGCGGAAAGTTGGCAAATCTCGGAAATCTGACTGACGAAAGTGTTAAACATGACAGCTGTTATTTTGAAGCTGTTACGCCACCTCTGGAAGGAGAAACCGCCAAGTGGTCAGAAAGATATGAAAGAACAGGGACAAAACCAATAAAATATAATTCTAAAGTTCCAAAAAAGAGCCAGATAAAGGGTAAGGCTCTGGTAAATTCTTCATTCACATTACTTAAGCTTCAAGGCTTCCAATATTGTGAAAAAACGGTTATGGGATTTACTTCTTTCATGTTTATGAAAAAAACTTTACATGTATCGGAGGGAAGACCCCAATTTTCTTCCCTTTAGATAATCATCGGAACAAAATAAAATTCATCATCCATCGCAACTTAATTCATGCTCAATAGGATTAGTCAACTTGCAGAATACCTCTTCACTTGTAAGATTTTGCTGCACAATTTGTGATGTTATCTCTGCCACAAACGTGATGTCATCTGATGTGATATCTTCGATGTTGGAAGTAACAGATAATACTTGCTGGCTCACTTCACCTGCGTTTTCTTCACTTACGATTACCTACAATTTGAGGGGAAAAATCTTACAGCATGTACATTTTAAGTGATTGACTTTCCCTCATGAAGGTAATACAAAATTTGCGGACATGTTTCCCTTTTGATATTAAAATGATATATGTTTAGGTTCATTATCCGTATACCATCTTTATTATTACAAAAAAGAGTGTCACATAATATCTAATTTTACAACTCATGAACCGGTAGATAATTTCCGAGTGAATTTGGCGGTTATAATCGCTTACTGTTTTCAAAGGATTTTAAACAGACCAACATCTTATAAATGCAATCGAATGATTAAACTCTACAATATTAACCTATTTTCTGTTTTTAATGCCTTATCAAGAGTTAAAGAGTGAAGATGAGTAGGCTTTTTGCAACTATTCTTATTTAAGTTTTGTCAATGAATATGTCAGTGAATATGTTGCCGCCTCGACTATGAATCGTCCAATACTTTTTTGAATTGAATCAGTAGAATTGTTGGACTGTGGGATATGCATTACCTAACATCCATGATTGTATAGTTGACAAATGAACAGTAGGGGTACACTAACACAAACAAGTTGATTAAGAAGGGAACGTGAATTGAATATATTTATCCATTAAAACAAAACAAAAACTGTTTTCAGGTTAGAGATATAAGCGGTACATATACACAATTGCTTTACATAGTATATGAAGATTATAAAAAGCCTCTTTTCAATGATCACATTTTAAAAGAAAAATTCCAGAAACCTGTGCAATTTTGGTGAGAGTATCTGTGACATTTCTAAATGGTCCGCAATTATCCACGTGTTGCCATTGGCTCTGGTTAATGCTATCGCCGATGCACCGAGCTCGTCCAATGGGTTCATTGGCTGTTCGGTATAAAACAAAATATATACATATATATATCAAAAGAACACTGGCAAAAAAATTATTATTACGAAGAAACGAGGAGACATGAATCAAGAAAAGAAGTACTGTCTCTGATTGAAATTTTCTCCAGTAATTCATGATTCTGGAACTATACAAAAACATGCGCGGATCTAGAATATTAATTGGGTCGGAGGGCTGGGGGCTTAGGGTTCCTGTTAATATTTTCTACGTGTGCCTCGCTTAAATTCATTTTTATTCAAGAAACAGTTTGGGGACTTTTTTGCGGCGGTTTACTGCGCCATATCTGAACAAAAAAAAACCTTTTGGGAAAATGTCATATTAGTCGTTCTATTTAACCTATTTCCCCGTCTACCTCCTGGGATTAGAATAAATGAAAGCCAATGAACACCAACCGTGAGTAGTGTTGAATGGACATCTTCCTGTTGAATTTGCACTTGTTTCGTTGTCACCCACCGGAAATTCGTCTTTTTCAAACCGAGGAGAAATTCATGATTCACAAAGAGAAAGAATAAAAAATGCATTTAAAAGAGAAAAGGAGAAAACTAAATTTAATTCAATGTCTGTTTGTCTACAATAAAAGGATTGTTTTCGCCAAGAGGTGCCTTATGTTTCGGATGTTCAAACTGTGCAGCGAGAAGGCGACTTTTATTAAAGTAACGGAAAGTAACAATATTTTTCTTATAATTTAGAATCTCATCGTAAGGGTCATGTAAGGCTGTCCGTAATAACCAACATGACAACAAAAGGAGTAGGCCCTTTGTCTTCACGGACCTATAGAGGGGAGGCGTTAACACCAGGACAAACTAATGATTCGATACGTGGTTTATTAAAGGGACTTACTTGTCATGTCATGCATTAGAAAATCTAGTATTCCATGGCGTAACTGGGAAATATGGTTTTTAAAATCCCGGAAAATTTAAGATTTCTTTCAAATGTTCAACAATTACAATTCGCTTTATACGGTTTTTCATTTATCCTTTGTCTTATATTTCACAAGAGGCCGATGATAATTATAAAATAGGGAGCATGCAAAGGCAGTTGCATGAATATGTCTTATATTGGGGTGCGACATTTTGGAGCCTGAAGGAACCTCCACGATGAGCAAAGCGACAAAGCTTTAGAAACTTTCGCATTCAAAACCTTGATATTTTTTCTTTTTCGAATGCTATTTATTCTGCAAATTGAGGGTTTACATTATAATAATATAATAATAATAATAATTGCTCACATTTACAATGCGCCTCATACTTTGTTTCTAGGCGCAGCACATATTATTACCCCGGTCATCGGATTCATGCTTACCCGCACACAAGGTATGCACATTCTCCACTCCCTGGGGAGCATTCCAGCCAGTCGCCATTTTACAAGCGCCATTGCTAATCAAACCACATTAGCTTTCGCATCTGTCTATCTGTCTTCTCTTTATCCCTTTCCTCTTTCTCTAATTTTTTTTTTTTTTGCGCCCCCTGAAGTGCCACCCAGAGCACGCGCCCACTCTGCCCCCTCCCGTCTCTCCCCCGTAGATACGCCAACGCTAGTATTAGCATGATTGTTTATATACCTCCATCTCGTGTGTCTCCACTAATATTCATACTTAAGCTCTCCGCTGTCATAAACACAGCTACGATGGAGATGCTATAAGTTGCATAATATTCCAAGTTTGAAAGGTTTTTGGAGACATTTGTGGAAGCTGACGTGACGTTGAGTTCGTAGACTGGAGCATCTATTATAGAAACATCTTGACATGCCTTATGTGAGATGAGCTGATATGATAGCCTGTAGTAATCCACATTGCATTGAGACGGAACACTCCACTGAACTCTAAGTTGATTCCCAGTTGCATAAGCGGATGCACTTGTGACTATATTCAACACAAATAGAGAGAATATTTTTAATTTGTAATCTTGCGAAATATCGTATATTACACCAACCTATGTCCATAACACAGAGAACCGCCTGCCAGTCTTGCAACAACGTCTCATTACATTTTCATGGATTTGCGAGCTTAATTTTGTGTACCTACAGATGAAGCAAAATACATTTCTATCTGTGTAAACATTGAACATGGTTTCTTTTCTTTCTATGCAACAGACATGTATTCTTGATTACAGTGAGCATACGAATTGGAAGCCTGCCCAAAGCTAGATTATATATTGGGGTGCCTTTAGCATCATACTGCGATGGACTCATGACAAGTGTTCAACAAGAAACAGATGTTATATGTTTATATTTTCTTATAATTTTATCAGGACCCTTTTCTACTTTTGATAACTGTAAGATCTATAATCAATACAGGGTCCATATCTGAACCATAGTCAATTATAATTATCATTAATACAGCATATATTGCATGACGTAAGTAAATATTGAATAAAAAGAGGCTTACGTATTCAGTTAAGAATCCCCTCCCCGTACTATCATTTTCATGTTTGAAATTCTTTATGAAAACGTTAAGAATTTAATGTCACCTAATAAAACGTAATAACTGAGATGGGGAGAAAATGTAAAATTGTAAAAACGACACTTTGTAACTGGGAAGTATAGTTATCCCTACCTGAAATTCTTTATTGTCTCGATGCCTATTGACATATAAAGTCAAAGAAACTTTGGTATCACTATATTAGAATGTGGATCTTTCCCACAAATATTACTTAACTATGCAGTTTTGGAACGAAATTCCTTTAATTGAAGTTCGTCAACATAACAAGGCAATCTGACATCATAAGGGTGATTAAAACATTTATTCTCTCTGTACTATTCGACACTTACAAGTAACTCCTGTTACACCGATAGCTTGAGACAGATTTCCAACATAGTCCACATCATAGTTGACGGCATTGATATGCAGTTCGTACATCGTGCATGCCTCAAGACCATTGAACTCTACTGATGAGAATGAAAAGTCATCATCCAAGTATGTCCTCCCAGCCGATGTCCTACTTGTACGACCATCTTTATAGATTCTTGCAAAGTAGTACCAGAACACTCCATTCGCATTTCTACAGTTGAGAGGTTGCCAGGTGAATCCTAATCGTGTTGGAGACGTCCTTTCTGGATTAATCCTAACATTTGTAATGTTGGATGGTGCTAAAGTGAATCAGAAATATGAGAGAACGTACCTAAATTTGTTCAAACTTGACGTGTTATTCGTTAACTTAGTAAGGCTAGCGTGAAGGTTGAAGGGAATATATATCGCAACCAAACAGTACCATTCATGATTTGCATAGAGAAAAATTCTTGAAAATTATATTTTTGAATCAATGCGTATGTTATATGCAGGGAATCTAAAACCTATTTGACTGGCGTATGATATAACATTTTCGGACCACTGAAGGGAGTTATATTTTCCCAAAGAGTTATATTTTCATCACCGGGAGTGAAATATCTTTATTACGATCCTCGCAATTAATATCACGTGACGTGCTTTGGACCAATAACAATTTAGTTCCTGTATACTATATCCAACATTCATAATTACAACACGGATAATAATACATATCACGTTGTTAACTGTTATAAGTAAATTATATTATGCTTATTAGCCCGGGGTCTAAGCATGCGTGGATCCAGGATTTCTAAGGGGGGGGGGGGGGAGGGGGGGGGGTTGAAATAGTTTGAAATTTATTGTGCTGAAATTTGAAAATCGTGCCGGCCGATATGTTGCTCAATGGGGGGGGGGGGGGCATAGTGAGTCGTGTTTTAATACTAAACACCCCTCCCCCCTTGAGCAACAAAAGAAAAGGTAAAATTCTGGTCACATGACAACATAAGGGACCAGCTATAGGCGTGAGACTGGTAGGCCTGGGTCGGTATTGTGGGTATCCATCTTGATCCCATGAAGATCTAAATACTGGCAGGCGGCGGCCGGAAGTCTCGCTAATGGGCATTATGATTACCCCTTTTTCCCCTGGTCTAACCTGACAGCTATACCCCTAAACGAGTATACTGGCGCGTACAGTAGGATTGTGTACCATTTTGAAAAGTACCCCTTTTCTTTAAAATAGCCCAAAGCGGACGTTTTTGGACCCCTTAAAGGACAAGTTCACTCGAAAAATAACTTACTTTCAATAGAAACAGTAAAATCAGACAAACCAATCAAAAAAAGTTTGAGCAAAATCGGAAAACTAATAAGAAGGTTTTGTTTTTGTTAATGTTTTTTTAAATCTATTTATTATTGACTGTTACACATGGGATGTATACATTCATTACTCACGTCCTGGCCTGGTATCTGAATAGCCGATCGTGGGTTCACTCTGTCCAGCACCATTTACAGCTGTAACTGTGATCTGGTATCGCGAGTAAGGCTCCAACCCCACTAGATTATTGTATTGTTTGACATTGGTGATCAATTCAAACTCTGTTGGGTTGGTTACTGGTGAAGAGCAGGCCAGCTTCTGACGAAGACTATAACGCATGATATAGTAGTCAGGGGAGCATAGGCTGGATGACAGTTCCCAGCTGACTTCAATTTGTGTAGTTGAAGGTGACATTTGTAGGACTTCTACACTGGCGGGTCCTGGAAATAAGTTTAAAATATAAATTTAAACGAAACTTGTAATTTGCAAATTAAGTAGATGTGTTTTGGGTATTACAAAATTGATGATCCGTTAACAAACGAATACAGCTGGCATTTAGACCATATTTGACTACCATGTACTCCTGAAATTTCCTCGCATGAAAGACATGTGTTGCTTAAAGTTACATAATGATTCAATGATAACCACTACACTTTTAGCGTAGTGATATAGTCCTCTAAACAAATTTTTATCTTTTCAAGGATAACGAAGGAATAGAAAATAGACTACATTGCCATAATGAATGAGCATTATGAGGTATTTAGAATGTATTACAGCCCAAGCGTTTTTTTTTAGCAACTCAACGCAAATAAATATACATATACGAACAAAACAAGTAATCTTACGTATCATAATTGTGCTCACTGACAATATTTCTGAAGAGATCCCCAATTCGTCTCTGTTTCTAAATGCTGCGTTGATGTCATACGTAGTACAATCCTCAAGCTCTCCAATATTAGCAGAACCCGCCGTAGTATCAAATGACAAGGTTCGAGGAAAGTCATTTTGTCCATCGGTACTAACATTGATTTCCAAGTCAGACAGGGCACTGCATCCCCATGATTCCTTAGGTATTACCTGTTATCGATATAAATTTGAAAATGGGAAAATGCACCCATTTTACCAATTGGCACATAGTAAGTTTAGCATATTCACCGCGAAGCCTTACATTTTTCAATATACTCTGACTGGAAGAAGTTTCATTGATGATTTCTAATTTTTGTTCGCATATACGGAATAAGCATACGATACGCAATATCCAAAGTTATTTACTTTTAATGTAAACTATTACGGCATTTGCAACAGTTCTAAAAGCGCTCGTACAGAAAATGAAACACATTTTTCATTTTTCAAATTAAGCAAGTTTTAATTATTGATATAATGTAAATTGAACTGAAATGCGTTAATGCATAGATAATTGTAAGAAGTTGTGTGCATTTTGTGCATCATTCTAGCTTACCTCCCATTCCAAAGTGATGAATGTTTGACCTCTAATTCTCACAGACAAAACAGGGGGCTCAGAAGGTGCTGCAAAATTATTAAAACGACGACGTATAAGTTTCATATTTGTAATTCAATTACTGGTCAGTAGAGCTTATGATAGAATATTCACGTCATGCACAAGTTGTATTGTGCTGTCTAGATAATAGACCAGTTCACGGTTAGCACATGTCCCCAATGACCCCCAATATCCACATATCTTCAAAACATGAGGAGATTCCACTTTGTACATTTTGTAATAATCCCTCCTACAGCGATGGGGGATGCTACACTAATAGCCTTTGTTTCCCCTTTTCAAAGAATACTTCCACCTAGGTATCATGGAGTGCACTGCTTTTGCATAAATGAATAATGATTACAAAACTTTCATGATCATCCTTACAGTTTTTTTTTTCTGTGTATTTCAAAATTTGGTCTGCTTATCTGCTAATCTACTTATGCTCAGACTACAACTATGAACTGGCTTTACTCGTTAGCCTTAAAGATAAAGTTGAGTTCTGGTCACGCGATTGCAATGTGAAGAAAAAAAAGTGTGGAATCGATCAGAAAAGGTTGATCATCTAGCGTAAAGTGGTGTGTACTGCAAGGTTCTGGTATCAAGAAAATGATACGAAATTTGGCACAGTCTCGGTAAGGTTACAATACAAGCACTGTACACAGAAAGATGTGTATGGAGCTACGAGAACATGTGGCATGAAAATCTGCCCCGATGTATATGTTATTACATGCCATATTTAGAATATGATAGCATTTGAAGAGCCGTACTTTTCAGGGAACATCTTTTATCCGATTTTCTTCCGCAATGGTAATGCTCACAAATTATTGTTTATCTCTTCCAAGAAGTGAACCTTTTCTTTAACGGTGAATTTCACTACATTCGGTCCAAATGTACCAACTCTACATTATTTTGAGAGCGAGAAATTTAACAAACGAGAACCTTTCAAAAAAAATGTACTGTAATAGATCAATGTCTTTCGGAACATCAGCGGATTAGGGTCCTAATGGTCAGGAGAGAAATAGTGATCATAATATCCAATAAACTGTACCATTACTTTTATCATATTTATAATTACTTTATTTCCATTCATGTACAATTCTTCAGCTGGATTGCAAATATTATTGTCAAATTACAACGATTTTTTTTCTCGCTCACATATCCATCATTATTTGGTAGGTGCATATGCTTCATTTACAAAGGGTGCCTGTTATTCATAATGATATCAAGTGCAAACGGTTAACAAAATTGTGTAGTAGTTAAAAATGTCTTTCTCTAGAGAAATGACAAAGGCGGAACATTTTTGGTAACCGCTAGGTTGAATATTTCGTTTTTTTATATTTTGTATACAATTTACGACAATAGATAAATTCCATTCATTGAATTTACTTTACCCCGTAATCATAATCTTAAGTTAGAAGACGTTAATAAGGTGATGACTAAAAAGAGCGAGTGACGTCAAAAAGTGAACTCCTTCTAGATTACGGCCATTAAATGATGATGATGATCCAGTAATTATTAGTTGTCACAATAATTATCTACTGCTCTTACCACTACACTTTGTCCTAGTTCTTGCTACTGAGCTCAACATCCCCTCACCCACTGGCCCCTCTCTCGAAGCCGTCACTCTGAAATCATACTCTGTGTCCCGTGTCAAATTATTGATGGTGAAAGTTGTATCTATGATGAGATGTCCTGGGGCCTTGGCTATGTCATCCTGTCCGTGTGTGTTGTAGTAGACTCGATATCCAATCACTGGCCCATCACCATGATCATAAGTCTCATTCCAGGGTGTCCACCTTATGGTGATCGAGTGAGATGTCATATCTAGGACGATTATGTTAGCTTCAAGAAAGCTTGGAGGTTCTGAACGAAAATAGAATTTAAAAAATGTTCGATGAAGCCATCAAAATAAAAAGACTTTGTATTTACCAAATAAGATGGAGATGTTAGCTACTTGGGAATCCGAACCACCCTAACCGCTCCCGGTTTTGCCTCTCACGAACACCCTGTACCTAGAGTTGGTACGCAACTCCAAGAAAGGGAGACTGAAAGTTGGACCATTGACAGTCCCTGCTAAATTAACTATATGATCAATCGGGGTATCCTCGCACATACTCCCTTTAAGAACATAGTAGTTTTTATGTCATAGTATATACGTAGGATGGCATGGAGGAGATGAAGGAGGTTGCTATTAGAATTTAGACCAGTAGTGCCAATGTCTTCCTGCTGTTGGGTGTAACCTCTGTAATAACCGACATTCCAGAAGCAAGTGCACATAAAGGAATGATTTTAATTCGGGCTAATTTAAGTTCCCAATAATGAATTGATTATACTGTGATTATATTAAATATAATCTCCATCTTAACAATATGTATTGACTTCAATGACACTTTGGTTTTCGGATCTATGTTATGCTCCTATCTTGGAGCAACGTCAAGCGATGGACTGTATTAAAGCTGATTTTTTTTTAAACATGTAATTTCCCACACCGTCCCTTGTAAAGCAATTACTCTTTAATCGTCAATTGTGCAATGTGTACAACGGACAAATCGCGCAATTCAACTCTTTATAAACAATACACATCTTCATCTCATTTAGCAAACCTGATATATTAGTCATTGCCATTTCCATATGCCATTCACTCCTTCTCAATTGGGTAGTAAGTACTCTTATTCTGAAGCGATATTCTGTGCAAGCGTCAAGACCTGTTATTCGTACATCATTTCGTCGTATGGTCATTGTATCCTGGACAGGTCTACCCCCACCAGTAGGATCATAGAGATCGACGTCATAGCCATCCAAAACACCTTGTAGGTTTTCACAAGAGGGTTCCTCCCACACAAAGTGCAATGAGTGAGCAGTAGAGGTGTACGACACTGACTCGATGGCAGAGGGTTCTGTGAAGAAAGTCAAAGTGTTGAATAATATAGCAAATGTAAGTAGTTGTAAGATGTAACTCGAAAACAGAAATCGAACACGGAATTTCGTTTGTACTTACTTAAACCATAACAAAAAAATGAAGTAGTCATTACGGAAAGTGACAATATTTCTCTTATAATTTAGAATCTCATCGTAAGGTCATGTAAGGCTGTCCGTCATAACGATCATTGCAATAAAAGCATTAGGCCCTTGGTCTTCCCGTGCCTACAGAACACAGCAGAGGTTATGCGTATATTAGGAAAAACTAATGATTTGATACGTGTTTTATGAAGTGGAATTGCTTGTCATGTCATGCATTACAAAATCTAGTATTCCGTGGCGTACCTATAGGGATTATAGTTTAAAGGACCTGTACAATTTAAGATTTCTTTCAAATGTTAAACAATTACAAATCGCTTCATACGGTTTTGCATTTGTCCTTTGTCTTATATTTCACAAGAGGCCGATGCTAATTATAAGATAGATAGCAAGCAAAGGCATTTGCAATAATTATGTCTTATATTGAGGGGCGACAATTCGGAATCTGAAGGAACATACGCGTTGAGCAAAGCGAGCAAGCTTCAGAAATGTTCGCATTTGATACCTATACATTAAAAAAAAAATAGTGCTATTTATATTTTTTTCTTCTCTTTATACCCTTTCTCTTTCTCTTATTCGTTTTTTGTTTGCGCTCGCTTCAAGTGCTAACCGAAGCACGCGCCCCCTCTGCCCCCTCCAGTCTCTCCCCCGTAGATACGCTAACGCTAGTATATATATATATATTAGCATGATTGTTTATATACCTCCACCTCGTGTGTCTCCAATAACATTGATGGGTAAGCTCTCCACTCTCCTTACCACAGCTATGATAGAAATGTTATAAGTTGTATAATATCCAAAGTTTGAAAGGTTTCTTGGGATATCTGTGGAAACTGATGTGACGTTGAGTTCGTAGACTGAAACATCTACAGGAACATCTTGACACGCTCTACGTGAGACGAGTTGATATGATACCCTGTAGTAATCCACATTGCATTGAGACGGAACACTCCACTGAACTCTTAGTTGATTCCCAGTTGCATAAGCGGATGCATATGTGACTATATTCAACACAAATAGAGAGAATATTTTTGATTTTTAATCTTGCGAAATATCGTATATTTCAGGATAGCGGTTTGTATTATAGAAGGTTATATATATTACACCAACCAATAGCCATAACACAGAGAACCGACTGCCAGTCTTGCAACACCGTCTCATTACATTTTCATGAACTTCCGAGCTTAATTTTCACTGTACCTAAACATGAAGCATTATTTATTTTTATCTTTGTAAACATTGAACATGTTTTTTTCTTCTTCTATCCAACAGACAGGTATCTTTTATTACAGTGAGCATACGAATTGGAAGTCTGCCCAAAGCTAGGTTATATATTGGGGCGCCTTTAGCATCATACTGCGGGCGACACAAGTGTGAAACAAGAAACAGATTGTATGTGTTTATATTTTCTTATAATTTTACCAGGACCCTTTTCCACTGTTGATAACTGAAAGCTCTCTCATCAATACAGGGTCCATATCTGAACCACAGTCAATTATAATTATCATTAATACAACATACATTGCATGACGTATCTAAATATTGAATAAAAAGAGGCTTACGTATTCAGTTAAGAATCCTCGCCCCGTACTATCATTTTCATGTTTCTAATTCTTTATGAAAACGTTACAAATTTAATGTCGCCTGATATAACGTAATGACTGAGATTGGGAAAAAATGTAAAAATGTAAAAACGACCCTTTGTAGCGGGGAAATATAGTTATCCCTACCTGAAAATCCCTAATTGTCTTAGCGACTATATATTGACATATAAAGTAAAAGGAAACTTTGGTATCACTATAAGAATGTGGATCTCTCCCACATATATTACTTAACCATGCAGTTTTGGAACAAAAGTCATTTAATTGAAGTTCGTCAACATAACAGGGCAATCTGACATCACAAGGGTGATTAAAACATTTATTATCTTTGAACTATTTGACACTTACAAGTAACTCCTGTTACACTGATAGCATGATACACATTTCCACAAACTGACACGTCATAGTTGCAAGCATTGATATTCAGTTCGTACATCGTGCATGTCTCAAGACCATTGAACTCTACTGATGAGTATGACAAGTCATCATCTAAGTAAGTCCTCTGAACAGGTGGCCCATTTCTATCACCATCTTTGTAGATTCTTGCATAGTAGTACCAGATCACTCCATTCGCATTTCTACAGTTGAGAGGTTGCCAGGTGAATCCTAATCGCGTTGGAGACGTCCTTTCTGGATTAACCCTGACATTTGTAATGTTGGATGGTGCTAAAGTGAATCAGAAATATGAGAGAACGAACCTAAATCCGTTAAATCTTCACGTGTTATTTGCTTACGTAGTAACGCTAGCGTGAAGGTAGAAGGGAACATACATCGCAATCAAACTGTACCATTCATAATTTTGCATAAAGCAAGGACACCTTACGTATGTTATATAAAAGTAATCTAAAGCAGATATTGACTGGTAGGGTGTAACATTTTTGGACTACCGAAGGGAGTTAACATTTTTCAAAGGAGCAGTATGTTCAAAAAGCGCACAGCGCCGAGGGGAATTGTGATCACGAGTGAACATTCTCCCTTGCGAATTGCTAACCGGAAGTGATAACAAGATTATTACGATCCTCGCCTTCGATATCACGCGACGAGCTTTGGACCAGTCACTACTTTGTTTCTGTATAATATATCCAATATTCATTACACGGATAACAAAATATATCACCTTATACATGTCTTGAAACTGTTATGGGGAAAGGGTATTTTGCTTATTGGTTCATTACTCACGTCCTGGGCTGGTATCTGCATAGCCGATCGTGGCTTCACTCTGCCCGGCACCATTAACAGCTGTAACGGTGATCTGGTATCGCGAGTAAGGCTCCAACCCCACTAGATTATTGTATTGTGTGACGTTGGTGTTCACTTCAAACTCGGTTGGGGTTGTTTCTGGTGAAGAGCAGGCAAGCTTCTGATAAAGACTATAACGTATGATATAGTAGTCAGGGGAGCATAGGCTACATGACAGTTCCCAGCCTACTTCAATTTGTGTGGTTGAAGGTGACAATTGTAGGGCTTCTACACTTGCGGGTGCTGGAAAAAAATTTAAAATATAAACTTAATCGGAACTTGTAATTTGCAAATTAAGAAGATGTTTTTACGGTATCCACACAATTAAACGAAAGTTGAATTTAAAGGTAAAGACCAGTTATGGTCATGCGATTGCATTGTGAAAGAAACGTTGTGGAATCGATCAGAAAAGGTTGATCATCTAGCATCTAGCATCTGCAAGGTTCTGGAATCATCAAAATGATAAGAAATTTGGCCCATTCTTCGTAAAGTTACAAGCACTATACACAGAAAGATTATATGGGACTACCCTATATCTCTCACAGTCCATGAGAGAAACAAATTTACCAAATATATGAATTAGTAGGCGGTTTCCCGGCAAATTTGTTATCATCATGTATTAGTCAAAACATATTCTTTCACAAGATTGGTAATGTGAGCTTCCATTTCATTTTTTGAAATGGGGGCGTTTCCAATACTGGTCTTTACCTTTAACAAAGTCCTATGAAGCCATTAAAATGTTAAGACTTTGTACTAACAAATATGATGGTGATGTTATAAGTTGCGTAATATTACAAGTTTCAAAAGTTTTCTGGAGACATCCGTGGAAACAGACGTGCCATTGAGTTCGTAGACTGAAAAATCCATTACAGGAACATCTGGACAATGCTTATGTGAGATTGGAAAAGTTGGGATGTTTGATAGAAGTGCGCCTCCGAGTCAGAATATAAGTTATAGATAGATGGCGAAGTACAAATGCCTAATATTTGTACTTCTTGTTTTACTATCAGTAGCAGTAGTACTGGAAATAGTAGTCGTAGTACTATTTGAAGTAGCACTTTCTCTTTCTAAAACAATTATAAATTAGTATTATCATTATTATTTGTTGCTCGCAAATGAGATTCATTTACACGTTATATTAAAAAAAAAAAGAGCTGAGGTTTTCTGCCTCATATCTTAATACGCTTTTATTCTTATTTTGACTTATGAACCCATGTGAGCTTACGTGTATCACCGTCAACGTCCTGAATGGGGGTAGTTTGAACTGTAAAACAAAACGTAAAACGATTATAATAATTACAATAATAAATTTTTATATAGCGCTTAATACAAATGTCTCTAAGCGCTTTACAAATATACTATTTACCCCAGTCATTGAATTCAGTGCTTGCCCACACACACTGTGTGCACAATCTCCACTTCCTGAGGAGCATTCCAGCCGGGCGTTACTTGACGCTCACAAGCTGTTTGACCAACAATGACGGCCGCATCCTACTGGGTACCCATTTGACACCTGGGTGGAAAGTAGCAAGTGCGGGTTAACAAGGGAATTATTAGGTTTTGTAAACAAATGCCATCGCCTTTTTGTCCAATCAACACATCTTGCCTACACACGACAGGGTTTAAATTTACCACTATGCGAAAAAACACTAAGTTTTCAAAATATGACACTTTCGAAATATAGCTTTTAACTGGAGAGCACGTACGTGGGAATATTGTAGAAGTACTTCCAGTTCGTCTAACAATTGATGTGCGGAAATCTTAATCTTAACACTAAATAGGAGAACGAATAACAGACACAAGCAGGGAATGCGTTTCAAATGATAACTAACTGCAACTCTGTATCCTTGGTACAGACGTTACGTGGAGAGCAATGGCACTCTTGCAAACGATGAACTCCATACGTTCCCGGGTTTAATACATTCTTTAAAACAATTATGGGGATTGATAACGTAATACAACATAAGAAACATGATTATTATGAGGTAGGCCAAATGTGCTATTTGAACATCACAATTGAACATGAAGGAGTAGGACCAAAAGCCCAATGTACATTAATGTAATTGTTGCATTGATATTAAAATTCGAGAGTAAATTTAAACAAATCCCAAAATAAATGGGTTAATGAGGTATCTAGGGTACGTTTCGAATGCTTGGTAGATTTTAATCAGCTGATTCGGGGTATTTGCGTTGATTCGCTCCCACCCCCCAGTGCATTGGAATGTCTTTAATGGTTAAATATATCTAGTGATAATTATAGAAAGCTCGATTTCAATCATTTTAAAATCAACTCTTAAATTCAGTACAGTGTCGAATAAAGTACCCAGATATTTTTGACATGCAAGTCTCTACATGTATTTGTAGAATAGGCCTTAAAAAAGCAACTATTTAATTCAAACGGAGCCGCTTTGACGAATTTAGATAGAATCAATATAGTTTATAGTACATGCGTTTTAAAGCAAAGGCATTTTGTACACGCATGTTGTTTTAGTTATGCATCATTATGCCCATACAGAACTTGGCTAGGAAAATGCTTTTGTTGGACAGATTTGTATAGCTCCTTGCCAGAAAGTGGAATGGGGAAGCGCCATCCTTTATGATGTGGAATATTGTCAATTTAGTTTTCCTTCCTTCTAATCGAGCACAATTTTTAATGGCTACGTGCTTTTTATATTTCTTTATTTATACGGAAAAGGGTCCATGGCTGTCCAGCTCTTCCTCATATATATATATATATATAGAACAATTTTACAAACATTTTCATAAAACAATCAAATCTCTTTTCATTTTCGCTTTTCGAAACACGGAAAAAAAGAATTAATATCCCTTGGAAAAGAATACGAATATATTTATTTTTAGTTTCATGATGACAGAAAAATGCAAACTAAAACACTTTTACTTCCAAACAAAACATCAGTCTTGTTAAGAGATAACAAAACTGAGGTTTTGATGATGACAGAATAATGAACTTTGTTTTAAGTAGGAAGTACCTCACCCTTTCCGCCTCTTCATACCATGTTTTTCATCGTTTGTAAATGTAATTTATTGCTAATGGATAAAGAAAGTTCGGAGGTAACAAGCAAACTACAAACAGATGTTCTATATAAAAAAAAAACTTGGCAAGGATTGAAGAAAAATAATTTAGATAACTCCCACTTTGCTATAGCTTATAATAAAGGTTAATCATTGCAGCTGCATGGAGGTTACCTGCGGATGCACATGAACAGCAGTATGAAATTAATAATAATAATAATCCTTTAGTCCACTCCAAATTTTATTAAACCGAAAATGAAATTCTTTTCGCCCAATTGATCGTGAGCCCGGCAGCCACCGAGCAGCGCCAGATCGAGGTTGCTCTGTCCACTAATTGTTGAACGCCAAACAGGTAGCAGCAACTTCCGTCTTTTAACGTCTTTTGGTATGACGCGGCCGGGGTTCGAACCCACGACCTCCCGGTTATGAGGCGGACGCTCTACTGACTGAGCCAACACACCGGTTACATCTGCTCTCCACAACTTGATTAAAAAGAATATCCCTTTCCACATTCACGACCCTTCATCGAATCACCCTTCTTACACACTTTCTGCGGACAAATACCCTTTCAAATACCACTCAACGCCTTGTAAACAAGCAAAAGTATCTCACATGCAATACTATGCCTCATTGGCAACCAATGTAACCTTAGTTAAAACAGGGAGGTGAAAGAAAAGGAGGCGAAACTCTTGTAATTTATTCAAACGCATTCTTGAGTTCTAAAGCGTAACAATGGGATGTGTAACATTCCACTTGGCTTTGAAGTTCCATGCTCCGAACCGCGCTTCCACTGCGGGGACTTTCGGAAGCCAGGCACCAGTTTTACATTTATTACAAAATATTAAATTACCGGCAAAATTTCAGTGTAAATCAAAAACTTTATATGGGGATTTTATTGGGAATAGTGCAGCAAACAAATTTTCAAATTAGAACTCCGTCCTTCCCTTAATTTGTGTGCCAGAGTTGGTAAAAGAAAAATTACATCCTGTCAAAAACTCAATATTTTAGGATGATGCGCTAATTTGTGCATGCTTTAATGTCCCGTTATTTGATCCATGATTTACAATCTTCAATAACATTAAGTTTGCTAATGCGTGTTTTCGCGTGTTTTTTTTTTTATTTTTCAAGTTTAAAAAAGGATGAAAGTACACAAGTTTGTGTTCGCTTGTTCTACTCTTTACACATTCAACAATGGATGAGAAATCATTGGAAGGGACAGCGAACAGTTGCAGTGATACCATTTTCTGATGTAGGAATTCTAACTCCTGAAATTTCATGCGCTCTTTTATCTCACCACCTGGTCAACAGTTGCAGATTAGCGCATAACTTTTCGGCGGCTTGGAGCATGGGGTCAAAGGAGAGCGGCTTGATTCCAGTCCTTCTCTATCACGTCCCTGGTTAAAACATGTGTAATAGAGGAACATTTTGTGGAATTATACCCCATTCACAGTGGTTTTGAAATTTGTAGCGGCGTTGTAGCGGAGCGGCGACACCGCCATAACACCGCTACAACTGCATTCACAGTAGAAAAGTTATCCCGCTGCAGCAGCGGGATAAATATCATGTACCCATTCACGCTGCAGCGGGTGATTTTTATTACCTCCGTAACAAACACGTGTATGCATGGCTCATGACCCGCGAGTGACCCCGACATGACCGGAAATACTTCAGCGCGTAAACATGTCAAGTTGCTTTTTGTATCCTCGATCATATTACTTTTTAAAAAACTAGCATTTTTATTGCTTCCAGTCAGAATATTTTAATTTTTTGAAGTGTGAAATATTTTTATTTGGATAATTATAATATCTACATAATAATAAAATCAATTTGAATCCACTGGTTACTTTATTTCTATTTCACTTTATGTTCCCCATTGCTGGAGAAAAGAGGCCAGTGATAGGTAAGTAAACAAATCACACGTGTTTGTCGCGGTGTTATAGCGGAGAGCCTTCACACTGAGTAAACACCGCGACAGCAGCGGGACTGTCCCGCTGCTGTAGCTAGGCGAACCTAGCGATAGTTTGTCGCGGCGTTATCGCGAGGCGGTGTTATCCCGCGATAGTTTATAACGGGTCCGAGCCTTCACACTGAAGACAACACCGCGACAGCAGCGGGACAGTCCCGCTGCTGTCGCGGTGTTTGAGGCCACTGTGAATGGGGTATAAGATACAAGTCTCGTACATGCATTCTGAACATTCTGCAATTTGATTATTTGTAAAATGGCAAGCCAAACAATAATCAATTACAATAATTAAGCCTACTGCTATTAAATTCGATGTTTTCCGGTCTTAGTATCGACGAATGTGACGGAGATTGTATAACATATAAAAGGCAGATTTGCATGTGTTGGATATGTGTTTCTACATGTTTGCACGAGAATCAAGCCATCAATAAAACCTACCTATGCCTGGATTACATTTGGCCTGCGATTAGTCTACGGAGCCCGTATCCTGCCCGTATCCCCTTTTCCGTGCGGCCTCTGTGCGGTGGCAGAAGGCGGCCGTGAGATTTTCGTACGGATTCACGGGCTCCGCAGCCTTTACGATTTTGTTTCGCGAGAAGTTAAACAAATTTGAAAAAAATCGTAAGCCCGTAGCCCGTATACATGTCGTAGGTGGCATTGCACAATCCCCGCACGGGCATCGCCCGGAGGCCTCGCACTGATTGTGCAGCAAACGTACGATTTTTCGGTGAACATGGGGGCAAAGAAAATCGTACGGAGATTGTAGACTCATGGGGAATTCGCACGGCAATTACATAGCTATCGCAAGGTTGCTGTACGGTCACCGCGCCTTCTCCGCGCAACCTTTGCACGGAAGCTGCACGGGCTCCGTATGATTTCCGTGCGGAGGCTGGGGAGACTGCACGGCTACTGCATGCAAATTGCACGATTTCCGTACAATCTCCGAGCAGCCTCTGTACGGATTTGCCCCAGCCTGCCCCCGAGGGCCAATACAATAAATGGCACGATGCTCGTAGATAATGTAAACACAAACATCGTAGCCCGTAGCCTCCTACGATGTCTATGAAAAATCGTAGACTAATTTATCATACGGCGCCCGGGGGCAAATTTAATCCAGGCATAACAACGCGTAATGCATGTAATTTTGCATACTGTCATACAATTATTCAGATGCATGAATAATATCTATCGAGGGAATACAAAGAGATGTATTTGAAATACATTACGAAATTGGCTTAATGAGAGAAGCGACCTTCGTCATACCATGTGTTATAAGAAACACTATGGACTTGTAACATTCCACAACAGCACTGCGGTAGTCTGAATTAAATACCGACACCAATGTTATGTCCTAGAATTGTCAAACAGTTAAAATGTAATCAGAACATTCTGATATTTCTTTTCAAAAGAAATGTCACAAACTTGACATTCGGGTTCGAGCTTTAACTTTTGAGCTTTTAACAGTCAAAAGTGTCTAAGCTTATTAAATTCTCTCTTTATGTGATACTTAGGCTAGTATAAAATTACGTTACGCAAAAAAAATATTCGGATATGTAATATGTATAGCCTAGACTAATATAGACTTTTAAAAAAAAAATACTATGTTTTTTTTTTTTTTTTTTTTTGGGGGGGGGTGTTTTTTCCTTATGTTGTACAGTATAGCTTATTGTATTTCTCCTATTCAAGTATACTTTTTAAATAAATGGAGGTTATTTATAAGGCACATCGTTGCGTATAGATAATAATGTGCATTTTTGTTACTTACCATTACTTGTAGCAACTCTGTAAAACAATACTAGCATGAGTCCAGCAAAGGAATTCCTCCAACTTAGTAAGGACGCCATAATATGTAGGTGAACACACTAGTAAACAGGCAAAATAAGTTTTTCAGTGATTAGTTGAGCCCTCTGCTCTATACATCATTTCAAGTCCATTAGGAATTCTCTGTACTGGAGTGTCTTCAATACTAAATCCACGCTAGAAAGGCCTCTAAATTAAGTTGCAGGCTCCGAAAAGAATCTTCTAAACAATCCAATCGCACCTTTGTAACATGTAGCAATATCAGTCTATTTGCAACGGTTTGGTTCGATTAGGTACAAGATCTGCCGTTATTAATTTTGTTTGGTAATTGACAGTGTTTCAGGTATTAAAAGCTTACGGTTCCACATTTGGCTATTTAGTGAATCCTAAATGAGGACTAGATGGTATAGGCCTCTTTCTTTTTATGTACACAAACTCCAATCATGATACGAAGATGCAATATTAGGTCAGCATCGCGCGTCCATTAATCTAGCTGGTCTAGTGAAGATCAGGACCTTGAAAACACTGAAGACATAAAGTTGAGCCAACATCATCCATAGATGAACAAAAAGGACTCATCGAAATTAGGGAACATCAGCGAGGCAAGATGAAATAGTCCTGTCATATTCAGGAGTAGTGTTTCCTTTTTCACAAAATTTAGTCTTAAATTTAATTTATCATGATTATAAAATGGGGGTTTTCCTATATGAAACTATCCAACAAGACGAAAGTTTCGGCCAAGCTTAATTTTGAACCACTGGTGATGTTTTAGTATTTCTCTCCTAGTGAAGACAAATTACTAAATTTAAGTCATGGCTATACCTTCGCTGGTCGTCCTAGACAGAAGGAAAACTTTTTGCAAACTATACTTCAATCATCGAAAATAGCCCCGGCAAAAGCCCTTGCCAAGACTCGAGAACACAAAGTTTCCTCCTTGTCTCACAATTAAAATTCAGATGTGTTCTGATTTCCTTGTGTTGAAAATCCGTCTATTGGGGTAACGTAAATCTTGTAAAGCGTATAACGACCTGGTAATCACTCAGATGCGATTCAAGCTGCGTCATATGTCCAGCCAGCTATGTATAAAACAACCAGCAACGTGCTGGGATAGATTGTGTCTGACTCCGCTTTGCAACTAGAAGATTTGCCTCATCCAAAGGGGGAAATACCACTACGATTCCGGATATTAAGGCGGAACCTTACAGAAACTAGATGTTTATATTGAAAATATTTGTTCTCCTTATCACTATTGAGCATGTAAAAGAAAAGCACGAAATGATTACATTGGTCACTTATTTGCCGTCTACTGCTTTTTCATGCCTTTTTAAAACTGTTGTCTGAGCTGTGGTATATTTAGATATGTAATAGGCCCACATAATTTGTGGGTGTTTGTTGACGGTATATAGGGAGTGTCGTGGTCGAGTGTTTAAAGGCGCTTGACTAGAAATGCGAAGTTCGAGGGTTCGAATCCCAACACGGCAATAATATCCTTTGGCAAGATATTAACCTGCACTTGCTACTCTCCACCTAGGTATTAAATGGGTACCCAGTAGGATGCGGCCGTCATTGTTGGTCATGTAACGCCTGGCTGGAATGCTCCCCAGGGAGTGGAGAATGTGCACACATTATGTGCGGGTAAGCACTGAATCTAATGTCCGGGGTAATAGTATATTTCTAAAGCGCTTAGAGACATTGTATTAAGCGCTATATAAAAGCTAAGTAGTATATTATGTGGGCTCTGTGTGCGAGAGCGTGTGCGGGTTGGTGCGTATTGTGTAGGTGGGTGTGTGTGCGTTGATGGTTAATGGTTGTGTGGTAGTACGTGTGTGTGTGTGTGTGTGTGTGTGTGTGTGCTTGTGCTTATGATTGTGAGGAAGAAAGGAAGTGGAAGAGAGAAAGAGGGGGGTGCGCACAAATACCAAGAAGAAAAGCAGCAGAGTCGAGAATATCGAGGCGAGGATGAGAGTGACGAGAGAGAGAGAGAGAAAGAGGGAGGGGGGTGTTATATGTTGCGGTGGGAGGGATGTATTTGAGAGAGGGTGAGAGAGTGGGAGGGAGAAAGGAGGGACAAAGTGCATACCAATAGCGAGACAAAACCCAGGAGAGTCGAGCAGAGGCAAGAAAAAGAGTGACGATATAGAGAAAGAGAGAGAGAGAGGGAGAGAATGAGGGAAGGGGGGGGGGGAGAATAGACCAATATAGAGACAGAGTGAGAGACAGAGAGACAGATAAAGAGACAGAGAGAGACATAGAGAAAGAGAGATGGGGTGGAGGATGAATAGGGAGAAAGTGAGGAGCAAGGGTCAATCATAGACAGAAGAAGAAGAAAAATAGGGAGTAAAGGTATCTTACAGTTGGTTACGACAAAATCAGGTAGGAAGTTTATTATCCACATATTGGAATGCTGGAATCCAAGTAGGGGTCATTGCCGATGTGTTTCTCAGTAAATATACCAACGTGGTTCTTAATAATGAATTTTAAGATGAGTTTAATAGTAACATTATGTGGGGAAAATTTGTAAATTTAGGTACATGTTTATCGAAGGATTGTAAATTACCCATTTAATTATCTTGTTGCTGTTGTTGTTGCCCCTTTTGGTTTGTTTGTTGTGTTTTGTGTTTTTTGAAAGCAAGGGAGAGTTGTATCAAAAGACGTGCTTTGCCACTGATACCCGTGTCCGTACAATATTATAATGTTTTGCATTGTCTTACGGTACACAACAATGATAATCATTCCTGTTCGTTCGCCTTAACGAGGCAAAGTTTAAGATGCATGAGAGTACGTGCAATTAAAAATGAGATAACGGAATATGACTTGAGACAAGGGCTAGTACGAATATTGATAACATTTCAGCCCGGCAGAAACTAGTGATAATATGAGATGTAAACTAGCCGATTAAGGGGGCAAAGGTTATTCATTTGACTTTGAGCTGCGATAGTTGGCAACGCCTCTAACATAATCTTTTAATATCACAGTGTAAACAAATCATGCATTTTACGCTCATAAATAGCCATAACAGACAGCTAATTAATTGGATATAGATTAATTTTCGTATTGAATATAATTTTACTCGGCAAAACGGCAACACTCTTCTTCATTCAAATAGCAGTAGCCGACAAATTCTTGATCAAAACCTGTTAATGTTTTATAATGTAAACATGAGTAAGCATTCACCTCAGAAATACTAATTACAAGCAGCTAGTTATTAGTTTTTGTATCCTCTTTGAAACGGATCATTATCGGAACACACTCGGCAAATTGACAACACTATTTACTTGTGGTCTCCTAAAGTGATCTCAGCAATAGAAATTTCAGCTGAAGCGTTTCTACATGTTTGCAAATGGAGCAATATGAAGGCAATAATTTAGTGTGATATATAAAGTAAGTTTTTCATTCATCCTTTTTTTTCTTCTCAGTAGTATGTTTATACTGGGTGCATATTGAACTTGTTGCGTAGATGTTTGGCTTGATAAGATAGGTTAAAATCCTTTTTGTAAAACAGATGCATAACAGAATTGTATTTAGTGCCAACATTGACTAATAAGCATAAAGGATCAATATCTCCGTCGGCAAATTGTGGTGTTAATGTATTCGAGGTTTTAGGGACCGAATCAATTTTTTTTGTTCTTGTCTTTGTTTCTTCGTTTTCAATTCATTTAATAGACATTATAATCACTCGCCATTTCGATTTGTCATGTTTTATTTTCTTTCATCTTTATAATTCAGCCTATAACACCATCGGAATACACACAATAACAACAGTGAGTGTAACTTTATTTAGTTTTAAAACTTGTTATTCTAATTATGCTAAAATCAGTTGTTCGTGTTATTTAGAACACTAATACAGTCTATCCTTTTAATCTGGAAATATTTCTAGTGCTGGCATCCTTGTGAGAGAAAAAGAAAAATTTATTTGAGTCCATATAATATGTTGTATTGTACTTATTAAATGTATAAATTGTTCTGTTTGTCATCGTTCGACCTGCCACAAGACACGAGCGTTTTATGTGTGTATCACAAGTTGTTTTATTTAATCTACTTTTGTATCAATTTTATTCATTTACTTATTCATTAATGTATTTGTTTATGTATGTACTTATCTATTCATTCATATTTTTATGTATTTAATTACTTAGCCACATAGGGGATAGAACCCCGTGATAAGCACGAATGTTGTCTTTATTGGGCCCATCAACAATTCATAAAAAATAGTATCTTCTGAAATAAATATCGCAATCAACATACTTAAATATTTTGTATTCTCCCCTTCACCTCCCCTGCCCATCTTGCTGAACATATAGTGGGTAAGTGTTGATAGTCATTTTTTTCTGTCTTCCTCTTTCTTTCTACTTGTTATACTATCCTTAAGTATATTACTTATTAATAAAATTTTGTTTAAATTGTGTGACCTTCTTGTTGCCCCTTGACAAATATGCTTCGAGGATATGAAACAAATATGATTAATATGTGACCTTCATCATTTATTTGCGTATACCAACATCTAGGCATAGTTTTTCAGGATTTACACAAGCTGATTGTGTTATCAATGACGATAACTTGTAATGGCGACGTTATTTAGACCCATAATATATATATATTGTTTAGGGGGTACCTGTAATGCAAAAAAAATAATAATGATGGTTTCCGTAAAGATATTTCAGTGATGCCTTTTCTCACATATTTAACTTGGTGACCTACCAGAAATTAGAACATATAGCCTATGGCTATATTCTGTATCCGAGTACATAAAACAGTTTGTGTAACTTAAAGTCTATCTGCACTAGTTTGGCCAGGAGGGATTAGACCTCCCTGCTAGGCACTGACAGGTGGTTTTCTCATCAAATCAGCTCTCAATTAACATAAGAAAAGGGGACCATGGGGGACCAACGGTCACCACTTAGGCATTGTTTGTTATATAGAGGGCGCAATTAGTTAAACGTAGTGCAGTGGGGCTTTAATGTATTTTCTCCTCAGATCTGTGATATAGCCGTTATATAGTAAATCCTTCAACCTATTACTAATCAACATCTCTTGTTATTTTCTTTCACGATAAACAACATTAAGGAAGTAAGTATTAAACTGTTTTCAATCATGCTAATATACTTTTCAATCATCTTGGCTTCTGCATTTGTATTGTATTGTATTTATCAAACTTCATTAATGTACATCAATAATCTGTTTATAAACATATAAATCAATTTACATGTAACAAATCAATATTCGGTGTATTATCATATATGTCACATCAATCAATTTACAATGCAGTGTATATAGCAAAACAGAAGGAATATTATGTACAGCAGAACAACTTTTTTTTCTTCTTGTAATAATATGACACATACTGCATCAAGTAAATAATATCATGTACCATAGTACATCCGAAGATTTAGATATATGCTTATAGCACGTTCACATTACCAAGCGCATCTCAAAAAAGCCGCTGTGACTATTAAATTTTACTAAAAAAAGGACTTTAAAGAGGCATTCAGTACCTGCAATATAAATAAATACATAAGTGTAACGTTACAAATAATGGGAGTTACAATCATAAGGTGAACATGTACTCTACAGTTATCTATATTTGTATATGTATTTCTCATTTGTATTCAAAACCAAATCATGTATGCGCATTTACGAATGTTATACAACATCATTTATAACCATTTTTTCTTCTGTTTGACTTGTGACTTTGATCGTGGACTAATCAATAAAGACGGTAAGATATATTATTTGTATACATGTTATAATAATGGGCATCTTGATACTTCACTGTATAATATATAACTTTAAAATAACGGAGGGCAAGTTCTTAAAACGGAGTATTGAATTTGTACCACAACTATATTTACGATAAGTAGGTTCGAAGCCTCGAATGATTTGTTTTTCTTCTCAAATACTATCGTCAATCTTTTATATGATTTGAAATGACCCGGTAGATTTGTTTTACCGTGTAGAGTGACCGTCGCAATCTGCCCTGCTGGAGACTCTTTATAAAACCAAACCAATAAATAAAAATCGAATACAATTCAAAGTGATAACACGGAAAAAAATAGCGTTGCAATTTTGTTGTAAATACATGGAAGAAAATTAAATCAAACCTTATTGCCTTAAGTGGAAAGAGGTATTTATTCATTCAATAATATAGGTAAAATCGCTGACACAAAGTTCATGAAAACAAACCATTGATATTTTTAAAAAATCTTTTTGATATGCCTGTTACATTCAAACTTTTCTCAGTAGTCATTTCTTTCATTTGAAATTTTATTTTACTTACATAGACGATCTGTCAATGTTATTATTGGTTTTTTCTAGAGCCGCGTCTTATAAACAAAAATCGCAATTTAATTGCTATTGAAATCAGGCGCAACTATGTTAATACATATGATTAAGGGGTTGACGTTCATAAGGCTAATTGCCCTTTTTGTTAACCCCGCATTACCATACAATTCTGTTTGCTCCTTCCCTTTGTATTTTTGGTGTTATCGATCTTTATCTGTATATCATGTTTGTATGTTTTAATGTTTTTTGAAGAATGAAATAAATCAAATGAAATAAAATGAAATAGGCATAAGACTGCAAACTTGCTATAAATTAGAGAACTTGCGGTTGATCCAAATCAATAGCTAAATTTACCTTGTCATTTTGAACTTAGCTATTTGGAAAGGTGGATGTCTTTTCAAAACGAGTGTGATCATTTATTTTTAAATCTTAATTGAGTTATTAAAGAAATTTAAAAACAAATAATCTTAATTTGAACTCTGAATACGTTAAAACAACAATATTTGTTGTCAGACATTCTTAGCTCCGTCATATTTTAAAGAAAATAAGCCTAATCTTTTTCAACGTACAATGTTACTCTAAAAACGTGTATTGTTTATAATTTTGTATTTATACTTTATAAACAAATCTAGTGGAACAACATCTGAGAAAGTCTCCATCTTCAGATGAACCGTATGCTAGGAAAACCATCGGGAGTAAGGGAGGTATCCTGAGGGTCAAAGGTCACGGGGTCACTTTGAACATTCCATCAGGTGCCTTGACAGGTATAATTTAACATTAATGTTGAATATTTGTTATTTTGTTTCTAGATCTATATAACATTTCAAGAAATGTCCGTTAAACTTTGGAAAAGTTAAAAGTTATATTTATTTCATATATTTTGCCTTTTTTGCTGTCGATTGTTTGATTTAATGATTTATTTGTTAATATATTCACGAATGTTTATTCGATTAAAAAAAAAATATTTATTCATTTATTTATCCATTTTTCAATTTTGTTGTAAATGTTTTTGTATATTTTGTTAATTCTTGTTCAATTACTCGAAACTGCCTCATCCATGGAAATGTAATCGACGTAGGCCTACATAATTATGCAAACATGATGAGAAAGGAGTTCGAGAGATTTAGTCAAGGGCAAATTTTGTAATGAAATAATGTTTGGATTACATCAATGTAGTACTGGTAACAATCATCAATTAAAGTTATTCAAATCGCCTGATATTTACTTATCGAAGGTCTTTGTGATTCCTGACTGAGAAAGTGGGCTTTTAGTTGAGTTTTTGTTATTAACAATATGTAAAAAGACATTGTTTTACCCTCGCCAAAATTCCCTGCAGGTAACAGAGACATCAAAGTCCAGCTTCTTGGAGAGGAACTTCCGGAAGAATTCACATCAAAAGACGAAGTATCACTATGCCCTAGCGTCAGATGTTTTCCTTCCGGTCTGACCTTTCGAGACCCTGTACAACTCACACTTACCCACTGCGCTGAGCTGACTGAACAAATTCTGTCGGGAGAGGGCGAACTGTTGCTTTACACTCGAGAGGACAGTCAGCGAGGATCCGGAGGTATAGTTCTCTGTAATCTCTGAGGATAAACAACATAATTACACTTGCCCTGAGATGAAAGTGAACAGTGATGAATCAAAAGTTCCTATGTGACGTATCTGAATGAAAGTTTAGGTAACATTAAAGATAAACTTTAGTACTGGTAATGCGATTGCATTGTGAAAGAAAAGGTGTGGAAAGGATCAGAAACAGTTGATCATGTAGCATGTAAGTATTGGTGTGCACTGCAAGGTTCTGGAGTCATCAAAATCATAATAAATTTGACCGAGTCTTGGTAAAGTAACAAGCACTGTACACAGGAAGCTTTATATGGGACAACACACATGGTGTCGGGGCTAGTACTACCTTGATTTCCTTTTCTTTCTATGTTCATTACTCAGCCAGTATACATTTTCTTCCAATATCGTTTGGCACATGACATTTATTTGTAATCTTGAACATTCAATGTAAGTTTCGTTTGATTCTGTGAGAATTTATTTCCTTCTTTTTTTACCAGAACTGGAGTTTATCTTTAAGTCTATTCAACGCATTCTTTGTATTTATCAGGTTATATGATAACGAATATGTTCTAGCTTTATGATGGTAGAATAACAATTTTCAAAAGTATTATGCATCTTGCATTTTAGGCTCCGTATTTCTTACCTTTTTACAGCTTGTTCAGCTACATTAATATTGGTAATGCTATGCTAACGCTTTTTAAAGTAAACATTGATAATTGATTTGTTGATTTCTATATCGTATTCTCAAACATACATATTCTTTAAATTTGTATTGATATGATTAATTCGACATTTATATTTTCTTTATGTACATTTGATAATTTTTTCCAAATATGAGACAAGACATTGCTCAGAAAATTTAAGAAATTAAGTTACTCGCTCATAATGCATAATAAGATAAGCATATTATATAAACATGATACAACATAAACACACCAGTACAAAGTTGAGAGTTACTCTAACTTTTAACCAAAGCTTAGAACCAATGCCGTTTAGCAACTTGGAGCTAGATTAATCGATTTCAATAACCGTATTCCTTTCTTTACTTTGTTACAGTAATGATCCTTTAGACCATTGCAGTTATGATTTCTTTTCGTGCTTGGAATGGATAACATGAAATTGAGTTAACAAACTTTTAATAGACAATGTTTTTATTACCCCCTGTAAATGCAGACAGATTGAGAACTGGTAAATAATTCTTTAATCTGAAGAGTTTAAATCCAAAAGGAGCTAAATCCTTTTTTGTAACTTCGGAGAAAAAAGAATTTGTTTACCAGAATGTGTACAGGCGTCTACGGAAAAGTAATATTAGAAGGTGCATTTTCTCATAATTTCCCCCCCCCCCCCAAAAAAAAAAAAAATGTAGGTAAATAATTGTGTTGAAAGACGGGTACTTAAGTGAACAATCTCCTGATATTAATAACTCAACTCTCATCACAAGTGGACTTAGCTCCTTTTGGAATTAAGCTCTTCAATTATTCATTACTTTTGCTGCAGATCAAAACATCACGAGGACAAAACTTGTTCCACCCGGTTGCGAGTTCTTCAGAGACAGGATCAACATCTACGTGAAGCAATTCGCAGACTGCTGGATACGCATCAAATCGAATTTCATTCATGGAAAGAAAGTCGGATGTCTTCCCTTCGTGCCTATTGAGATGCCTAGAACAAGAAGACCCATCGTCCGATGCTCCATCTATGACCTGACGGAAGGCCACAGTGAGGTGAGGAGACAAAAAAATATATAAAATACCCTTCTTTTGTAATATTTTTGTTTTATTCAAAAGAAAAACTTAACACAACATTATGTACAGATTAGGAAGCAGATGAATACATTTATATCGAAGAAAATGTGCATCATACAATAGATCTGCATAGTAGCAACTGATCTACAATGTACTACTAAATATGAATGATTTCTTTTGTAATATTGTGCAACCGACTGCTTAACTAAAATATTCAAATTAATGGATGGTTCTTTCCTGAGGACGGACGGAAAAATGCCAACATGAGTGTTGTAGTTTATTCAAATATTGAATCCAATGACCGGGGTAATAGTTTATTTGTATACAAATATGGTATAGGCTATGAACAAAAAGAATGTATCTTTTCTTTCTTTTGTCTTTATTTATATTGTAATATTGTGCAAGGGACTGCTTGAATGAAATAATCAAATTCACGGATGTTTCTTTCCTGGGGACCTACTAAAGAATGCCCACTTGAATATCTCACAGTAGTTTCTAACCAATAACTTCGTTTATTTGTCATATTTTAGCGTATCCAGAAGGAGGAAACCTTGTATGGGTTCAGAAAGCCCATGACTCAAGAGTGTGAACTGCTGGTTAGGCCAACGGGGACGGACCTACAGATTGTCATCAAAGATAAGAAACGTCGAGAATTCAAGAAGGCAAGTGTATACCAAATTGTTGTTTGTCCGGACAGGTTGGGTGTTCGGGCAGCCCGTTCTAAACAGGGAATACACAGGGGTTATCGTAATTTTTTTTCTTCAAAGAAATGTCTGGCCCAGTATAAATGACAAATACTGTAACTCCATGAATATCCTTTTTTCCCCCGCCAATAGTCAATAGACTTAGTTAAGTGTTGATTAAATGGCCGCAACACAACTTAACGCATTTATATGCATCTGTGTGTGTGTGTGTGACGGAAACACAAAAATGGTAATAAACTGTTCTATAAATCTGGAGATATATATACAAACCAAAACTGAACAAGCACAGTTCTGCATATCATTAAAAGCGTCGTTAGCGTCGGGGGGGGGGGGGGGGGGGGGGGGGGGGGGAGAAAGCGGACACATTTTTTTTTTTTTTGGTCTCGAAATTTCATAATTTGACATTTTTTGTCGTTGGGGGGGGGGGGGTAAGGTCACCTAATTTAGGTTAGCCGTGAGTATAATTTTTTTTTTTTTTTTTTTTTTTAAATAAAAAAAAAAAAAAAAAAAAAAAAAGGGGGGGGGGGTTTTAGGTTTTTTTAGGGGGGGGGGGGGGTTTACATACATAAAAATACCAAAGGGGGGGTTTGAACCCCCAAAACCCCCCTGCGTACGCCCCTTATTTATATTGCTATAATACCTTTATAGACAATCAGCCAAGACAATGTTCTACAGTTAGAGAGAAACGCCCTCTTTGTGGAGCTAGACTACAGCCAGAAACCTGAGAACGAATTAAACATGGCCGTTGAACTCTTCCAAGGAGACAAAAACAAGATAGATGTTAACAGGGCGTCTCTTCAGTTCAGAACCGTGATACAAGGTAAAACCTTTTTGCATGTATTTTTACTAAATTTAAATATTACATTTTTGCTTCATGAATGTTTCAACCAAAGTCTCTTAATTTTGTTTTCATTTTTGATATATTATTCTCTGTAAGCTTTTAAAAAAAATGGTATATTTACAAGTTTATATTGGCAACTATTATTTGTATACAATTCCGATCGTCGATCATGGTGTATAAAGTACCTAGTTCCCGCCATCATGGCCATTGTAGAGATTGTTTTTTAAATGTGTGTTAGTTTTATTATGTGAAAATGAAACTACGCATGAAATAAAATGTAGACGAAACATCCTAATGGCAAGAGTGAAATTCACTTATTTTCTTTCTTTTCTAATCCTTTTAGCTGCAAAAAGAAGAGTAGTGGATAGCGATGATGATGAACCAGAAAGCAAAAGCCAAAAGAAGTAAGTCTACTTTTCCTAAGACTAAGTAACCATAGCCGTTGTTCCGCGTCATTGATACCTGTTTTTTGCTTTACGAAATGTTCGTGGCAATTTAATATGTTTTATATGTTATACCTTATACTATATACTATTCTATATAGTTACGTTGTTTTTTAAGTTTGCAAACAAGTCATTTGTAGAGATTTACTTGTCTTAAGAATTCGACATATTAAACCTTATACACCTAAAAATATCCAACACAGGCCTTACTTTAACCGGTACACCTTCTATTCTTGAGTCACGAAAAACCCAGCAAATTGATGAGGGGAATGAATAATTTAGTTATTAACTGTACATATGTTTACTTTAAGGAAGCGTTTGGCGAGCGTTGAAGACGACATTTTGTTCAAGGTCGCGGACCAGATAGATAACGACGAGGTACTCGAGTCTCTCATGCAGGCTCTGGACATCGGGCAAGTCAGTCGACGACGCTGCCTCGAGACCAATCGCTCCGAGGGCAAGGTCACCGAAAGAGGAACGCGTGAGTTGCTCCTCAAATGGCGGTCAAAGACCAATGCTACGGAACAGCGCTCAGGCTTGGAGAGCGCGCTCACGAAAGCAGAGCTCCATGATCTGCGGACCAAACTCTTTCAAGAAGAGAAAGAGAGTCATTATAGAAACATCTGAAATATGCTGCTAAACAGTGAAATAAGTAGTATAAAATTTTAAAAAAAGTTGGTTCTTGTATAATTATAGCACTCATGTTTGACAGACTTAAGACTCCTAACGCTACTGCTACTCGATTAATGATTTCAACTGCTTTAGCATGGCCGCCCTAATGGCGCTTTAGCACTTCCAGGAATAAATTCTTGTCAGGTTCCAATTTATTTCACATGGGTCGTGTTGTTGCATATTTAATTTGTTATCTTACAAATAATACTAAAAATAACATCGGTCATCCATTAAAGACCATATCCTAACTGAAAAATGAAATGGACGAATTATAAATCAACGGAAAGCTTATAAGCCACAGATTATAATAATATAAATTGTATGCAATTTCACTGTCCGTCAGAGGAGTACCAGCTCTCTGAAAACTCAGAATCTTAAGCTTTGAAAATCGGAAGTTGTCGACCTAAAAACTTGCTATCGACTACATGACTTCATCTTATGTGGAGTACGCATATTCACAATGACTTTGCATTCAATTAAGCACGGCTCACATCGCCTCAGAAATTTGGTGAACCGATCGGGTCCACATGTTATTTCGTCACTTTAACTTCGACAAATTTGACCACTGTTGACCTGTAATTTGGAGGGTTGCGGAAATGAGGTTTTAATTTGCTTTTGTGCAATAATGAAAGGGTAAATACTTTGCATTCCTTTATATTTGTATTCTACATTCATTCAGTCTTCCATTTATATCAAGTAATATTTTCATCGGATAAGGCCTTTAATAATGTATACTAATAGACCAGCTTTCAGGCTCATGGTGAGAGAAAAATGTGGATATTCATCTATTTGTTACTGCCAACATGAAGTAAAACAAAAATCAACATTCTTATTTCATTGTATTTCCGTATTCTTCTTTATGGGAAAACTGCACTATTTCAGTTAAACCCAACCCTGGGTCTATGGATACGTTCAACAAAAGAAAACCTAGACCTTAGACTAGATTATTTTGTAAATCCCGGTTTTGAACAAAAACGTAAACCAAGCTATGGCTACGGTTCGAGATTTTAGTAGAATGCGGGCGTATGTGTTTTAGTGGTGGTGTAGACTTCTTGGTATAACCCAGATGACATAGACATAGAAATAATGGGGGAAATTATTAGAAGTTCAAAGGAAAAACAAAGACATTTTACATTCTCAGAAGTAGGCTCTTCAAACATAATTGCATTAAAATATATTTATTTTATTTTGTTCCAGTCAACCATCAAATCATCGAACAGTAATATGTATACATTTTCGAAGTGATACAAGGCGATATGGATTTATTTTTCTTCCTCGCTACAAGTCTGTTTTAAATCATTCCAAGTTGCAAATGGAATAACATTCAAATTATATTACATTCACAATCATACTTAGAAGAAATCATTGCTTCTTCCGTTTAGATTATTCGCTTAACTTGTTTGTGATTGTTCTTAGACAAGTTTAAGTTTACATTGGTAGCTCATCGTGAGCGAAATGCGAGTTCATTATTGCATATACGACAAACATTTTATTTCTACCGTAATTGAAAAAAATATCAAATTGCTTTAAAAATTCACTCTTCACTTTAGTATTCTTAACAAATCTTTCATTTCTTTCTATCGGAGATAAGTTTGAATTATCGTTACGATCAAAATAAACGGAAAACATTTTCAAATGAATTAAATGCCTGCCTAAACATTTTGTTTGTATGTCTGTTATGATTGTTCATTAAATCATGCCACATAACTTTTCTTACATCTTACCTTAGAAATATAAGGTA
Organism: Strongylocentrotus purpuratus; assembly: GCF_000002235.5. Taxonomy (NCBI): domain Eukaryota; kingdom Metazoa; phylum Echinodermata; class Echinoidea; order Camarodonta; family Strongylocentrotidae; genus Strongylocentrotus; species Strongylocentrotus purpuratus. The sequence goes on from NW_022145606.1 coordinate 27,172,880, forward strand.
GAATATCCTATTTGTCAACATGTAAAACTGTGTGGTTTATACAGTGGTGATAGCTAGATTCGTCCTAGATCACTCAAATAAAAATGATAACAATAATAGTAAAGTTAATAATAAAGACATTGAACTTGACAATAAATTAATCATCCGACATCCGTTTTGCATAATGTATAAGCCAATGTGATTTTGTTATATTTTTTTTTCTTCTTCACTTTTTCATTTTTTTATATACTGGCCATAGAATATACATTCATATTTTGAAGCATTATCTGAAAAGGCTTACCATTACAAGGTAATTTCGTATTCTCTCTTGTTTTAACATAACTAAGATAGGAATACTCGGGAGCACATAGAAATCTAAGTTAGAAACATAGTTGAGCATATCGAAAACATAATATACAATAGTACCGGATATTGTCGATGGAAATAATCATCGACTACAATATTTATAGATACATTTGGTTCTAGTCATACACATAACATCGTTAAAGAAATTGATTGGCTCCGATTTGAAGGGGTAGATTACGTAGCACACAAGTATTGGTGTATACTGTCAGGTTTCAGAATAATCAAAATAATAAGATATCCATCCAGTTTTGCTTAAAGCCATATGCACTGTACACAGAGATGTATATATGGCACAACAAACAATGTGACGTACACGTATGATCCACATCCTTTAACGATAAATAATCATCAAATAAGAAGGTGTTTGGAAAGCCATCCTTTTAAAGCACAGTATTTACAAGCTATGGCTACGGTTCGAGATTGTAGTAGAATGCGGGCGTATGTGTTTTAGTGGTGGTGTAGACTTCTTGGTATAACCCAGATGACATAGACATAGAAATAATGGGGGAAATTATTAGAAGTTCAAAGGAAAAACAAAGACATTTTACATTCTCAGAAGTAGGCTCTTCAAACATAATTGCATTAAAATATATTTATTTATTTTTGATCCAGTCAACCATCAAATCATCGAACAGTAATATGTATACATTTTCGAAGTGATACAAGGCGATGTGGATTTATTTTTCTTCCTCGCTACAAGTCTGTTTTAAATCATTCCAAGTTGCAAATGGAATAACATTCAAATTATATTACATTCACAATCATACTTAGAAGAAATCATTGTTTTTTCCGTTTAGATTGTTCGCTTTACTAGTTTGTGATTGTTCTAATACAAGTTTAAGTTTACATTGGTAGCTAATCGTGAGCGAAATGCGAGTTCATTATTGCGTATACGACAAACATTTTATTTCTACCGTAATTGAAAAAAATATAAAATTGCTTTAAAAATTCACCCTTCACTTTAGTATTCTTAACAAATCTTTTATTTCTTTCTATCGGAGATAAGTTTGAATTATCGTTACAATCAAAATAAACGGAAAACATTTTCAAATGAATTAAATGCCTGCCTAAACATTTTGTTTGTATGTCTGTTATGATTGTTCATTAAATCATGCAACATTATTTTTCTTAAATTTTACCTTAGAAATATAAGGTAAAATATCCTATTTGTCAACATGTGAAACTGTATGGTTTATACAGTGGTGATAGCTAGATTCGTCCTAGATCACTCAAAAAAAATGATAACAATAATAGTAAAGTTAATAATAAAGACATTGAACTTGACACTAAATTAATCATCCGACATCCGTTTTGCATAATGTATAAGCCAATGTGATTTTGTTATATTTTTTTTCTTCTTCACTTTTTCATTTTTTTATATACTGGCCATAGAATATACATTCAAATTTTGAAGCATTATCTGGAAAGGCTTACCATTACAAGGTAATTTCGTATTCTCTCTTGTTTTAACATAACTAAGATAGGAATACTCGGGAGCACATAGAAATCTAAGTTAGAAACATAGTTGAGCATATCGAAAACATAATATACAATAGTACCGGATATTGTCGATGGAAATAATCATCGACTACAATATTTATAGATACATTTGGTTCTAGTCATACACATAACATCGTTAAAGAAATTGATTGGCTCCGATTTGAAGGGGTAGATTACGTAGCACACAAGTATTGGTGTATACTGTCAGGTTTCAGAATAATCAAAATAATAAGATATCCATCCAGTTTTGCTTAAAGCCATATGCACTGTACACAGAGATGTATATATGGCACAACAAACAATGTGACGTACACGTATGATCCACATCCTTTAACGATGAATAATCATCGAATAAGAAGGTGTTTGGAAAGCCATCCTTTTAAGGCACAGTATTTATATGATACTCCTCCACACCAAAATAAAACATAATGAAATTAAGGAAGCTCACAAATAATTTTCCTACATTTCCAAAAATAAAAAATAAACTGAACTCAACTAAACCTTCACTGTATAAAGATGTATATAATAGTGGTAGTCATGTGCTTTGGTAATGGCCATTCGTTATCTGCGAATGCCCCACTCTATCCTCTCTTGGGGGAGAAAGTAGATTCTGCATGGCATCAGGGACCCGTTTCACAATGCCCTTTTTTAGTCACAAATGACAAATATCAGTGAAAAATGTGCTGATAACAAATCAGAAGCAAGGATTACACGAGCTTATAACAACACCTGTCATTTGTGAGTTGTGGCAGGTTTTGTAAAATGGGCCCCAAATGTCGTTATTTTACTACTACCTTGAAATTGATATACTCATGGAACAAACTTCTAAAATCGAGTAATGATGAAAATATTCCACTAATAATCAGTCGTATAAAAACCTGTACAATGATTTACAGTCTTAATAGATACAGGTTTGACATTAAAGATATTATGTCCCATTTGCAGCCAACACCAAATTCTGTAGAACTTTGCAGGAGTGTCTTAACATTCAAATCATGCAAGGAAACCCATTTACCTTACTGCCAGACACTATTGAGTGACTGACTAACTTCTATTCTGTCTTTGGTAATAATATACATAAAATAAACTGTAAAGGGTACATGGTTACTTGTCTACATTCGGTACAAGGGTCTGAAAATCAGACTATTATTAAATGGATTGCAATCATTAAAGTCGATTCGACTACCAATGGTCGTTATTTTCCCACGTAAAGACATTTTCAAGCCCTTTCGTTTGTAGGGAAGTTCTAAATTAGTATTATCTTTCAAATGCCGTTTGAATATAACCTTTTCATTTTTTGGCGTGCAAATGGGACACAGTACCTTTAAAGGGTTGGTCTGAAACGAGGTGTCGAGCCACTGCGCCAATGGTTTATATAACCCATCCGTCAGGTACAAGTTATGTACTCCACTAACAGGCAAACACTTCAAAAACATGAAATGCAACGGACTACAAAGTAAATATATAGTGCCCTCGTAATTTATTTGGGGTGGGGGTGTATAAAAGGCAAGGGACAAGTCAACCTGCTATAATTGCTATTTTCTTGTGAAACATATTGCAGTGGCTAAATCTTCTTCTAAATCCTGGAGTGATTCATATGTGTCATATTTTTTCTTTTTTTTTGTCAGAGCATGTTGATTTGTTCCGAAATATCTTTGTAAACACTTCTTTTCATTGCACGACGAAGGCGTTATATTTACTGTGCAGTATTCGCTGTTATCGATTTATTTGTCTGTTAGAGGTTTCCAACATTGTGCCTGACTTGTCCCACGGAATTCAGGCTGTAGTCTATAGAAGCTTAATGAATATGTTGTTATTTCTGTGGAACATGATCCTGGCCTGTGGATATTTAGCAATTCACGGGCTAAAGCCCCATATAAATGTATCTTGTAGAAGGATCTTGTCAAAAGCATTTGGCAAAGCCCGGGCACCCCAATTGCCTAGCGGTATCAGGATGGAAATATGTTATGTAGTGCGTGTCCCATACGAGAATCCATTTGATGAGATCAACACCAAAGCCGAACATGCCTGTAGAGGCTATAAGTGCATGTGCCATTATAGCAGTGGAGTGTTATCACTGCTAATTCGGTTGTTACTGTTTACATGATGTTTCCCATAGGTCGCATCAAATATCGTTTAAGTCGCTGACGCAGTCGTTTGAAAATCGAAAAGACGCCTCATATGCAACAATCCCTGGTGGGGCTTAACGTCCTTGATTGGCGCAAGGGAAAAACACCTCGAACGAGACCGCTCCTTTGGTCATCTCCTCTTATGCTACTACTGTCTGGTGACTCTGCGACGCCCTCTACGTCTGTCCAAGCTACTGTCCTAAGCGTCCCCGGGAGCCTGACCTTTCCCGTGGGCTCTGGCGAGACGCCTGCCTGCAGTTCTGTGGCCTCATATTTTGGGTCTCGAGCTTGTTTGACCTTCGTCGCGTTGCCTCGCTGACGTAAGAGTTAGAGTCAATCTCTGCGTCACCCCGTATGTTCACGTGACCCATGATGATGTATGATACGCTATCTGTGAACAAAATGCAGAGAGAATGATTATAAACAATTTAAGGAATAAAACTAGTAACTAAACGAAGAAGGATAATCTGATACTCCCTGCAATAGGTATGGTCTGAAACCTTTCCATTCCTTACCATTCTCATTGTAAACGTGAGGTGTGAATATAAGTCCTGAAAACACATAATTCGACTCAATATGTTCAGGGGCAGAACTTTGTTTGTTGTTGAAATTATCATAATTACGGTGCGTAAAAACAATGAGGTTTCTCCTGTGCCCGATGCATAGGGGGATCATGTGCACTTCATATTTTGCAATGATTGTTTAAAAGATTGTTCCCTCTCGTTGCTCGTCAATTACCGCTCTCTAGTCTCTGACACAGTCCTACGATAGGCAATTTACGCCTGATGTGCAACGTCATATTGTGCCATTTACTGGCACGTTCCTTGACGTAGCACGGGAATCCAGAACCATAACCAAAGTAAATTCAAACAGAACATTTGAAACATTAAGTTCAATTACTGTCGTATTGGCAAATTGACTTCACAAGCTCGATTAGCGCAATAAATGACGCAAGCGAAATGACGCAACGCGTGAAAAAAAAAATCATTACTTACTTGGTTCAAGACTGTGGCATTGGCAACTCCTGCCTATCAGTGACATATCTCGAATGATGGTAACGTTGTTGGTCAATCTCTCTGTCTGCCTCAGCGACAGAGTGCCCTGTTTGAACACGTTGGCGACCTCAACGACAAGGATGTCACCACGCAGAGAGTTGTGCTTCTGTATTATGGTTCCTTCGATTGCTGTAAGGAGTGAGAAAGATTTCAAGAGAAGCGTCAAGACAGGGGAGTTCCGATATTTGTGTATTTCGCTTAAACTTTCATTACCTGATTTGTTTTGTCTAAGCAACGGCGTGTGGGAAACCCCACAAATCCCTTACAAACGGCATCGCAAATATCTTCTAGACACTACATTATAATATGCAGCCATTAATGTGTATGTATATATTACAACTTCTTTAAAAAAAAATCAACTTAACTTAATTAAGATGGCATTGCACGTCACTTTTTAAAATGTGAACATTCTTAAGATATGTTACGGAATCCGAACATGATTTTTAAAGGAAATACAATAGGGTATTGAAATTGACCTTCCGAAATAAATTTCGGTAATGTTATATGTTCTGTTTCTTAGGACATTGATTTACGTTTCTGTTTTTCAGCCATTCAGATAATTGTAAACCATAGGCACGCAGATCCAGATTTAAATATAGATGCCCTCCAATGCATAGAAGGTAATAATTATGGTTACGATGATGGTGATTATTATGATAATGATAATGATTATTATTTCGATTATGAATATGTTTATGAAGAAGAAGAATAATAATATGATGATGAGGATGATGATAATGACAATGATGAAGATGATGGTGATGATTATGATTGCACTCATAATGAGGAAAATAATGATTATTATAAAGAACATATAAATAATTATGGTTATGATTATAAAGAAGTCAATGAAGATAACGAGTATGAATTTATGACCTTGGACTGCTTACTTACCAAACTCTGATGCGCAGAAACAGTTTTTGAGTCGAGGTTTGACGCAACGGCAATCGGCAATGCGGGCACTAGAGGGCTGAAAGTTGTCATAAATCATCAACGGCTCTGCGGAAAGAAATGAAATCCAGTAGTGTGGATATGGGGTAACAATCTGATAAACTATAAGATTGGTGCGTGCAGTCAGTGTGACAGAAAATGGCGTTAGATAAAGGGAAAGAGAGAGAGAGAGAGAGAGTGAGAGTTGGCGACAGGTCAAGAGGAAGGATGAGGGTGAGAAGGAGAGAGGGTGAAGGATAAGGAGGTCAAGATTATTTGATCATATGCTTACACTTTACTGAACAAAGTAACAGGCATTTGTGGGTCCCTATACGCCCTTCTTTTCATGTTTTTCTCTCTTGTTTTTAGGGGGGGGGGAGGGGGGGTACTTATTTTACTCAATCAGATGCCACAATTCCAGGGTTTTTGCATTTGAAAATCTCAAGTATTAGGCGTTCAATACTTGTCCAAATGCAATCCTTGATATTCGTTCTTCTTCGTGACATTATTTAAATTACCAAAATAATACAATCTTAAATATATACTTATTATCAGAGTAAAGAAATGAATACGGTCACATATGATGTGCACATACAGTATTAATCGAGAGGTATCAACATTTCGATCGGTCTATTCATCACCCTCGTTAGGAATGGAAAAATATGAAAACATGTGTTGCCTTCATGTTACAAGCAAGTTTGACATCAAGTGAAGTTAAACTAGAGAAAGTGACTGAAACTATTGCAAAGTAAAGAGAAGTGATTAAAGCGTAGAATAATCATTTTTTTTAGGCAGAGAATGTACACATTACAATAAACAAAGGAGTTTAAGGGGGGGGGGGGCTTTCGGATGGAAATATATATATGGGAATATATCAGAGTGCAACTATGATAAGACTGTGTCACACTTACTCATACATCGGTCGGCACACACTTCTCTCGATTCAAAATTATTTCCATTTTCCCTGCAGCCACCGTAGACGAACTTCACGCATCCTCCCTCGTTACTGTCATAGGCCCATCTCATGAAGCGCGCTCGGCAAGGTCCGGTCATGATCGGCTGTTCGCATGGGTTGTCGGAGAGAAGCGGACATGTTTGGTTGCATTCGTCATAGGTTCGGAAGTTGTTGAGATTGCCGTTGCACCCACTGTATGTAAACGGCTCGCATTTGCCCTTTGAGGTATTGAAAAACCTGGACATTTATAGAAAGGGGACAATTATTAAATTCAATTTAATAATATAGTTTCATTTTCTTCATAAAATTAAAATTAACATATCATGAAACATATATATGTAATTTGCAATGTATGAACGGAATTCCATGAAGCACAAGGCTTGTAATGGCATCGCTCATAACAAAACATACTTACATATAAATCACACAATAACTATTGTGATCTACATAATGTGTGTATACTCCACGAAAGAGAGCCTAGCCAAATAAGAAATAAGGAAAACCCTATTTTCGTTATGATGTTGTTATTTTGTGTGTATTGATAGTAATGGACCTCTAGATATTTTAATTTACCGTCGTCGCACTTGCCCTTTTGAGGAGTGGGTTTAAATACAAGAGAATACTAGCCTGTATTATGTTTCCTCATTCTGCATCTTTTTCTTCTTCTTCTCCTCCTCCTCCTTCTTCTCCTCCTTGTATCCTTCTTTTATTAATTATTTACATAATTTTGTTTATCAATGAAGCGCAAAGTCTAGGGAGAAAACTAAATTTACCATCTTTGCTCTTGACTGTTGCAAGTGCCCTTGTTCCTCGGCTGCTGGCACACGGAGTTTGTAGTGCCGTACGTCCCGTCAAGTCCACCGCCCATCCCTCCCCCAGGCATGCTAGTCATTGACGGTGTAGGCAGCCCCGTCGGTGGGGGAGTCGTTGATATGCGCTGGGATAGCTCGTTCAGATACGGGCTGACAAGTTCGGGCCAATTGGAAGCTACATCCGGGTTACTGTTCACTGGTTCCCCCATATCGAGTAGCTGTTCCTCGCCCTGGATTGTCCCGGGAGGATAAGGCATTTCGGCTGTCCCGGTAGCTGTAAAGATAATTGAAATGTGCTCAATTTTACCTTGTGTTTGTTATTGATATGCTGAATTATTATACCTAAACCTCATAATCATCTTTGTTTGCTTGTTACACGTTTAGCTGAGATTCCTTGTGTTTCTTTTTTCGCTTGGGCCTCTTATTCCCAAAGTGCGCATATATCTGCATAACGTCTTTTTGCAGCACATGAGACGGTTTTTACCCCTGATTTAGCTCTTGCATCCCTGTTCAATGCAAAGTGTATACACGGAATTAATCTTGAGAGAGAAAATCTTTTCATGTACTGGTATAGTGGATGTAATGCAGCTCAATATAAGTCAAGAGGACACACATAGACAAGCTAGTTCTCTACTACATCAACTCTGTTATCATACAAACTAATAAATTATATGTATGCAACGTAGGATATATAGGCAAGCTTGTTATGAAAGACAATTTGGTCTAATAGGGAGACTATATTTCTCCTCACTCAGACACTCTCGAACAAACCCACATTGACAAACACTTCCCCCCCCCCACCCCCTTTCCGTTCCACAAACTCAATCTACTGCTTGAGGCCTTCTCGATACTTCCATACCATTCATATTCTCATCCTAAATATCCTGCAATTGCTATGTATTCCATATTTGGAATCGACAAAGGCATCGTATTAACTCCATAAAATGATATAAATGAGTTATAACATCAAGTATGAAATGGAGTTGTTGATAAAGTTTCCACGGATTTAACTTACCGTGGACGAAAAGCTGGTATGACCTGGTGACGTAACCAAGCAAAGAAGCTGCCACGCATGCGTAGTTCGCTGTATCCTGGATCTGGGCGCCAGACACAGTGAGTATTCTTCCGTCGCTAGAAACTAGAAAGAAAGTTCAGAGTTCAAGGTTAAAGCTAAAAAGTTCTAATATGATTTCCTCAACATCATAACTGTAAAAGAAGTTGAAAGCAGAATACATAAAAAACATATAATCACACTTGTCAGCTCATGTCGCATATATATATATATATATATATATTCCTATGTTTCACAATCATTATGAGGCTAGAAAGGCAACTCAAAGATCAGTAAGTCTTAGAAAGCGAAGAATATATGATCCGAGACCGTTGTTTGATAGAATTTTTAAGGATCAGTTAATCCAGGAAATATGGATAGATCCCACTACAAAATCTAAGCGATCCCATTTTGGGCAACAGTATACGTATAAGGGATTCCCCATGGGGCATATTTGGATGATAATCCCAGCTCAGGTTTAGGGCCATTCATAGTCACGCGTATGACAAATACCCTTAAAACTGGTTGATTCATTGTGAAGAAGTGAACTCTCAACGTTGGTTTATTTCAAGTATTTTAATTATTCTACCTAAAGACTTTTTCCCGTTTTGTCGACACAAAATATCATATTATACTGAAGAACAAATGGGGATAGAGATTGAAATTATATGATTTTGATTATGATGTAACAATACGTATTAAGATAATTCGGTTGTCAAGCGACGCGCCATTTTAATTCAATTCGCTCGTACGCATTGTTTGTTTATGTTTTGTTGCAACTGATTGTAGTTTGTAATATCGAGTTCACTATCTGAATAAAAAATAACATTGAAACCGGTCGTAGAGGAGAAGTGAACTCTCAAAGACTGGTGTGTGACAATGTGATTTTCTTTCTAGAGAATGGCTCTTTAAACGTGTCTGCACTAGTTTGGCTAGGAGGGATTAGACCTCCCTGCTGGTCACTGACAGATGGTTATCTCATCAGATCAGCCCTCAATAAACATAAGAAAAAGGGGACCATGGGGGATCAACGGTCACCACTTAGGCATTGTTGTCTATATAGAGGGCGCGATTGGCTACAAGTAGTGCAGACAGGCTTAAAGAGAAGGTTGAGTTCTGGGAAGAGGTGAAAAAAAAATTGTGAGCGTTATCATTGTTTTTTTTGCAAGTGTTGAAAAACATCTGATAACAAATGTTCCGTAAAAAGCATGGCTCTTCAAATGCCTTAATATTCGAAATATGGCATGTAACAGCAGACAAATCGGGACAGATTTTTATGCCACATGTTCGTGTAGTCCCATACACATATTTCTGTGTACAGTGCTTGTAACTTTACCAAAACAGGGCCAAATTTCTTATCATTTTGATAATTCCAGAACCTTGCAGTATACACCAATACTTATATGCTAGATGATCAACCCTTTTTGATCGAATCTACACCGTTCCTGTCACAATGCAATCGCAGGGCCACCCTTATAAAAAAGTACCATGGACACAATGTTTTTTGGTACAAATTACCATCCACCATGCAACCATGGTATCAATGGTATCAAACAATGAAATTCATTGTTTGATGATCCTATGTTTATCATTTTTTGATACCATGGTTACCATGGTGGATGGTAATTTGGAACAAAAAAAAAACATGGTTACCATGGTACTTTTTTGTAAGGACAGAACTCAACTTTTTCTTTAAATACCTTTCTTGTTCCCCGTCGTTGATCCAGGAGGAAAGACATCAATGTTGGGTACGCTTGCTCCAGGTTGGATGAGGATCCAGCCATAGGATGTGGGTATCCTGGAGGATGCATTGCAGTAGAGGATGGCTGTTTCCCCTTCATTAATCGTCAGTAAGCCAGACTGGTCATCCACCTCAGATATTACTGTAATCATTTAAGAACAAATATTGTTTGTAATCATTTTACAAAGGCATAACTGAATGTCTTTCACTATCAGTAAGCCAGACTGATCACCCACCTCAGATATTACTGTAATCATTTAAGAACAAATATTGTTTGTAATCATTTTACAAAGGCATAATTGAACGTCTTTCAATATCAGTAAGGCAGACTGATCATCCACCTCAGATATTTCTGTAATCATTGAATAAAAAGTATTATATACAAATAATACATGTTTGCCAGTGCATTAGTGAATTTCCAATGCACGCAGGTTAAGTCAAAATTAGGATAATTAACGAGGCTGTCGAGTTCACTGTCTGTCTCATTGTGACTTAACCAAGTGCAGTGCATATCACTAATGCACGAGCTAAAAACATGTATTATTGCTTTTATAAGATGGGTCTACAGTATGAATATAAAGTCGATAAATTTGCGGTTGTTATCTCCAAAATGCTCTCCCCTTGCATATGGTAAACATTAATGCACGCACACGTAATCCATTTCGACGCTTCTCATTGGTTACATTATTGAACCAATTTTATAATTTTGATTAGTAAACTTTTTTATATAGCACATTATACAAAGGCATCACTGAACGTCTCTATGTGCTTTACAGAACTTCATACAGGAGGAATGGAAATGGTTCACTGGGTTTAAAATTGTGAGATCTTACAAACTGCTATGAAGCGAATAGAGACATGCAATTATGTATATTTGTTATGTTATACAAAAGCTTTTAATTAATATTATTGTTATAACTTCGAAACATTTGGACTCCCGAACATTAAAAGGAATAATGTTGCTACGCCATGAAAATTCATGGTTTTGGGAAGGATGTGGGCGTTTCCGAATCGAATTCCTTGTGCTATTAAAACATCTGTGCCTGGTTTTTGAGGATACATATCAGTTTCCTGAGTATCCAAGAATAAACAAAAAGGATTTACAACTTAAAGGGATCCAGTAACTTTGTCTCAGATCCTTAAACAAAATCCTTGATTTAGCCCATGCTGCAATCATAATTATAAACCTTTAGGTCATTTAGGAATCCTATCACTTTAACAAGCCTGTCTGGTTATCAAGATATTTGAGATTGAAAATCTAAATTTCGTTTTGCGTTTTCCTAACGGTTTTCATATCATTATAGTCTATTGGAAAAAGATGAGTACGGTAAAACCGGTCAATCAAAAATTTTACTTTTTGATGCACTTCATGATCGTTTTGTAGCGCATTTTGTTTACGGCTTCAATGTTACACCATATCACAGACTGATAACATGTACGGCCATGGATCTCAGATTTTTGTTAAACGATGCCTTTAATCTTACATTACCATCAGTGCCAATTGGCACGGTGGTTCGTATACCACACGTGTACAAAAAAAAAGACAATAGGCACCAACATTGCTGGGAATATTGATTTAGGCAACACAATGTATTTGTACAATAAGACATTCTTGGTCTTGTTTAACTCCATGACAACTCTTCTAAAAACCGGTATAGATTATTAAATCTATCACTGCAAACAGTTGAATATTATATCTTGAACCCTTTGTTACATTTTTCCTGAATAAATATATTGTGGCCAAGGGAGATTATATATGTGGCATATGAAGAGCTAAAATAGACGTGCCTGGTAGTCGAGGATATATTTCATATAAATACTATTTCCTGAGGCTCCCAAGGTATAAGGAGTTACGATTTGATTTGTTAACACTTGCTGGAAATACAAGCAGAGATGTTTTTTTATTAATAAAAGTGACAAATTTGCTAAACCTGGTAGTTAAGTTATAGCTCGATTTGTAAAATAACCCATTTATATTAGACTCTGTGAACCATAGAGGTAAATAAGTTGTAGTTCTACATTTCTAACTTTGAGCTTGATATAGTGGATCCATTACTAATATATGAATTGATCACGAATCATGGCTAAATACAAGCTAAACTGTAACTGCCACAGATAACCACGTTTTTAAACACAAGGTCATTTAACTAATGTCACGCAGTTATAAACTTTCCTTTTTTACTAGATTCAATAGAATTCTTAATTTTCCCCTTCTACTTGTATTTAAACGAGCGGTGAGTTGAAAACTCAACATTTCTGACGAATCACAAAACCACCGATCCTCATTTGAACAATCAAAGGAATTTTTAGTGATGACACATACCAACATCATCTTCATCATAATCATCATCATCATCATCAGCATTATCTTCATCATCGTCTTCATAATCGTAATAATAGTAACACTGCTATTACTACTAGTACTACTACTAATACTATTACTACTACTACTACTACTACAATGATAATATTAGTAGAAACTAATAATAATGATAACTTTTAATCTTACCTGGTGGTTCCGTAGCAATTGTTTCGATCACTGCTCTTTCTATGACGTCACAAGTAAACATTAACAAAAAGGAAAACAAAGAAAAATAGAAGAAACACATAATTAGACAGATCAAACAGTCGTTTCAACAGATATTTTAATGAAGAACAATAGCAACTGATGATGTTATGAAAATAATAAGGTAACTTATTAAAATATAGACATTTTTATGAAATAACAAAGAAGTGTTCGTTTAAATCCGGTAATGATGGGAAATATAACAAAAATCTTAAATGCGTATGTAAGTAATAAAGCAAAAAGAATGTATCCACAAATTGATTAAGAGAATAGAAATGGGAAATATATAATGAATTTCATTTATTTGTTATGTTTTTTACACTCGACCAGAGAAAACTTAAGATCGACTACCCAAAGCCTTTACTATGAAATATTCAAATACCAACACTAGGGATAAAACAACATAAAATGATAATGATAATAATGATGATACTAATGATAAGTATAACTGTTGCAAAGGAAAATTGATCAGTAAGTCCCAACTAATTTTCAAAACACTTGGGCCATTAGCCGATAAGGCTTTTCAGTAAACGATATTTCCAGCTGCAAGCATTAATGTATATAGGTTTATACTTTGCAGGAGCAAACGACCTGTTGATAAAGAGTAAAAAACAACTAAAAGCTCGTTAAATCTGTTTCTGATTGTTTTTTTTTATAAACTTTTAAGCGAGTTCCTCCCGATAAATATTCCGTTATCACATTTATAGATAAAGTTAGTTACACAACCATAGTTTGGTGCATCAACTAATTAAGATATCTTTATTATAAGTTATCATTATCATAATTCAGTGACATCAAAGGCCAGTAAATCAGTTGACTACGAGTTCATTCAGTAAATGACTAATTAATTAATTGTCATGATTTGTTAATTCTAAAATTCATCACAATTATAACACACCGAATAATGACAGCTCCTATTCCCCTCTTAAATAGCTAATTTTAAGATCAGTTGTAAAGCTTGATGAAAGAACTGATCTCGAAAAACATACATACATCATTCTGTACATATACGAAGGAGATGTAAATAAGTAGAATATAAATGAATATTCAACATAATTTTAAGCTGATTTAGATTTCTTTATAAATTTGGAATACAGTATGAGAGACTTTAATTCTGAAGAAGTGGATAATTCATTATAAACAAATATTAACAATAGATAAACAATTTAAGGTAAACTGGTTAGTATGTCAATGTTTTCATGATATAAAGGGTTCATTGACGCTTGAAATCTATCCAGTCCAGTAGTGCAAAGGGCAATTGTAAAGATATTTTGGCCTTATATATTGAGGGGGTGGGGACGGGTGTGGGGGGACGGGGGCTGTCCCCCATTTATATTAAAAAAACTTTAAAAATATCTTACCTTGTGGGGCTAAACACGACTTTCCACCGCAGCTGTTGAGGCAGCATTTGTGTGGCCCATCACAGTCCACGTCGTAAACGCATTCGGCATTGTCACAAACTGTGTTCGTTAGTCTGTTAACAACTTCAATGTCTGGACACTCACCGCTCTTTTTATACATAAAACCTGTTAAATAGAATGATAAATAACAGAAATTTAAAATTAGTTATTATTTGTATAATCGTTGATGATAATGTGAAGGTTGAATTGTTAAAATGAATGAATATAAATTATGAATGAACCACTATTACATTAATTAATCAAAGATTTATGAAGAAAATATAAACAAATCCTTGAGCTCGAAAGATCCACTAAATTGGATTGAGAACGTCAAGTGTGCATGAGGCTGAAACCAGGGATGTGGCACTTGGCAGGAAGGAAGCGCGGAAGGATATGATCTACAGGGACAAGTCAATTACACCTGTAAGTACACCCAGTTGATCAGCAGAGAGTAGATAGATCCCATGCTGTTTTCAACTATAACTGTTGTTAGTTTCAATCTACCAACCAAAGCAGATCGCAAAGACTTTCGAAACATTTTGTTTGAAGGCTGATTCCAAGTCTTTTATTTCATCTTCTAAAATGCTCAAATGACAGATTATGTAATCCAACATTATTTCTTTAGTTTGTACCATATGAAATTGCCCAAATGTTTACTTCTTGAAATATTGTTTATCGTATAGTTACGCCTCTAGTTAGGGTACATATGAGAATATAAATCTTATACTTTTAGAAGTGTCAGGAAAGATTATCCGAGGTCAAAGTTTTACCCTTAATTGTCCTAAATGAAGGGAGAACAAGGGGTCATTCTATGAAACTCGAGAACATTAAGCAAGGCCTGATGTGCAACATGCCATTGTTCAAATCGTGACATTAGTACCTAAAGCAGTTTACCACAAGGACCTTTTCCTTTCTTTTTTGTATCAGGACCTTTGTGATTTATTTTAAAATGAGCTTGATAGATGCTGGAAGAATGCTGTTTTAATAGGTAAAGTATTGTAAGGTAAGTAAAGTATAGTAAAGTAAAGTAAAGTAATAAGTATGATACAGTAAAGCAAAGTTAAGTATCATTAAAAAAAAAATTAAGTACGGAAGTAAATTATTATTTAAGGGTAGTCAACTTGGAGGGGGATGCTGAAACGACGAATCACGAGTCGTCCGTCACCCTTCGGTAAATTTCGGAAGGGTTAATCACGAACCCGATGGTAAAGACTTTCAAGAAATCAAGTAACAATGAGACCAATTAAATGCATAAATGTATTGCCTGTATATGAATCATTCTGAAATCGCACAATATTCTCAGGTCTAGGTAGGTGACGCACAGGTTGAGCCATATGAAAATTAATATTAGCTTTATATTATAGAATTGTTTTGCTATCGCGCTGAATACGGATGAACGTCAATGGGTAGATTCTCCTTTTGAATTGATTTAGGGAAAAGGAACATTTCTTCTTCTTCATCTTCTTCTCCTTACTCTTATTTTTCTTGTCCATCGCCATCTTCTTCTTCTCTTCCTTCTTCTTTTTCACTTTCCTTTTATTCCTCTCCTTCATATTTTCCTTTTTCATCTCCTTCTTCTTATCTTGCTTTTTTCTCTTTTTCTTCTTCTTCTTCTTCTTCTTCTTCTTCTTCTTCTTCTTCTTCTTCTTCTTCTTTTTTTCTTCCTTTTCTTCTTCTTCTTATTATTTTTCTTTTTCTTTTTCTTCTTCTTCTTATTTTTCTGTTTCTTCTTCTTCTTCTTCTTCTTCTTCTTCTTCTTCTTCTTCTAACTCTTCTTTGAGTTTAATGCACTCCTCAACATGCAAATAAATAATAAAGACAATGTGATAATAAAGGAACTTTAAACAAATAATCCAAACTTCAAAAAGCAGAGAGTTCAAACAAAACTATGCCGTTGTTATTCCTATGCCGAAGTTATAGGAAAAGGGAGGTCTTAAGTAAGCGAATAGTGGTTCATTACCGAGTACATGTTTATTGTTTTGTGGAATCCTTTTTTCTTCTACCGTTTCCTTTTAAAATCGAACTCTTCTACCAGGTGACCTTTTCTCATAACACGAACCTTGTTAGTGTAAACCTGATTATTTTTGCTCCACTTCAGCTCTTGTTCTGTGTCATTTCGTTGGAATATTGTTATATTCGTGTTAATATACTCGTACAAAAGATCCTGAATACTAACACAACTGAAGATTTTAAAAAGAATTATTTAAACTGATTTCAAACAATTGTAAGGACGGAACTTCGTTGAAAAGTATTGTTTTCCATTCTAAAAATAAAGAATAAATCACGGCCGGTCATTATCATGTTATAACACAGCTATACAGTAGGCTTGTGGTTGCACCATGTGAAAACATCAGTTTCATAAAACAAATACTACACATCATTTTTATCCGGCCATTAGTGATTAAAATTACCCACACTCGGTACCTTCGAAGTAGTCCATACACTCTCGGCTATCGCTACGGGCATGTTAGACTGTTCCAAAGGTAAATTGTGTGGGTAATATATAAATAATGCACTGCATTGAGGGCATTAATAAGAATTACCCACATGCAAGGTACCTTTGGAACAGTCTAACACGCCCGAGGCGATAGCCGAGGGTGTTTGGACTGTTTGAAAGGTGCCGAGTGTGGGTAATTTTAATAATACCCGAACAAAATGTTGTGTATTATTTATTTTATAAAATCATGACGTGGATCCTTGTTATTTGATAAATCACCCTCATCTCAAAGTCCGTACTTTACTAATTCTAGGTCTACATCTATGACTAATCTAGATCTAACTTACATAACTAACGCGTTTTAATTTCCGCGGCAGCCATTTTCGCGAGTAAAAGTAAAACGATACATCTCAATGGATGCAATCGCAAAAAACATGATCGCCAGTGACCGGTCATTACCGGTGGAGACGGGCACTTTAACACTTCACTTCAGAAAATTGGACAACTTCAACAGTTAAGGACGGCGAGGCAAATACTTCTTTCTCAGACTAAGACATTTTAAAAATATATATATATTTGGTCTTAAGGAAAAGGAAGAGACAGGATTTCCAACTTGAATATTTGTGTACAAGACAAACGGGAGAGTTATACGAGACTACGTCTTAATCCACAACCAAATTGCGAAAGGGAGATTCGCATAAACTTAGTGATCTCATATTTAAAACATTCATAACTTTCTTATTATTGGTTCAAAATATTTTTGAATTTCCACACCTCTTTATCAAATTTCTCTGCTTTCATACAAATTATTTTATTAGGAGAGTTGAATTGCAGTTTTTAATTTGTGAAGTCGCATAGCAAACTTTATTATCAGATGAAATACCAAACCGGATGGGGTTTTAAAGACATTAAAGGTAAAGACCAGTATTGGAAACGCCCCAATTTCAAAAAATGAAATGGAAGCTCTTATTACCAATCATGTGAAAGAATATGTTTAGAATTCATGATGATAACATTTTTGCCGGGAAACCGCCTACTAATTTATATATTTGGTAAATTAGTTTATCTATTGGCCTGTGAGAGATAAAAACGCACGTGTCGCGCACGTATGCAAAAGTCCCAAATACATCTTTCTGTGTACAGTGCTTGTAACTTTTAAAGACTGGGCCAAATTTATTATCATGTTGATGATTCCAGAACCTTGTAGTACATCTATGCTAGATGATCAACCTTTTCTAATCGATTTCACAACGTTTCTTTCAAAATGCAATCGCATGACCATAATTGGTCTTTATCTTTAATCTACATGTATCACACTCGACCCAGGTGATGTTAATGGGTACTTGGCAGAAATCAGTTCCTTGAAATGCTAGACTGCCATAATGGCAGCCTTGCTAAATCAGAGGTAATAGTTGCGGAGCGCCAGGAGTGTCAAGTATGACAAATATGAGTGCTATACAAGAACCCACTACCAATATCAATTGAACCTTTAATGAGCCAAGCTTTGAATAGAAACGAGCGTAGCTTGTCCTAAATAAAGTTGGGCCACTGTGCTTCCTGCCCCTACTCGGCTCAACTGCCTTTCATTGTAATGGCAGAAAAGGGGTACATGTCCACGAAGCTGCTGTTTCGATTCTTTGAAATTAGATAAGATCATTTGATCACCAAGGAAACACTTTGAAAGCGATATTGGGAAATTGAGGTGAAAGGGGCACATACTAAAGTGCAATATTTAGAAAGTGAAAGGGACACTTATTAATAACACCGAGTGGGTATTTATCATATTTGATAGAAGCGTTTATAGAGCATCTGTAAGAAACTAGTGAGGCAACTGCTGCAAAGGAAAAAGAGGCACTAGAGAAAAAAAAAGGATTTCTTTCTGAACAGGAAACGCGGCACGTGTCGAAGTAAAAGGGGGCACTTACTTGATTTGGATGTGCACTCAAGAAAAAGAAGGGTAAGAGGCACGTTAATAGTAGAAAGGAAAAGAGGCATTAATGTGAAATAAAAAGGGGCACTGTTAATGTTAATTGAAGAAAAAAAATCGCCCAGCTCCCCCCCCCCCCCCCCCCTCCCCCCTGGACCGCACCTGTGGTCATTATAGTTCGGTTGCGTTCATATTACTTTGTTATGCTATAGTGTAATACAACATAATTATTTTTTTTAACACGATTTTGTAGACATTGTAACCACAATTCGATTTATAAACTTGCTCGTCTGTTTTAGAGATTAAATAATGAATGTATTAATATATACATACATGTTTCAGTTTATCACTCCGGGTGCAAAAATGATTCGATGTGTAGAGATGTGCCTTGTTATGTATTACTACAAAAGTATAAGTGCAACCAGCTGTTAAGTAACTCATTGTGTTGGATGTGAAAATTTGCACTTTGCGTGCCCAAGGCCATGAATTGCTGCGCTAAAATGGCGAACAATTAGGGCGGCATTTGATTTAAAAACAATACGCACTGAAACCGGATTCATACTTCGGGAGATTCCGGAAATGCAAGTCGGGTGTTTTCCGATGTTTGGTCGGGTGTTTTCCGATGTTTGGTCGGGTCGATGCACTCAAACTTGGGTTACGATAATGGGCTTTGATGCGTGTTTTATCGCCGTTGCCATGAAACTGATAAAATGTTCAACCTGCACGCTAAGGGGAAACTAAACGAGTTTAGGTCTAGTGGATAATTCACCGGACTATGCATTACGATCTACCATTGGTTGTTAATTAAATTCAATAGTTCATCTGATTTTTTTCTAGATTTTAACCGAATATGAAGTATATGTATATATAAAAGAAATCGTGGCTTACTTGTTTAGATTTTCTTAAATGTAAGCAACAGATATGGGCGTCATGTCATATATCAATTAAGATCATGGAATAAAACTCTTTCATCATGGATGTATCACGGAAATTAAATTAAGATAATATTACACATATGGCACCTAGATATCTTATTGGCACCCTTCCAATATATACACCCACTCGAAACCTTCACTAAGGAGCTAACAAATATAAATAAATCATTCCCAAACCCAGACTCGTATCTGCCGAAGAAAAAAAATCACAGTTGCTGCTTCGAAAACGTAGAACAATTTCCAACCTTGCAGCAGAAAAATTATTTGTTTCCTCAATGTTAGGAGATCCCTTAAACAACATTTCTTCCCTCAATGATAAATGGCCTACATCATATGATTTATCTACTTTATAAGTTTTACGTTTTTCTGTACATTTTGTGTGTTTGTAAGCGCTATTGTAGTCGTTATTCATAGTAGTAGTATTAAAAATCAAAATTGCGTTATAGATATGTGAAGGATGTATACATCTTAGATTTAAAAAGGAGGAAAGGAGACTATGAGCAGATGAGTTAGATTGGCGGTAGTTGGCCAGGTAGAGAACTTCAAATTGATTTTGTTTTCTTAAGAGAAGGAATCATGATGGGGGCCAGAGGGAGAATTAATCTCATTAAAAAGCAGAACGAAAAGGGATTGACAATGGGAGAGAGTGAGGACACATACTTGATAAAGGACAGAGAGAGGCAGCATTATGGATGACATGTTCCAACCCATTAACCTTTAAAGCTTATCTGCCATAGTTTACAGGAGGGATTAAACCGCCCTGCAAGGTCACTGGACAGGTGGTTATCTCATCAACTCAGCTCTCAGTTAACGTAAGAAAAAGAGGATCATGGGGGACCAATGGTCACCGATTAGGCATTGTTTGTTATATAGAGGGCGCAAGTAGCTACAAGTAGTGCAGTGGGCCTTTAAAACCTCTTCCATCACCAATTTAAAACAACCAACACCTCTCTAGCACCAGTAAAACAATAATTGTTTTACTGGTGCTAGAGATGGTTCACTCTGAAGTTTTCGGGCGGGGTCCATATTTTGTTGGTGAGTGCCCGGGAAGAGACGATGGAAAGATGACTCATGAATCTGTAATGTATTGGGTGATAGTAAAAGCATTTGAAAGTCAACAGGTCACTCTCAGCGACGGGCGTTTCCAGCATATGGGGGTGTCGGGGGTCAGTGGCGTGGCTACACGGGGGAAGGAAGCACGTCTTCCCAACCTCACCCCATCAAGTTCTACGATCACTGTTAAAGGCCCACTCTACTACTTATAGCGATTCGCGCCCTCTATATAGCAATCAATGCGTACTCGGTGCCTGTTGGTCCACCATGATCCCCTTTTTCTTATGTTAATTGAGAGCCGATTTGATGCGATATCCACCTGTTAGTAACCTTGCAGGGAAGTATAATAGTGGGCTCTCATGGGGAATTCGACACCATTCGGATGTTTACCCCAAATAACAAGTGTTGTCAGTCACCAGGATTAGTTTTCAGTTTATGACGAACAGGCCTTATATGTAATATTCTGCATTTTCCACCGATCGCACAATATGGAATAGTCATCATCTTACAATTTCCTCACCCGATTCTCCATTAAAACAGGGGTAGTTTTTGATGGGACCACGGTTTGCTGCGTGTGAGACTTGTGACATAATGCACATGTTAACTTACTATCATCTCCCTTTACTCTTGTTTTACTCGCGTGAGACCACCCCCCCCCCCCCCCCATTACCAACGACATGATTCCAGCCCCTCCCCCTCTCCCCTCCATGTGTCTAGATAACGATAGGTCAAAGCGACGGGTCATTGGTTGCATCAGTGATGGTCTGCCATTTTATCTAGAGAGGATGGTTAAACGTAATGAATATTCATTTGAATTGTCAGGAAAAGCGGTGATCTGTTCGACTATATACAATGATAATAATAACAATAACGATAATAATGATAAAGTGTTCTTTCAAGTAGATTCTTGCATGGCGTTCATGTCTGTCGTGACCTCTACAATTAATATATAGGCCTATATGGAATTAAATGAACTTGCTTTCACGTAATTACAGCTGGATATTATTGTATATTAAACCCATGTTCCCACATTCTCAATGTAGCGTGTCCCTTTCCTCTTGTTTCTAATTATTATGCCCCCCCCCCCCATTCGAATTAGAAGCCTCCATGCAGCATGTAGGATCTGCTTTAATGCATACCAACTATTGCTATTCTATAAATATTGCGAGTGGTGACTGTACTACCTGTTCATTTCCAGGAATCTATCTTTTTTTAAGGAGTTTCCCATAAATACTAGCCATTTCGCAAGAGAAAATTATAGTGGGGAACTTTCAAAGTCTCCATGTGATTCGCCCACACGATCAATCAAAATTGCCTTCATTTGTATCGCATACATTGTTTGCAAATTAGCAAACCCATTGACGCCAGCTCGTGGGGGTTAGATCAAACAATTTCTTCCGGAACTCGGATGGTTTACTTCCGGAACTCGGATGGTTTACTTCCGGGTACTATCAACCTCTTCCGGTCGTAAGTAATACAGGTCTCTACCGAGAGTGACAGACCGCTTCCTCTCAATGATTAATGGTTGTAATTGATAAAGCGCATGTTGATATAATTTCATCAAACTACATGTAGCAACAGATATATCCTATTTCTTCATCAGCTATCTCTTGGCAGTTCTTTATCTCTCAAAGAGATTGGGTAACTTTGTCTCAGATTCTGAAACAAAATCCTGGATTAAGCTCATGTTGCAATGATAATTATAAACCTTTAGGTCATACATGAATCCCATGACTTTTACATGCCGATCGCTTGTCTGATTATCAAGATATTTATAATTTAAAATCAAGAACACCTAACGGTTGTTATAACACTACAGTCTACTGGGTAAAATGAGTATGGTGAAACCGGTCACTCAAAGATTTTTACTTTTTGAGGCACTTCACTATCATTTTGAAGCGCGATTTGTTTAGGGCTACAATATTACACCATATTACAGACACTAATAACACGTAGGGCCATGTATCTCAGATTCAACATTGTTAAACGATGCCTTAAACACTTCTTACAGTAAAGGACTAGTTCTGGGAAAGGTGAAAAATAGTTTTTGAGCTTTTTCATAATTTCTATGTGAGTGTGGAAGAGTGTCAGCTGAACGGAATGGCTCTTCAAATGGCCTCATTTTCGAAATATGACGAGAAACAGCTAAAAGTTATGGACCACACTTCTATGCCACAGTTGTGTGTTGTTCCATTTACACACGTATGGGTACAGTGCATTTGGCGTTTAGGAAGGCTGATTCCGAAGACTAATTAATATAGAACAATACTTATGCAACTATTTCGTGCAATTAGATTACCAAAATTACATTTAAAATATTCCCATCATAGAGTGGTAATTGGTAAATCAATAATGATAAATCAAATTCAACATCCACTAATATAGCGATAAACATTCCTAAAAAGAAAGAAAATCTGATTTAGCTGATACAAAGAAAGTCGTGGCGAAATCTTGACTGTTTTAAATACAACAGTCATTTATGATTACATGCATTATCTACATATATATATATATATATATATATGTGTGTGTGTGGGTGTAAACTATCTGCCTTTATATAGGAAATCATGAAACAACTTGGGATAAGTTGAACAAAATATTGTTGAAAATCAATCAAATAGACACCGATGTGATTTTCGTGTGCGTATGTACCTGTGTCTGCGGGTATATGGTGGGTGGTTACCGCATAACCGGGGACACTTAAATGAACTGCACCTTCAGTTCAAAGACCACTTGAGAAACGAGGGGGGGGGGGGTTCACAACGATCTTAAGTTGAACTTATCTCTAAGTTGGACTTAACAATTATGGAAAGGCATTAGCATCCTTGAAAACAGTTTGTATAACTTATTTTAAAATGCATAAAATGTTGACTCAAATCATTGATATTTTTTATTATCATGGCAGATTTCATGTTCTTGATGTGGAAATTATGAAAAGTCTAAAATACTTGAATTTTTGCTTTTGAATATATTTCATTATAAGGCTAAAAATGGCTCTCCATAATATTTAAGTCCAACTTAGAGTTAAGTTCGACTTAAAATCTTTGTGAAACACCCCCGAGGACTGGTTAAAATGTTTTGACCTTTCATATAGGGGTACTTTTACGCAAGTACTGTATGTGCAGGGTAAATTCCCAGATCGTCTTCGTTATGTTATATTTCTACAAAAAAATTGTGTCTTCGAATACGAAACAACATACTGATGTGTATTATGAGTCATCGGTTTACACCGCACACGTGTGTGTATCTGTGGGTGCGGGTCAGACAATACACACACCATTTTACGAAACCTCTATGTTGCATTCCATTCCATTTCATTAGACTTTTTAGTTTAGAGGTATGTTTAAAGGTACTATGATCCTTTTGCAGGCCAACAAAATGAAAAGGTTAAATTACAATGGCATTTGAAAGAGAATACTAATTTAGAACTCCCCTTCAAAATATGGGGCTTGAAAGTGTCTGTAAGGGGGAAAATAACGAGTATTAGTTGTTAAATCGACTTAGGAGCTATAGAGCCAATAAGTAATAATCTTGATTTTCAGACCATTGTACCGCATGGTCGTACGTTTTATGCTGCGCAAAGATCCACTCAGTTTAATTTTGGCCAATACTAGAAGTGGGTTATTGATGTACACAAATTCTTTACAGCTCATTTTATGTATGTTATTACCGAAGAAGAAGAAAAAGCCAGTCAGTCACTCAATACTGACAATAGTGTCTGACAGTGAAGTCTACCAAGTAAACAGGTTTCCCTGCATAATTTTAATATTAGGACACCGCTAACGTTTAAATTTCACAGATATGACATACATGACATATTCATAATTCCTGCAAAGTTCTAAAGAATTTGAGGATGGCTGCAAAAGGGACATAGTATTTTTAACGTGTTGAATTTGTCGATGTATTATTTCGAGTGATTAACGTTTAGTAACTTTGTAGAGGCGTAAGTAATTTTGAGTTTTCAATATAAACATGTGTTAAGACTCATATTTATTTCGAGGTTATAAATTTTGAACTCATGTAAGATCTGAATTTGAGGAGTAACACCATTTGACAGGTTCATTAACTCATTCAAATCTATGGATGTTTCTTTCCTGGCGACCTGGCAACGAGTTATTCCAGTAACCTGTTATTCATCAATGAACTATACAAGGCTTAGAATCCAGTCTACATGCATTAATAGTTGCTGTGTCGGGTAAGCCTCGGGTAAGCTTTTGGGTTGTCAAGAACAACCATTGTTTACAATTTGTGCATCAAACGTGGATATGTTAAAAATCAGATATTGGTAATTCTCTGGTTTCTGCCCAAAGTAGAAAAAAGCCTGGAAAGAGAATAGTTATGGAATTTTAGGGTTAGGACTTAGGGTTAGGGTTAGGATTATGTTCAGGTTTAAGGTTAGGGTTAGGATTAGGTTTATGGTTAGGGTTAGGTTAAGGGTTAGGGTTAAGTTAAGGGTTAGGGTGAGGTTTAGGGTTATGGCTAGGTTTAAGGTTAGGGTTAGGTTTAGGGTTAGGTTTGGGGTTAGGGTGGCTGTGAAGGTGAGGGAAAATGCGTAACTATTCTCTTTCCGGGCTTTTTTATACTTCGGACAGAACCTGGAGAATTACCCCGTCTTGAATCACATACAATTTTCATCGACCATAATAGCCCATCTCCTAATTATGTTCACATAACTATTGCACGAGTACTTCATACTTACGCGAATCATTGACACGAGCACGAGACCTTCTCGCTTCTATGCCCACCGAAGACAGCAGAATTATGGCGGCTATTACCCAGGAGTAGAGGAAGATGGAACTTATGGAGGCCATGGTTATGAATTCCGAATAACTTTCACAGAAAAAACCTTCGAAGACACTGATTCCTTTGTGATAACAATGTTCGCAAGTCAATCGTTACAAGATGATTGATATTTCCAGTACTGTGCGCTTGATAACTTCCAAATCCTTTCGGCGACTACGTTAAAATTCCTGTATTATTCCAACAGCATTCTGTATTTAAGAAAAAATGATATAGTGACTAACTGATGGGGAAAGGCAGTCACACGTTCAACTCCTACACGCGTTACCAGAACAATCACAATGCCCTTCACAAAGTAACTGCACCTTCCTTCCTTTTTAGGCACTGCTCATATATTTTCGGAAGTCACGTTCTAAATTAAAACGACCGTAGACCTCGGAAGCAATGTGTGAATGTAAATTGTTAATTTAAACTGAGTTGGTTCGGTATTATAATTATAATAAAAACTGATTTTTGGGAGTCCGACGCTACTTCAATTGTCATGTATGTTTACCAATACATACATTATTCGTTAATATAGTTGTTGTTTTTAAACATAACGAGTTTAAACAGAGTCGATTCTTCTCCTTGTTCACAAATGACGTTACAGTTCCTAAAAAAGGAATTACAAGCTACCTGTTTAGGGTAAATACTCATTAAACACCAAACAATGTCCGTTGATAAGAAATGTGCTTTTTTCCAAAATTATCAGAATTAAAGTGATTATTATCCGATGTCAGATAAGCTTAACACTATTCTTCTCTCTCCGCTGAAAATAACACTTATTGCGTCAAATGCATATCTGGTGTAAGGCTTCTGCCTACTATCATCCAGCTAGGTGAACTGCTGCAGATTTTAACACTTCTTTAATATGTTTTCAGTGTTTAAGACCTAGACTCACACTGCTCTTAGTGTTCTGTGCGGCTGGTGTTTGAGTTATCAACTCGCATGCACACAGATTGTAGGTTGTTCGTTAGGTTGATCAAAAATGGCACTGTATTGGTCTCTTCCGTGTTCCACACTTCTCAAGGTGTTAGTACCATGATTACATGGTTAACTCACACAGCTCACGCTTTGGACCAACTTGGGATACCTGGTCCTGGTCCTAGTCCAATCGATCTGTCCCAGTTGCGCTTACGGATCTAGACCCCAAAAGGATGCCTTCATTTCATAGGAGCAGAACAGTACACGCTCAATGCAGCAGCACACAATTCACAGGCACACAACGCAATATGGCTGTGCTAGCATCCGCCCTTCGTATACGTGCAAAACGACATAT
Organism: Strongylocentrotus purpuratus; assembly: GCF_000002235.5. Lineage (NCBI taxonomy): Eukaryota > Metazoa > Echinodermata > Echinoidea > Camarodonta > Strongylocentrotidae > Strongylocentrotus > Strongylocentrotus purpuratus. Next base: position 27,199,774 of record NW_022145606.1, read on the forward strand.
ATAACCACTTTCTGTCGACGTGTCAAATTGCGCTCCATATAACCACTAGAAAATAATCCTTTAACCTGTTAATACCCCATCCGACGTTTCCTTTTATCGTTGAACATGCAATTGACTATTCATTGAAAGGCCTTATTTTGCATATCACATTATGTTCGCCCGAAGCAACGGTATTATGCAATCTTATTTTTAATATAGCTTTCGTAGCCCAGTTGTAATACGGTTCTGCCCGTTTTGGCATCAACTCGGTATGGTATTGAACGAGCCGATTCCAACGTTATGGCTCCAAGCGTATCAATATGACAGTTAAATGGCAGTTGTGTTTAGACGTGAAGCTACTTTCGAATGGTTGCTCTTTTCCAATGTACTACCCTACTTTGTTCATGAATTTAGTTTGATTAAAGAGGTTTCGCGGTCTAGTGGAAACGTCGATGGACCGTGAATCACATGGTTCGCGTTTCACGTCCCGCTGTGGCACCAAAGACGCTCAGTAAGATATTAATCTACATTTGCCACTCTCCACTGCGGTAGAGTAAATAAATATTGTAAACAAAATTGCGAAAATATTTGGTAAATCGGACCATAAGTAAGAAGGTTATGAAATTTTTGAAATATTTATGAGATCACTAAGTCTAGGCAAATCTGAAATCGGTAGAATTTTCAGTGGATCGTGACGTGGTCAAGGAGAACTCTATGGTTTGTCGTGTGCACAAATATAATTAACTCTGCTTTTCTCCTTAGTTCATTCTCCATTGGGACACAACTTAAACTATATTATGTATATCATATCGTTATAGGTCGTATAAAGGGAAAGGACCCTTCTAAGCCATACATCATTGACAAATTGACACTTTAGTAATGTTGTGTGTGTTGGAACAATTAGGAAAGTTGACTGCCACTACATCACACACACATTTCCCATTCAGCCAATTTGAAGAGCCATCTTTTGTCCGATTTCATTCAAACATTCACCATCCTACTTTCAAAGCTGAATATTCCTTCAATATATCAACAATGCCAATCATTCGAAGTTGTGAATCAGTAAATAAGAAGAGTTGTACTTATTCATATTCGATTACTGCTGGTATATCACCGCCTGAACACGCGTCAGACGGGTTTAGATAGCTGTCAAACGACCGGATAGAGAAGGGAAGCTCGTTAGTTTGGTACCGGAAGCTAGTAAAAGGAAGCCAGTATATCCTAACCAGTTAGAACTTTACGCACATTATATACCCAGTCCACACAAGGATTTATAACATGGTTAGTCCTTAACACTTCGGTTGGCTTCTTCGCCTCTCTCCGCAGTCGCTCGTTTCCCACACGTGTAATTTAGCACACAAATATGGAACAATTGATGGAAACAAGTATTTATAAACATGGTTGATCCTTAAAGGGACTCGGTAACATTGTTCAGATGGGGGAAAGTGGTGCTAAGGTAGTGACTTCAATGATAGGTATACAATTAAAAATAATCTGAAAATTTGATTGAAAACGGACTATTACTAATGATACAAACTGGAAAAAACTGATCTGATCGATTCCTTAATTCTCCTAACTATATTATTACAATTTGATTATATTTTAGGTGAATGTAAATCGTCACAAAGCAATAAATTTGCTCTACATACCATTTCAGACATTTAAGTGTTAAAATATTTTTAATAGCCTGTTTTATTTTTTTGTCATGGAAAAACGGTTGGGATAATTCGAAAATGGTTAGGAGAATTTACTGTGAATCACTATTAGAGAGTGTTGCACAGTGACGCCATCAAAGAAAAAACATAGATACCTTGCATGTTAGAGGATTATTACAGTAGAAGGAATATGATAATTAACATTTTATACAAAAATTAAGCAATTGTTTCATTAACCTTCAACAATGTTACCGAGTCACTTTAACACTTGGGTTGGCTTCTGCGTCTCTCTGCACGATCCCTCGTTTCACACACGTGCCACACAACAAATATGAAATAATTGATGGACGGATTTGTTGTTAATGCTTCATAACAGGTTTGCAAAATTATCCATTCCCGGTCTTGATTAGTTCCATGAAAACCCTTTTAATACCGAAAGAATAAACTTTGCACTGGTAGCAGTAACATATGTTTAAAGCCTTCAATTTATCTATCCCAAGATAGATATTCAGAGGTCAAAACCTTAACACCAGCTGATTTTTTTATTTCGGTGTTTAGGGCTGGTGTTCGTGTTTGTTTAGCACTAACACTGGCCCTAAAAACCCACCTTGAAATCACTCAAATGTGGCACAGGAAGGTTATTTGTGTGACATCATTTATACAAAGTCGAAAAACTTTAAAATTCAGACACTATATCGGAGTAGATTCCATTGTATTTTGCAGTACATTCAACCCCAATAAAAGTGATAAATATACAATTCCTAATAACAGAATGTAGTAGTTTCGGCAAATCTATTATGGGAGTATATATAGGAGGTCTGTGTCCGCTCTTTCTATCTTAAAGTTTACCTTCATTCTGTCTCTGCTAAATTAATCCTATCTTTGAATGCGTCCCATTAGGCGTTATATACAAGATGTTGCATTGCCCTTTGCGACTGACCCAAAAATCTTCAAATTTACGGTCGACTTTTTAATCATTTTTTTTAAAACCGCATTTTAGAAAAAAACAAGTATTTTATTTGTTTTAATGGGATATAAATGCATAAAGTCATCAAATTATTTCCAAATTTTCACTCGTATTCTGCCCTAGTTTCGAACTCCTGCTAGAGTTAACAAGTAGACGCCTGTCTCGTGTACGTGTATATACACAATCTAGAAACCAGCGAGATTTGGGCACCGTTACCGGTCTTGAATTGTTGGGGCGACGGGCGCTGTTTTGAAGGGGGGGGGGGTTAAAAATCCGATCGACCGACCCATGTTCTGGCACTTAAAGGGCAATACAATATCTTTTTATTAAAAGCCTTATACTTTTATCTATCAGTCCAATTTGCCCTGTTACGCTTCTTACTCTCTCACTCCTTGATCGTTTTCCCTACTTTCTTTCTCTTCGCCATGTAATTTTCCTTCTCTTCTCTCTAACAAAAACTAAAATGTTAATGAATTGACTACTGAATTATCTTATTCCCATATACTTTGTACATGGACCACCCGGCTCGTGTAGGCAATGGATTTTATCATATATTGTTAAGAATGTCACATTAACATTTACGACAAGCTACATTCAACTTGTATATAGTGGGCCAGCATGTTTAAAGTGTTAATCTACCATTTTGAAAAAATGGTCCCTTATGAGTCCTTTAAATGGTGATTTTAACATTGCTATTGTTAGAGTGTATCTTTTGACCACCCCTCCCCCCTCTCTCTCTCTTTCCTTTTCTCACCCCCTTCTCTCTCTCTCTCTCTCTCTCTCTTTCTCTTCCTCTCTCGCTCTCTATCTCTCTCTTTCTTCCCCTTTCTCTTTCGATCGATCGATGCATATTGATGAGTAATTTAAAGAAAACTATGATTTGATAGAAACAATGCTGAAACACGTGTTTGGATCTACTATCCTTCCGTTTAGAAAGAAAAGAATAATTTTTTCAAATCCGGTTACAATACAGTCATAGACAAAGGTTGTTTTGTATTGCTTTATTTTATTTATTGATTTAAATCAAACTATTGCGCAATGAAGGATACAAAAGAGTTCATCGTTTTCTCTACCTAAGGCTTACTCTTTTCAAATAATTCTTTATTCTTCAATTTCTACAAGAGTGTTTTTCAATGAAATATCGTGTAGTACTAATCTGTACATGTAAATATATTCACTTTTCGATTCCTGTAAACAACACTCATTATATTATACATGTTTTGTATTCATGCACACATACCATTACCAGTTATATGTATAATTACATGACAGCGCGTCAAATAACAACACTACACAAAATAATTATGCTGATAACTTTAAGCAGTTACTTCCTACTTACTTACAAACGTGATATGTATTAACACAGTCTGCTTCAAATAGGTGAACAGAAACAGGGCTGAAAACTTATACTAAATTGCCAATGCAAAGAACAAAATATAATTATTTTTTAGTTAATCGCAGCTAGAGCATCAGCAGCGGTCGTCGTTGTGGTCGTAGTAATAGCAATAGCAGAATAGCAGTTTTATCAGCAGCAGCAGCAATAGTAGTAAAAAATAGTAGTAGTAGTAGTAGTAGTAGTAGTAGTAGCAGCAGTAGCAGCAGCATTTCTAATAGTAGTAGTAGTAGTAGTAGTAGTAGTAGTAGTAGTAGTAGTAGTAGTATAAGAAAAAGTAGTAGCAGTATTCCTACTTGTTGTTGTTTTTTGTATCAGAATAGTATGATAGGAACATAAAGTTTGTTTGGGGCGGTCGCAATAATAATAACAATAACAATATTTATAAAGCGCAACATATCCATCTCTAGGGATGCTCAAGGCGCAAGAAAGAACGGGGGAGTGGTTTAATTATGGCCTTTCGTTAAATACTTTTATATGTAAGCTTTCGTATGGGGCATTCTCCAGAGATATAAATCGGGGCAAATCATTTTTAACAAATTACAAAACCTTGTTTAGGGTATGAATAATTTAGTTGTTTACTGTGAACAAGTTATTTCTTCAGCAACGCGCCACATTTTTAATCATATCCCCTTTCATCTCAGTTTTACCTTTACTATTTCACACGATTGCCTTTACCTATGTTTCCCAGTTTGTCCATTTATATCTGCAATGTTCGCTTTATCATTGTATTTGCATGGAGAAAACAATATATTAGGTATTGTAGCATTAAAACATTGATAAATCTTCATCAAAGAGATGTTTTCTCATTCATTTTCAGAGAGACTGTGATCACTTATTACTCATTGTATTATGTACGGAGGTTACACGTTTTTTGGTGATTTTTAATTGGGATAAAGTATAACTTTCATTTAATCCGTGAGCTCTGGATCAAACCATTGGTAGTAGTAGTAGTAGTAGTAGTAGTAGCAGTAAAAGCAAAGTAGAATTTACAGAAACAATAATAGAGATATATATTAAGTAATATTTCTTTAAAGTAATATATTAACAATTTAGTCTCAAAAAAGTTTAAACTATTCATAAAAGAGATATTTTCTCATTCATTGTCAGAGAGAAAGAGAGATGCATTGTGATCACCTCTAATAGATTGTAGAAGTAGTAGCAAGGAAGGTTAAATTTACAGAACAATATAGGCATATATTACGTGATATTTCTTTAAAGTAATATATTAACACTTTACTCTTAAAACAGTTTTAAATATTTATAAAAGAGATGTTTTCTCATTCAGTGTCAGAGAGAAAGAGAGTTGTACTGTGATAAGTTAATTTGGATTGTATTTTGCAAGGGGTCACATATTCACGATGACTTTTACTTCGGAGAAATGAAAGCTTTCATTTAATTTGTGAGCTCTGGAACAAACCCTTGGTAGTTGTAGAAGTAGTAGTACCAGTAGTATTATAAGTAATATCAAAGTTGAATTTACAGAACAATATAGACATATATTAGGTAATATTTCTTTAAAGTAATATATTAACACTTTACTCTTTAAAAAGTTTGAAATATTCATAACAGATATATTTTCTCATTCATACTCGCAAAGAGAGAGATCGACTGTATTCACTTCTTTAGGATCGTATTTTGTAATGAGTCACACATTCTTGATGACTTTTACTTGGGAGAAAGGATGGCTTTCATTCCATCGGTGAGCTCAGGAACAAACTCTTGGGGCAGGTAGTAGTTGGACAGGTTGAACAGGTCCAGAAAGATGCGATACTTGTCACTGGAGAAAGGAGAAAATACGCGCTTTTACACAACCAACAATACATATAGAAATTTAGGTCCATAAAAACACTATTTGTCACTGGGGAGAGAAGAAATTCGTACTTGTACCAAACCTCTAATTAATTTGTCTTTTGTTTAAAAGATAGAAATCACAAAGGAAAATCGTTTTATAAAAACATGGAATAGTAGAATATGACTTAATTAGAAAGATCAGACCACTGAAGGTTTCTAAATTCAATACTTCTACGAAATATTTAGTAAAAGTCCCTCAATACCACTCCTTTTTCTTGGGGGAGGGGGAGGGGGGGGGTTGATATTAAATTTGTGGGTATATAACCCTGAATGAAAACAATTATACATACATTAATGTATGTGGATTGAGATTTGCTGAAATTTGTTGGATATAAATCGGAAAGTGGCATTTGTAAAAAAATTCTCTACTATTTTTTTCCTCCAAATTAAAACTTAATTTTTCAAATCCTTTGTTGAAACATGGATAATTTGATAAATTGAAGCACATTAAGAAAGTCAATTCATGAATCTACATTTTTCAGTACTTTCACATTCAGCATACATTTGACCGTATTGTTGTTGATTGAAGATTTGCATAACCCATTATTGTGCATTTCAATGCTACAAACAAAGTCAAACCGGTGTAGGCATATTGGGGCCGATTTAAAAACAAACAAATTTAAATACTTGTAACTATTTACCTGATGGTTGAGCGAAGGTAGTGATACCCGGATGCGGATCCCCCAGTTCCCGGCTTGGCACCGATCATACGATGCACCATAAACACATGGTGGTCTGTAAAATAATAATACATGTAATATATAATGATATAACGTCGGTCGAAGGAATTTTCTGTTTTTGATTCTTTTTATTTAGCTTACATCTCGTAAAGCCACTGGTGTATTCATAGGAGCAATGTCATTATGGACTTTTAGATTTGCACCTCAACATAGTGGACTGCTACGTGTGACGTCCTTTTAAGACACTGGCAGAATGGCACACGTACCAGTCCACTATGTCGACGTAAAAATCTAAAAGTCCCTAGTGTAGAGTTGACATGTACTTACATCTCCACTTGTTCATGAGGGCGTCCACATCAATCAGCTTTGTCAGGAACTGATAGGACTGCTGGAAACGGATCTCGTGTCGGTAGTGCGAGATCATGAGCGCCCCCTGTAGGGCTTTGTGGGAAAGGCTGACGTCCTCTGAAACCAAGCAAGCATTTACAGGAAAAGACGAGATGTGATATAATTTCATATAATTTCTATGCATTCATTAACACTTATCATGCCACAGGGCTAATCCCCATTGTCCAAATTCCCAAATCCCCCGGTGCCATGTTTATTTTGAGATAATCTGATTGACGCGATGGTTCTATGAATAGCGCAATAACGGTAGCGTGCATGCAAACTTATGGCAGGCTATGAGTTAATAAAGGGTAATCCAACGTTTGTAATGAGTTTATTTATGTAAAGGTAAACCAATACAAGATTTAAATATAAATAACAATAATAATGAGATAAACAGACGCGCCAGTGTTTGAAATAAATTGGACCAATAATAAGGAAGTAATACAAGTTTGAAATGAAAAATCAATGCATCTGTTCGAGTCTCAAATTGACAAAATAGCCAGTAAATTGTGATGTAATAGCAAACAATTATGCCATTTGTCGTGTATAAAAATATTATTAGTATATTGTTGACAGCATTTTATTATGGATATTGTCAAAAGGCCCCTACTGAATCTTACATTTTGAAATAAAAATGAAATTTCACAACATCACAGTGACGTTACCGATTCGGCAAAAAATAAAGTCCTCATAGTGATTCTGTTTGTCGGATTCCATTTAAAGTGTCACCAATCTTTTTATTTTGTGCTGCTTTCTTTCAGAGCAATGTGGTATTATTGCTGTTCTTTTGGTCTGTCAACAATTCTCGTCAAACATATATTTTGTGGATGAATAATGCATTTTAAATATATTTCTGCATTGTTGTTCATAAATATATTTTCTAGATTTCATTTTTGAACTCTTTTTCCCCCTTAACTTTACGACTGATACAAGTACTTGTGTGGGTTTTCAGGTACAGAATGTGTTCGTAAAAAGATATACATTATAAAGATATTTAAATCAAATCAATTCCGAACAATCTAAATCCCATGGGCAATGTATTTATACCCACATTTACCCCATATTGACAACAATTTGGTAGAGAGGAAAATTAGGAACAGATAGAGACAAAAGGGGAAGAACACAAGCAGTAGAGCAAAAGGGAAAATGTGGGTACAAATTGAAACCATTATAATTTGAAATCATTTATATGAATACTTTGTGTCACAATTGAAACAAAAGTCGACTAAACAATTTTAAATAATACATACTCCTAGTCAGTAATTTTTGATATTCCGCCTCAGTGAGCACTTTATCAAAGATGGCCTTGCATGCCTCGTGCTCCTGTAGTAAACCTGGCTTATGATCAGCATCAGCCACCTATACACAGTGAAAAAGAAGAATAAAAATGAAATAATACCAAAGAAAAGAAATAGAAAACATAAAGAACACGACTCATTTCAAAAGAAAACTATAAGCTCATTTGATTGCGCAAGCCAGCTCTACATGGTCTAATGGTCGTGCATTTTTTTTTACAATACAGTATATGCACCCATTGACGACAGGATTGTTGTAATATAATAATTTTTTTTAAAGCGGTGCTTATCAAGCGCTTTTCACCGAACTCTAAGCGCCATGAAGTATAACCTTGGACCAAGCTTTGATGTTGTTTATACATCTTTCAAGTTTGGTATTGACAGAATAATCGGAATCCCGTTTCAAAACAGCATAAACTTGGGTGTCATCTGCATATACCATCTAATATCTTCACGTGGTGCGGTGCACAAATTAAACGATAAAGGGCATGCGACGAATATGCAATCCTTGTGTACAATGTAATATGCAAACACACATATTAATCAAGTGTTTAATTGCTCCGCAATGATAAATATTGATGATATACAGTAACTAAATCGTGTTCGTAAAATGACACTGAACAGAATTAAACGTTCTGCCCTTTCTGCGCATGCTCGATCTTGTGATATAAATTGCCAGGTAACGCTAACCTTGCAGTGACTCCACCCCAAGGCCACTATTGCATGGTCCATGGCACAGTCACGATGAACTGGAAAGAAACGCCTCATTTTCCTGACTCATTCTGGCCTATTGATATTCATCAGTCCGACATTAGGACACGTTCAAATCCCGTGGTTCCAAGATTTTGTCTGACTTTTTGAGTTCAAGATCGAGCTCGCGACCTTTGTATACTATGTGCAAGCGAAAAGGTTTATTTGCATTAATTAAAACTTGTCGTTGGAAGCCTAACATTCAAAGCTTTAAATATTTGTTTTGAATACTCACAGTAGCCCTTGTCATGATGTCTTTCAGACGGTCACCTACTTTCCCCTCGAATCTCTTCCAAAAGTTAAAGCCATCGGGTTCTAAACCACGGGTCTGCTCAAGCCACCGCTGTAATTACAACAAAAATAAATGCTGTTAAGTTAAAAGGAGATGGTCCTCAGTTTCTATGTGCAGAAGGTCATAAATCACCAACACCTAACTGGGTGAAGGTTGAAGAAAAAACTGCGTAATTTGTGTATGAAATGATACTTAATATATTCATTTTACTGTAATAACCCTCTAACATGCAAACAATCATGATAACATTCTCAGAACACAAAGATATTATTTTTTTGTCATGGTGTCACTGTGCGACACAAAATTACAGTGAAGTCTCCCAACCTTTTTTGAATTTTCCTAACGGTTGTTCCATGGAAACAAAACATAAGACAGGCTTTTAAAAACCTGTTAACACTTAAATGTCTGGAATGGTATATAGAGCCAATCAATTGCTTTGTTACGATTTACATTTACCTGAACTGTAATTTAAGTGTAATGATATAGTTGGGAGAATTAAGGAATCGATTACATCAGTGTTAACCAATTTTGTATCATTAATAATGATCTGTTTTCACTCAAACTTTCAGATTATCTTTAATTTTACATCTAGCATTAAAGTCATTACCGTAGCACCATTTTCTCTTATCTGAACAATGTTACAAAGTCCCTTTATTTGGTGCATAAGTCCCGCACAAATAAATCGCGTTGTCCCATCAATCCCAGAGAGTCTTTGGTCGAGGGAAAAGTAAGATAAGGACTTAACCATATAGGGGGTAGGTGGAAAATGCAGAGCATAACATAAGGCCAGTTGATCATACAACTGAAGGCTAATCCTGGTGAACACCCGGATGATGTCGAATTACCCAACAGAACCAACTATTATGCGTCTTTAAAGACAGGCTATGCCACTGACACTTCTTCATATCACTTATGCAGACTTCTGCTGCTCGCAATGTTCATACTTGTCGACAACCGTGTCCTACACAATGCATTCATGATGCGCGCGTGATGCTTTGGTATAAAATCTATAAGCCATCGCCAAAAATATGGCACTATTGAAAATATGTTATAGCAGTTGTAGCGATGTTGGTTATATACTCTGCCCCTAAGGTCGAGGGCAATCCAAATATCTAGTTGGTTTTGTCGATAGCAGACAAGCGATACCTTTTAAAAACTTGTTTCCGTCTTACCTGCTTTAATAAAGGACTACTCATCAGCAACTCAAAGATTGTTTCGATACCTCTTAAAAACTTATTTCCGTCTTACCTGCTTTGATAAAGGACTACTCATCAGCAACTCAAAGATTGTTTACTTAAAAACGGGATCCAAAGTAAGTCATAATTCGGGTTCATACCAGCCCATTGCAGTTCAGATATACCGCGACAAAACCGCGTTTTTTTTTTCTTTCTTTATTCTATGAAATGAATACGATTCACGATTCCCATTATTATAACAAAAAGCCCATTTATCATTTTACCGCGTCATATTTAAACGAGCCTTTAGAAGATGGCGCCCCATACCTCTACGAGTTGGAAGAGAGTGTCCTCTTCGACTGCTTTTTGAATGTCACCGTGTTTGATTGGATTACACTGCGCCGCATAATCTTGCTTCATGTACTGGATACGGTTATCCTGTGGAGAGAGAGAGAGACAGAGAGAGAGAGAGAGAGACAGATAGGGATATAGAGAGAGAGACAGAGAGAGAGAGAGAAAGAGAGAGATAGGGAGACAGAGAGAGAGACAGATAAGGGGATAGAGAGAGCAGGTAGAGATAGGGAGAGAGGAGGAAGAGAGGAAGTAGGGAGAGAGAGAGAGAGAGAGAGATTTGAGAGGTTTGAAGAGAAAGAGCGGGAGAGAGAAGGAAGGAGAGGAGGTACAAATAGAGAAAGAGAGAAGAAAGGAGAGGAGGTAGGGATAGAGAGAGAAATAAAACAGATGTGAGAGGTTTGAAGAGAGACAGAGACAGAGACAGAGAGAGATAGAAAGAGAGAGAGAAGGAGATGGGGAGGTATTATAGAGGTTGGAAGAGAGCGTGACAGAGAGAACATGTGAATGGGGGACAGCGGCAGAAAGGGACAGCAGGAGAGAGGGAAAGGCAAAATGAGAGAGAAATAAATAGAGAAAGAGAGAGAGAGAGAGAGAGAGACCGGGATGAATGGATTTGGGTAAGAAATGTCATACTTGAAATAAATATAGAGCTTTTAAAATGATAATGATAATATATCTGATCACATAGCAACATTTCAACGACGCACGCATCTTTAATAGCTCTTGAGAGATATAGTTTTAACCTGATCGTCGTATGCGTATTTTCCACTCCCATGGAAGCACTCCTTCCGGGCGTTATTTCACAGACGCGTGCAACATTAAGTCATATCTAGTACCCGTTTAACACCTGGATGGAGAGATGCAGCGAATGTACAATGCATTACTTTGATACAAAACTAGCATGTCGGTCATAGAACCGACATTACATTTGCCTTTCCCTAAAATCCTTATTTCAAAATATATTTCTATTAAAATGAAATGTAAACAATACATGTATATGATAAACAAATAGTAAACGTGATCTAAAATGAGTAATATCTCCTGAAAAATAAATAGAACAATTAAATCAGATTTACCGGTTTGATACCCATTTTGTTCTCGAATACTCGAAATTGAGCACTTTGGAAACCAGATGCCGGTGCCAGATAATCCCGGAAGTTGAAGAAAGAGAGGGGTGACATTGTTTCCAAGATGGTCAGTTGATCCAGCATAAGCTATTTAAAAATTACAAATAACAAAAAGAGTTAACTCCAATTTAAGTTAAGTCCTGGTGATGTGAAGAAAATGACTGGAAAGCTAGTAAAAACAGTATAAAGCCCTTTGTTGTACAAAAGATTTGATCTAAATTAAAGACACTGTTTCAGCCTTGTTGAAATCAAATAAGCTTTACACAGAAATGACTATTTGGGACTACACACATTTGTGGTATCAATAAATTGATCCAAACTTTCCATCAATTTCTCTCAATTCTCCTTGCAATTTTAATATAACACCAGCATATTTTGATAAGGCAGCTCCAAATTAATCCTAGGCCAAGAGTGGCAACAATGTGGAGTGAAGTTTTGCCAATTAGTTCTAGGATGGGAGTCAAACCCTCATTCCTTGAGCTGAGAGCGAGGTAAATGGAATACGATAAACAAATATATTTTGATTCAGATTCCATGACTATTCCTACAAACTACCTTAAAATTAGGATGATGTGATCCATTCTGAGCTCAAAATGTAATACTAATCCACTAATTCAAAGAGTAAGACAATCTGATCCATTCTGAGTTAGAGTTTAAGACTAATGCAGCAAAATAAAAATCACAATTACGTAAATCCAACGGTTTCTGAGTTACCGATTAATAATAATGCAGTATAATATACCTTTACGATTATGATAATGTGATCAGCTCTGAGTTATAATTTATTAATAATCTAACATACTAGATCTTCAGGTTTAGAATCATCCAATTCATTACGAGTTACAGTTTCTAATCCAACATACTATACCTTCAGGATTAGGATAATCCGATCCATTCGGTTGTTCACCATAAGCATCTTCTTCTCATCAAACGGCCTTTCATTCAGAATTTCACGTATGGAATCAACCTCATGGATTGTCTGCTTGAACCACAATTCGTAGGCTGGTAGCAAAAACGAAATTGGTTGATATTGATAACAATAAGAAATAAAGTGCAAGGGGCGGATCCAGCCGGGGGCGAGGGCGGGGGCCCAAGCGGGGGGGGGGGTAATTTTTTAGAAATATTTATCGGTAAATCAGCTGGCGAATACGCGGGGGGGGGGGGGTTGCTCAACGGGGTGGGGGTAATGAGCACATAATGTAAAATTGTGGTCACCATCTTTTAAAAAACTTTTTTTTGCTGAAGATAAATACTAAACGAAATTAAGTTATGCTTACACTACAAAAATAATGGCATTTAAAGTGAGTAAACATGTAATACGATTTATCCCTTACACTTTAATGAGGACAAATCAGAGACAGAGGTAAAATGAAAGAGAACGAGGCAGTAATTGTAGGAGTATAGTAGTAGTAGTAGCAGGCATTATAGTTGTAGGAGAATATGTTGTTGTTTAGATAGTAGAGTAGTAGTGAAAATAAAAGTTGTTTTCTTCGTAGTAGTAGTAGTAGTAGTAGTAGTAGTAGTAGAAAAAGAAATAAGAAGTGGAATAATTATAACCAGTAGTAGTAGTAGTTTAAGCACATTAATATTAGTGGTAGCACAAAAATAAGTACATGTAGTTGCACAAGTAGTAGTAGCATTAAAAGCGTAGTAGAAGTTGTTGTAGTATTATTATTATAAGTAGTAGTAGTAGTAGTAGTAGTAGTAGTAGTAGTAGTAGTAGTCTGTAGTAATGAAGTAGTATCAGTAGAAGTATTAGTAGTAGTAGTAATATTAGTAATACTAGTTGTAGTAGTAGTAATGGTAGTAGTAATAGTAGTAGTAGCAGTAGTAGAATAATAATAGAGCTATTACATACATTATAGTAATTGAATCAATATAATATGTAACTTTAGTTGACTTTCTAAAGTAGTAGTTATAGTAATAATAATAATAAAAATCCTGATTAAGAATGCAGTAATACTACTAATAAAAATAATAATGATGATAATGATAAGAATAATATGTGTAGTTGTAAAAGTAGTAATAATAATAATACATGCAGGAGTAGAAGTAGTAATAGCAAATGCATATACCTTGATGCATGGTAATGAACAGATGCTCATCATGCACATATTTGCCGAATTTCGGACATCGAAGTTGCAAACAAGAGAGCAGTTTCTCAATGTTCAAGTAGTTCTCATACGTCAGGGTTGCCTCTTTTTCTTCTGATCTAAACACAATATAATAAGAATAAAAATAATAATAGGCATTTCTATAGCGCCGTCTATCTAGATAATTTTATTCCGAGGTGCCTCATTATTACCCCGGCTTTAGCCTAGCTGCCGTTTTTTTATACAGCGCTCCAGCATTTCAAGGAATTAATTCCTGCCAGGTGCCCATTTACAACACCTGGGTTGAGTGTGGCAAATGTAGATCAACGTCTTGCCAAAGGACATTAGTGCCGCGGCGGGACTCGAACTGCGGACCTTGTGATCGACAGTCCGGCGATGAATCTGAATTATGCTGCTTATTTAATTCATTTCAACACAATATTCAATCTTCTATATGATCAATTTATGACTCAAATTATACATTATTGTATTTGCATCTCCATGACTTGTTATAATATATTGTTATTTAATTGCTATGTTTCTGTCTTTTTATTACTAACTTTTTGACTCTATGACTCAATACCCCAAAAAGTAAATTGTGCACCACTCCGATCCCATCATGAAACATTTACCCATTATTGGCGGCCATCCTTTGAAGAGAATTCGATCTGCTGTCCCAAAGTTTGTCAATATCAGTCGTTGTATCTATTGGAAGAGGAAGAATCATATATCAGTATAATATTGGTATTATTACCAAACTATTTTATACGGCAAAGGCAAAGTCAAGATACAAAGAATACAAACGAACACTACGATATATTAAAGCTTATCTGTACTAATCTATAGGAGGGATTAGACCACCATGAAAGGTCACTGGACAGGTGGTTATCTCATCAGCTTAGCTCTCAATTAACATAAGAAAAAGCGGATCATGGGGGACCAATGGTCACCGATTAGGCATTGTGTTCTATATAGAGGGAGCAAGTAACCACAAGTAGGACAGTATGGCTTTACGTGAGTTACATGATGCTAGGAAAAGAAACAAAAATAGTTTTGTTAAGTGTTTGTAATATGCCAATGATTTTCGTTTCATTATCTGATTTGTTTGTTTTCTGTATTTTCTGTTTTCAATATTGTGATTGTAAGGGGAATCTCTGTGTTTTTGCAAAGCCATTTGCTTTTTAATACAATGTTCCAGCGCCAATGTTTATTATAAAGTATGTTTTTATAATTTATGAAATTAATGAAACTAATAATGAATTGAATTGACTTTAAAATGTTAAAGTAAAAACTATAACTCGAAGGTCTTTTTCAGTCAATGTATAATAATTGTAGTGATAATGATAGTTACAAAACGAACAATAATAATAATAATAATCGTATAAATCAAAATAAAAGTAACAATAACACCATCAATAATAATTATAGTGATAAACACAATGATAAATATATACATAAATAAATGTATAAAATCACAGACTTCGA
The DNA here is from genome assembly GCF_000002235.5 of Strongylocentrotus purpuratus. Taxonomy (NCBI): domain Eukaryota; kingdom Metazoa; phylum Echinodermata; class Echinoidea; order Camarodonta; family Strongylocentrotidae; genus Strongylocentrotus; species Strongylocentrotus purpuratus. The sequence goes on from NW_022145606.1 coordinate 27,215,263, forward strand.
TATTGTCTGGGAAAGTTTCATATTTAAACTACAAGTTATAACCTATTTGCATCTATAATAGGAGACTTACCCGTCTTCTAATAATAATAATAATAATAATAATATTTAATTTTTATATGACGGTAATGACATTTGACATTTTCCTCTAAATGTGGCCTATAAAACGCCATATTATATTTGAATTAATGTAATTTTTTTACAGTTGTATGCAAAATTGCAATATATAATTGACTTGAATTCAGTAAACATTCAAATGCCTTTTTGTTGGGGGATGTAATAATAGTTTTTAATTTATGATACGGCCTTAGTGATCCCCAATAATATGCATAATAGGAATCTGAGATTTGAAATACTCATATTTATATACTGATTTCATTCATTTATTCATCATTCCCCGGTTGGGTGGCGTAATGAGCAAAAACTATCTTTTTTTTTTGGAGGGGGCACAACTAAAATCCGCCTTACCACCAGGTGGCATAATGGGCAATTGGTTTTTTAAGGGAGGGGATGCAAATATCGACGATAAAGACCAAGATGTTGGCCTACAAACTACGTTTTAAATTGTCATTTCAGCAACATTTGTAAACAATAGTATCGAATTAGATTTAAACCACGTTTGCATTTCATGTTGGGGGGGGGGGGTTACCAGTGTTATTACATTTTAGTTATTTACTCGTAAAATCAACTAGATACCAACATGATATAAAGCAAACCCACGACATACTTCTATAAAAGAACATGGGTACAGAATGAAGATACGCACACAAACACGCACAACAAAAAAGTATCATTTGGCAGTTGCCGTTACAGTGACGAAAAACCAAGAAATTGTCAGAAAAAAATTCTTTCGAGATCTTTGTTCGATTCCAATCAACAATAATTATATTCCACTTAAATTATGTGAATCGTTACGAATGATAATACAGAAACAAAAAATAATCACAGTAATGTAAATCTTTGATGCTTATGTCAATTAATACAGTAATACATAATAATGTTTATAAACAATATTTAATCATTAGAGCACTGAACAAAGATGACATATTTCAGCAAATTAACTGATAGAGACAAAAAAGATGTAGAATAAAATTCATACATTCCATGGATACATACAGTCACACATTTATATATATATATTTATCTATATAGCCTTTTGTTAAACTCACCTAAACTGAATCCCAAACTCTTCATGTGCCGTAATGAAACTAAAAGTTCAACTTACCTCTTTTATTCGTAAATGAAAAATGGGAGGTACTATCGATCAGAAATTAGGGCAAGCTTGTTTTAAATGAAATTGAACAGATTTCGATGAAAGGGTTTAATAATCCCTGGATAAACCAGCCTATTTAACCGATATGATACGGCACTGCGAAAGACAAAGATATATTAAGAACCAAGCCGTTGGTAAGATAAATAAACAAATATTGGCTTATTAAAAATCCTAAGTTGGAGTTTATCTTTCGGTCACAAGTACACTAATATGTCATGCACATATGTGCCGTACCTGGGACATGGAATTGGCATATGAAAGAGTATTTTCTCAATGTTCAAGTAGTTCTATTACGTCACCATTGACTGGTGGTCTGCCTTTTCTGGTCTTTTAGGCATCGTTTAACAATGTTAAATCTGAAATGCACGACCCTACGTGTTATCAGTGTCTGTAATATGGAATAATATTGAAGCCAAAAAAAAAATCGCGTTTCAAAATTATCAAGAAGTGCCTTAAAAAAAGTAAAAATCGTTGAGTGACCGGTTTTACCATACTCGTTTTCCCCAATAGACTGTCGTATTATGAAAACCTTTTTGCAAACGCAAAATTTGGTTTCGAATTCCAATCATAAATATCTTGATACTCAGACAGGCAATCGGCTTGTAAAAGTCATGGGGTTCCTGAATGACCTAAAGGTTTATAATTATCATTGCAGCATGAGCTAAACCCAGGATTTTGTTTCAGAATCCAAGACAGAGTTACCAGATCCCTTTAACGTAATATATAGCATAATGATAATACGCAAATAGTTACCGAATACTCGTACGATGGGGCAAACTTTTATCATAAAGAACATTATAATAACATGTTTGCCGTACCTAGAGGACATAGAAGCTGCACAGAAAAGAGCAGTTTCTTAATTTGAATTGGTTCTCAAACCCCAACGTTCAGTGCTTGTCTGTTCATCCTAGTCAAAATATAATATAAAAAGTAATGACTGTAAGCAATTATTTACTGGCTACTCAGTCTTTCGGTCATAATTAAATAAATATATCACGCACATATTTGCCGGACCAATGGCATCAAAAATTACAACGGAAAGAGCTGCTACTGAATGTTTAATACCATTTTTATACGTCAACGTTCAGGGCATGTCTGTTTATGCTGATCTTAACATAATATATAACATAATGACTGTTAGCAAATAATTACCGACTACTCAGTCGATGGAGCAAACTTTCATTTATAAAGAAAATAAAAGTAAAGAAATTCTAGGGTTTGAGAGGGGCGTTTCCGATTACAAGGGTCCTTTGATAAATGGTGACGTATTGCAAATTAAGCAATGATAATATTAAGAAAATCAACTCCTGACCTGTGCTCAAAAAATGAAATTAATTGATTGTACCTCGATTAAACACGATTTCTTGAATGGTGTAAACTCGCTAATGAAGCAAAGATTAGGGGAACAATACTGGCTGCCTTGTGATCAATTAATTTCTTTCTCTGTTAACCACAGAATTTGTGACATAAATCGTGTAATGGGAAACGCCCCTCTAAACCCTCGAAATTATTTTCTTTATGATGAAAGTTTGCACTATCATCAGAATAGTCGGTTACTATTTGCTTATTATCATTTATGTTTATATTATGTTAAGACCAGAAAAGGCAGACATCCAGTTAATGTTGGCGTCAAGAAGTACTTGAATATTGACATAATTCTCTCCTGTTTACAGGTTCAATTTTCTAGGTATGACAAGTACGATTGTAATCATGACCAAAAGAGAAACTGCGAAATAGGATTGTTGATATACAAATATTGGCCCATGCGAGATTATGTATATCTTAGATTATCATATTAACTGTTTAGTTGGAGAGAAATCTAATGCGATTAATTGAATGATGATAAGTCGCTACTTAAACAATAATCAGAGGAATATTAATTGGCGACTTGAGTTTGAAATATGAGATTAATGGATTGAACCTCGAGTTCTGAGGTTATCAAAGTAGAGAATCAATTAATCTCGTAATTTTAGCAGATTTGAGCAATTAGTATTCCTCTAATCATTGCTTAATTAGCGAGTTATCACCATTCAATATTTGTTAATCGCATTACATTCCTCTCCAACTAAACAGTTAATATGATAATCTAAGATATACATAATCACGCATGGGCCAATATTTTTATATCAACAATCCTATTTCGCCGTTTCTCTTTAGGTCACGATTACAATCATACTTGTCGTATCTAGAAAATTGAACCTGTAAACAGGAGAGAATTATCTCAATGCTCAAGTACTTCTTGACGCCATCATTAACCGGATGTCTGCCTTTTCTGGTCTTAACATAATACAAACATAAATGATAATAAGCAAATAGTAACCGACTATTATGATGATAGGGCAAACTTTCATCATAAAGAAGATGATAATACAATTTCTAGGGTTTTTGGAGGGGCGTTTCCCATTACACGATTTATGTCAAGAATTCTGTGGTTAACAGAGAAAGAAATTAATTAATCACAAGGCAGCAATATATTGTTTCTCAAATTTTTTCTTCGTTAGCGAGTTTTCACCGTTCGGTGTTTGTTAATTGAAATATATTCCTTAAAGATAATCTCAAAATGTATAATCACGCGTGGTGCAATATTTTATTCACTATTAAAATAATACATCATGCACATATTTCATTTGCCATACCTAGAGAATCGAAATTACAAAATGAATTGCAAAAGGAAACCATTTTATTGGTTTGTAGAACTGGGTAGAACTTTATTTGTTCATTTCATGTTTCGCATTCTTAGTGTTTTTCCTCTCCTTCTTTTCCCCCCTATTCTTAAATATTCTTCTCTTTTCTTCTCCTTCTCCCTCTTTTTTTTTTCTCTCTCTCTCTCTCTCTCTCTCGCTCTCTCTCTCTCTCTCTCTCTCTCGCTCTCTCTCTCTCTCTCTCTCTCTCTCTCTTTCTCGCTCTCTCTCTCTCTCTCTTTATAATATGCTTTGAAGTGAATTGCATTGTGTGGGATTGGGTGCGTAAGGCCGAGTGTGTTTGCAAGATATGGAAAACTGATTTGTAACAGCATAAATATGAATATATGTTTTTTGTTTTATGTATTTATCTTATTCATATGAATGTAAGTGGACCTTATTTATAAGCTTTGTTTCTCAGGGGTCCATAATCTGCAATTATGTGGTTATGTTACCAGTACCATGTTATTGTAAATTGTCTTCAATGATTGGTTGAATAAATTGAATTGAATTGAAAGAGAGGGAAGGTTCTCAATGTTTAAGTTTTTGTAATACGTTAGTGTTAAGACGTTGACAGATAAATCTGAGCTAAATATAATATACAACATGTTGACTGCAAACAAATAAAAACGAACGGCTCCGACAATGTAGCAAACTTTCGTCATAATGAAATAGTTATAAAGTGTGGAGAATTTGAATGGGCATTTCAGATTACACGATATGTTGCATGGTGATAACTTGTTAATTAACAGTGATTGAAGGAATGTAATTTCTGGCTTGAGTTATAAATATGAGATTCGTTTATTGAACCTCGGGCTGTGAGGTTAAAAATTTGGAGAATCAATCAATCTCCTATTTTAACACATAATATCAGCAATTAGTGTTCTTCTAATCGTTGCTGAATTAGCTAGTTATCACCATTTAATACTTGTTAATCGCATCGGACTCCTCTTCCACTAAACAGTTTCATTCATTTCATTTCATTACATTTATTGAGTCCTATGTTAATATTATAATCTTAAATATATATATAATCACGCGTGAGGCAATATCTGTATATGAAAAAAATCCTATTTTGCATTTTCGATCATGATTGCGATAATACATTTCGCTCATATTAAAGATAAAGTTGAGTTATGGTCATGCGATTGCATTGAGAAAGAAACGGTGTGGAACCGACCAGAAAAGGTTGATCATCTAGCATATAAGAATTTGTGTGTATTGCAAGGTTCTGGAATCATCAAAATGATAAGAAATTTGGCCAAGTCTTTGTAAAGTTACAAACACTTGCACAGAAAGATGTATATGGGACTACACAAACACGTGGCGTAAAAAACCGCCCCCCCCCCCGATTTTTACGATGTTACATGTATATTTAGGATATGAAGACATTTGAAGAGCCATGCTTTTCAGGAAACATGTCTTAACTGATGTTCTTCCACGCTTGCATAATAAGAATGAGTAATGCTCACAAATTATTTTTCACCTCTTCCCAGAACTCAACCTTCTCTTTAAGTTTGTCGTACCTAGAAAATTGAACCTGTAAACAGGAGAGAATTATGTCAATGTTCAAGTACTTCTTGACGCCATCATTAACTGGAAGTCTGCCTTTTTTGGTCTTAACATAATATAAACATAAATGATATTAAGCAAATAGTAACCGACTATTCTGATAATAGGGCAAACTTTCATCGTAAAGAAAATGATAATACAATTTCGAGGGTTTTGGAGGGGCTTTTCCGATTACACGATTTATGTCACGAGTTATGTAGTTAACAAAGAAAAAAATTAATTGATCAAAAGGCAGCAAGTATTGTTCCTTTAATCTTTGCTTCATTAGCGAGTTTTTAAATTGAAATATATTCCTCTTTCACCAAATATTTGATAAGATAATCAATATAATCAATATTTGATTGAAATAAATGCTATGTCCTAGTTTCTCCATTATTCACAATTACAATAATCTATCATGCACAACATTTTATTTACCATACCTAGGGTATCGAAGTTGAAAAATGAATTGCAAAAGGGAACTAATTACTCACTTCATGTTTCGCATTCTTACTGTTCTTCCTCTCCTTCTTCTTACCCCCTTTTTCTGAAATATTGTTCTCTCTTCTCCTCCTTCTCTCTTACTCTCTCTCTCACCCTCTCCCTCTCTACCTATCGCTCGTTTTATGATATTCTTTTAAGTGAATTGTTTTATATATATATATTTCTAATCTTTTCACGGGGTAGCCCATTCACCAACAAGTAGTTGTCTTCCATTCCATTCCATTTTATTGTGTGGGATTGGGTGCGTATGGCTGAGTGTGTTTGCAAGATATTTAAAACTGATTTGTATTAAACAGCATACAAATAAGTGTCTGTTTTTTTGTTGTATGTATATATTTAATTCAAATATATGTTAGAGGGACTTATTAACAAGCTTTGATTCCCAGGGGTCCATAACCTGTAAATATATTATTATGTTACCAGTACCAATGTTATTGTAAATTGTTTTTACTGAGTGGTTGAATAAATTGAATTGAATTGAAAGAGAGGGAAGTTTATTAATGTTTAAGTTTTTCTAATACGTCAGTGTTAAGTGGTTGATAGATAAATCTGAGCTAAATATAATATACAACATGTTGACTGCAAAAAAATAGAAACCGACGACTCTGACAGTATGGCAAACTTTCATCATAAAGAAAATAGTAATACAATGCGGAGAATTTGAACGGGCGTTTCAGATTACACGATATGTTCAAAGTTGATTAGTCACACATTAACAGTGATTATTCAAATTCAAATCCAATTTTATTTCACATCTCTTTAAAAACACATCAAAAGATATACAAACAAATCAGTATAAATTAAACAATAAAAATATTTATAAAAAAAAAACATTTATTGACATGGTACTGTGAAAGAAGGATGAAGGATGGTGGATGCGAGGGATCAACAAAGGCCATTGGCCTGTCAAGGTTGATCCCCTATATTGCCGCCCTTCAAGAGAAATACATTATACAATATATAACAAATAAAAAACAATAAAACAAACAGAAAATATATCAACACCGAAATGATTATTAATTGCTGGCTTGAGCTAGAAATATGAGATTCATTTATTGAACCTTGAAGGTTTACAAAGTAGAGAATCAATTAATCTCGTAATTTCATCACATGTCAGCAATGAGTATTCCTGTAATTACTGCTTAATTAGCGAGTTATCATCATTCAATATTTGTTAATCGAATTAGATTCCTCTCCAACTAAACAGTTGATATGATAATCTAAGATATACATAATCACGCATGGGCCAATATCTTTATATCAACAATCCTATTTCGCAGTTTCTCTTTTGGTTACGATTACAATCATACTTGTCATACCGACTGCAATGTTCAAGTACTTCTTGACGCCATCATTAACTGGATGTCTGCCTTTTCTGGTCTTAACATAATATAAACATAAATGATAATAAGCAAATAGTTACCGACTATTCTGATGACAGGGCAAACTTTCATCATAAAGAAACTGATAATACAATTTCGAGGGTTTAGAGGGGCGTTTCCCATTTCACGATTTATGTCACAAATTCTGTGGTTAACAGAGAAAGAAATTAATTGATCACAAGGCAGCAAGTATTGTCTCTCTAATCTTTGCTTCATTAGCAAGTTTTCACTGTTCGGCGTTTGTAGATTGAAATATATTTATCTTTCACCAAAAATCTGAAAAGATAAACTCAAAAATTATAATCACGTGTGAGGCAATATTTGATTGAAATATATGCTATGTCGCAGTTTCTCTTTTATTCATAATTACAATAATCTATCAGGCACATAATTGTATTTGCCATACCTAGAGTATCGAAGTAAGAAAATAAATTGCAAAAGGAACCATTTTATTGATTTCTAAAACTGGGTAGAACTGTATTTGTTCATGCCATGTTTCGAATTCTTCAAGGTCTTCCTCTCCTTCTTCTTTTCCCCCTTTTTCTTGAATATTTTCCTCCTTCTCCTCTCTCTCTCCCCCCTCTCTCTCTCTCCCTCTCTCTCTCTTTCTATAGCATTGTGTGAGATTGGGTGCGCATGGCTGAGTGTGTTTGCAAGATATTTAAAATGGATTTGTAACAGCATAAAAATAAGTATCTGTTGTTTATTGTATGTATTTAAGTAATTCAAATGTAATGTTAGTCGGCCTTATTAACAAGCTTTGTTTCTCAGGGGTCCACAATCTGTAATTATGTTGTTATGTTACCAGTACCTATTATTGTAAATTGTTTTTAATGACTGGCTGAATAAATTGAATTGAATTGAAAGAGAGGGAAGTTTCGCAATGTTTAAGTGTTTCTAATACGTCAGCGTTAAGTGGATGACAGATAAATCTGAGCTAAATATAATATACAACATAATGACTGGAAGCAAATAAAAACCGACGACAATTTAGCAAACTTTCGTCATGAAAATAGTAATAAAATGTGGAGAGTTTGAATGGGCGTTTCAGATAACATGATATGTTGCAAGGTAATAACTTGCTAATTAACAGTGATTGAAGGAATATAATTTACTGGCTTGAGTTATAAATATGAGATTCATTTATTGAACCTCGGGCTGTGAGGTTAACAAAGTGGAGAATCAATCAATCTCCTATTTTAACACATAATATCAGCAATTAGTGTTCTTCTAATCTTTGCTGAATTAGCGAGTTATCACCATTTAATATTTGTTAATTGCATCGGACTCCTCTTCCACTAAACAGTTTCATTTACTTCATTTCATTTAATTTATTGGGTCCTATGTTAATATGATAATTTCAAATATATATATATATATATATAATCACGCATGAGGCAATATCTGTATATGAAAAAATCCTATTTTGCATTTTCGATCATGATTGCGATAATACATTTCGCTCATATTAAGTTTGTCGTACCTAGAAAATTGAACTTGAAAACAGGAGAGCATTATCTCAACATCCACGTACCTCTCGTACGCCATCGTTATCTGGATGTCTGCCTTTTCTGGTCTTAACATAATATAAACATAAATGATATTAAGCAAATAGTAACCGACTATTCTGATGATAGGGCAAACTTTCATCGTAAAGAAAATGATAATACAATTTCGAGGGTTTTGGAGGGGCTTTTCCGATTACACGATTTATGTCACGAGTTATGTAGTTAACAGAGAAAAAAATTAATTGATCAAAAGGCAGCAAGTATTGTTCCTTTAATCTTTGCTTCATTAGCGAGTTTTCACCGTTCGGTGTTTGTTAATTTAAATATATTCCTTAAAGATAATCTCAAAATGTATAATCACGCGTGGTGCAATATTTTATTCACTATTAAAATAATACATCATGCACATATTTCATTTGCCATACCTAGAGAATCGAAATTACAAAATGAATTGCAAAAGGAAACCATTTTATTGGTTTGTAGAACTGGGTAGAACTTTATTTGTTCATTTCATGTTTCGCATTCTTAGTGTTTTTCCTCTCCTTCTTTTCCCCCCTATTCTTAAGTATTCTTCTCTTTTCTTCTCCTTCTCCCACTCTTTCTCTCTCTCTCTCTCTCTCGCTCTCTCTCTCTCTCTCTCTCTCGCTCTCTCTCTCTCTCTCTCTCGCTCTCTCTCTCTCTCTCTCTCTTTATAATATGCTTTGAAGTGAATTGCATTGTGTGGGATTGGGTGCGTAAGGCTGAGTGTGTTTGCAAGATATGGAAAACTGATTTGTAACAGCATAAATATGAATATATGTTTTTTGTTTTATGTATTTATCTTATTCATATGAATGTAAGTGGACCTTATTTATAAGCTTTGTTTCTCAGGGGTCCATAATCTGCAATTATGTGGTTATGTTACCAGTACCATGTTATTGTAAATTGTCTTCAATGATTGGTTGAATAAATTGAATTGAATTGAAAGAGAGGGAAGGTTCGCAATGTTTAAGTTTTTGTAATACCTTAGTGTTAAGTGGTTGACAGATAAATCTGAGCTAAATATAATATACAACATAATGACTGGAAGCAAATAAAAACCGACGAAAATTTAGCAAACTTTCGTCATGAAAATAGTAATAAAATGTGGAGAGTTTGAATGGGCGTTTCAGATAAACATGATATGTTGCATGGTAATAACTTGCTAATTAACAGTGATTGAAGGAATATAATTTACTGGCTTGAGTTATAAATATGAGATTCATTTATTGAACCTCGGGCTGTGAGGTTAACAAAGTGGAGAATCAATCAATCTCCTATTTTAACACATAATATCAGCAATTAGTAGTCTTTGCTGAATTAGCGAGTTATCACCATTTAATATTTGTTAATCGCATCGGAATCCTCTTCCAATAAACAGTTTCATTTACTTCATTTAATTTTATTTATTGGGTCCTATGTTATTATGATAATTTCAAATATATATATATATATATATAATCACGCGTGAGGCAATATCTGTATATGAAAAATCCTATTTTGCATTTTCGATTATGATTGCGATAATACATCTTGCTCATATTAAGTTTGTCGTACCTAGACAATTGAACTTGAAAACAGGAGAGCATTATCTCAACATCCACGTACCTCTCGTACGCCATCGTTATCTGGATGTCTGCCTTTTCTGGTCTTAACATAATATAAACATAAATGATATTAAGCAAATAGTAACCGACTATTCTGATGATAGGGCAAACTTTCATCGTAAAGAAAATGATAATACAATTTCGAGGGTTTCGGAGGGGCTTTTCCGATTACACGATTTATGTCACGAGTTATGTAGTTAACAGAGAAAAAAATTAATTGATCAAAAGGCAGCAAGTATTGTTCCTTTAATCTTTGCTTCATTAGCGAGTTTTTAAATTGGAATATATTCCTCTTTCACCAAACATTTGATAAGATAATCTCAAAAATTATAATCACGTGTGAGGCAATATTTGATTGAAATAAATGCTATGTCCTAGTTTCTTCATTATTCACAATTACAATAATCTATCATGCATAACATTTTATTTACCATACCTAGGGTATCGAAGTTGAAAAATGAATTGCAAAAGGGAACTAATTACTCACTTCATGTTTCGAATTCTTACTGTTCTTCCTCTCCTTCTTCTTACCCCCTTTTTCTGAAATATTGTTCTCTCTTCTCCTCATTCTCTCTTACTCTCTCTCACTCTCTCCCTCTCTACCTATCTCTCGTTTTATGATATTCTTTTAAGTGAATTGTTTTATATATATATTTCTAATCTTTTCACGGGGTAGCCCATTCATCAACAAGTTGTTGTCTTCCATTCCATTCCATTGTATTGTGTGGGATTGGGTGCGTATGGCTGAGTGTGTTTGCAAGATATTTAAAACTGATTTGTATTAAACAGCATACAAATAAGTGTCTGTTTTTTGTTGTATGTATATATTTAATTCAAATATATGTTAGAGGGACTTATTAATAAGCTTTGATTCTCAGAGGTCCATAACCTGTAAATATATTATTATGTTACCAGTACCAATGTTATTGTAAATTGTTTTTACTGATTGGTTGAATAAATTGAATTGAATTGAAAGAGAGGGAAGTTTATTAATGTTTAAGTTTTTCTAATACGTCAGTGTTAAGTGGTTGATAGATAAATCTGAGCTAAATATAATATACAACATGTTGACTGCAAACAAATAGAAACCGACGACTCTGACAATATGGCAAACTTTCATCATAAAGAAAATAGTAATACAATGCGGAGAATTTGAACGGGCGTTTCAGATTACACGATATGTTCAAAGTTGATAAGTCACACATTAACAGTGATTATTCAAATTCAAATCCAATTTTATTTCACATCTCTTTAAAAACACGTCAAAAGATATACAAACAAATCAGTATAAATTAAACAATAAAAATATTTAAAAAAACACATTTATTGACATGGTACTGTGAAAGAAGGATGAAGGATGGTGGATGCGAGGGATCAACAAAGGCCATTGGCCTGTCAAGGTTGATCCCCTATATTGCCGCCCTTCAAGAGAAATACATTATACAATATATAACAAATAAAAAACAATAAAACAAACAGAAAATATATCAAGACCAAAATGAATATTAATTGCTGGCTTGAGCTAGAAATATGAGATTCATTTATTGAACCTTGAAGGTTTACAAAGTAGAGAATCAATTAATCTCGTAATTTCATCACATGTCAGCAATGAGTAATCCTGTAATTACTGCTTAATTAGCGAGTTATCATCATTCAATATTTGTTAATCGAATTAGATTCCTCTCCAACTAAACAGTTGATATGATAATCTAAGATATACATAATCACGCATGGGCCAATATCTTTATATCAACAATCCTATTTCGCAGTTTCTCTTTTGGTTACGATTACAATCATACTTGTCATACCGACTGCAATGTTCAAGTACTTCTTGACGCCATCATTAACTGGATGTCTGCCTTTTCTGGTCTTAACATAATATAAACATAAATGATAATAAGCAAATAGTAACCGACTATTCTGATGATAGGGCAAACTTTCATCATAAAGAAAATAATTTCGATGGTTTTGGAGGGGCGTTTCTGATTACACGATTTATGTCAGGAATTATGTGGTTAACAGAGAAAGAAATTAATTGATCACAAGGCAGCCAGTATTGTCTCTCTAATCTTTGCTTCATTAGCAAGTTTTCACTGTTCGGCGTTTGTAGATTGAAATATATTTATCTTTCACAAAAATTTGAAAAGATAATCTCAAAAATTATAATCACGTGTGAGGCAATATTTGATTGAAATATATGCTATGTCGCAGTTTCTCTTTTATTCACAATTACAATAATCTATCAGGTACATAATTGTATTTGCCATTCCTAGAGTATCGAAGTAAGAAAATAAATTGCAAAAGGGAACCATTTTATTGATTTCTAAAACTGGGTAGAACTTTATTTGTTCATGCCATGTTTCGAATTCTTCATGGTCTTCCTCTCTATCTTCTTTTCCCCCTTTTTCTTGAATATTTTCCTCCTTCTCTCTCTCTCTCTCTCCCCCCCCCCCTCTCTCTCCCTCTCTCTCTTTCTATTGCATTGTGTGGGATAGGGTGCGCATAGCTGAGTGTGTTTGCAAGATATTTAAAATGGATTTGTAACAGCATAAAAAATAAGTATCTGTTTTTTATTGTATGTATTTAAGTAATTCAAATATAATTTTAGTCGGCCTTATTACCAAGCTTTGTTTCTCAGGGGTCCACAATCTGTAATTATGTTGTTATGTTACCAGTACCTATTATTGTAAATTGTTTTTAATGACTGGCTGAATAAATTGAATTGAATTGAAAGAGAGGGAAGTTTCGCAATGTTTAAGTGTTTCTAATACGTCAGCGTTAAGTGGATGTCAGATAAATCTGAGCTAAATATAATATACAACATAATGACTGGAAGCAAATAAAAACCGACGAAAATTTAGCAAACTTTCGTCATGAAAATATTAATAAAATGTGGAGAGTTTGAATGGGCGTTTCAGATAAACATGATATGTTGCATGGTAATAACTTGCTAATTAACAGTGATTGAAGGAATATAATTTACTGGCTTGAGTCATTTATTGAACCTCGGGCTGTGAGGTTAACAAAGTGGAGAATCAATCAATCTCCTATTTTAACACATAATATCAGCAATTAGTAGTCTTTGCTGAATTAGCGAGTTATCACCATTTAATATTTGTTAATCGCATCGGACTCCTCTTCCAATAAACAGTTTCATTTACTTCATTTAATTTAATTTATTGGGTCCTATGTTAATATGATAATTTCAAATATATATATATATATATATATATATATATTTATATATATAATCACGCATGAGGCAATATCTGTATATGAAAAATCCTATTTTGCATTTTCGATCATGATTGCGATAATACATTTCGCTTATATTAAGTTTGTCGTACCTAGAAAATTGAACTTGAAAACAGGAGAGCATTATCTCAACATCCACGTACCTCTCGTACGCCATCGTTATCTGGATGTCTGCCTTTTCTGGTCTTAACATAATATATATATATATATATATATATATATATATATATATATATATATATAACATAATGACAATAAACAAATAATTACCATCTACTCTTACGATGGTGCAAACTTTCGTCATAAAGAAAATTATAATAAAGTGAGGAGAGTTTAAGAGGGGCGTTTGCGATAACACGATTTTTGTCAAGAGTTTTCTGTCACGAGTTCTGAGGTTACCAGAACAGAGAATCAATTAATCCCATTTTTAAACACAAGGCAGCATTTATTCTTCCTTTAATCTTCACTTGTTAAGGAAGTTATCACAGTTCGATCTTTGTTAATCAAATCAGATTCTTTTTACAATAAAAAAATAATATGTTATTCCCAAATCTATAATCACCCGTTAGGAAATATTTCTTTGTAAAACATGGTTAGTAGCACTTACTCTCTTGGTTTTATTGACAATAATATATCATGCTCATAATTACCGTACATAGGAGTTATAAGTAACAAAGAAAAGAGCAGTTTCTTAATGTTCAATTAGTTATAATAGGTCAGTATTGAATGATTGACAGGTTATTCTGATCTAAACGTAATGTAAAACATAATGACTGCAAGAAAATAACTACCTCCGACTCTGACATTGTGGCAAACTTTCATCATGAAGAAAATAATAATACAATGCAGAGAATTAGAACGGGCGTTTCAGATTACACGATATGTTGAATGTCGATAACACACTAATTAACAGTGATTAGATGAATATTAATTGCCGTTTATACAGTAGAGAGTCAATAAAATCTCGTAATTTCATTACATGTCAGCAATTAGTATACCTCTAATTACTGCTTAATAGGCGAGTTATCACCATTTAATATATGTTAATTGCATTAGATTCCTCTCCAACTAAACAGTTCATATGATAATCTCGAATAAACATAATCACGCGTGAGAAAATATTTGTATATGAACAAATCCTACGTTGCAGTTCCTTTGTCGGTCATGATTAAAATAATACATCATGCTCATATTTGCCATACCTAGAAATTTAACTTGTAAATAGGAAATAATTATCTCAATGTTAAAGTACATCTTGACGCCATCGTTAGTCTTTTATGGTCATAATGGCAATAAGCAAATAATTGCCGACTACCCTGCAATGGGGCAAACTTTCATCATAAAGGAATTGATAATAAAATGAGGAGAGTTTATGAGGTGCGTTTCCAAGTAACACGATATTTGTCAAGAGTTCTCTGTCACGAGTTCTGAGGTTAACAGAATATAAAATAAATTTAAGTACTATTTTGCATTTTCTCTTTCGATCATGATTGCAATAATACATCTTGCTCATATTAAGTTTGTCGTACCTAGAAAGTTGAACATGTAAACAATAAATAATTATCTGAATGTTCAAGTAATTCTTGAAGCCATCGTTAACTGGATGTCTGCCTTTCCTTTTCATACAGACAATAAGCAAATAATTACCGACTACCCTGCAACGGGGAAAACTTTCATCATAAAGAAACTCATAATAAAATGAGGAGAGTTTACGAGGAGCATTTCCAAGTAACACGATATTTGTCAAGAGTTCTCTGTCACGAGTTCTGAGGTTAACAGAACAAAAA
Source organism: Strongylocentrotus purpuratus (assembly GCF_000002235.5). NCBI lineage: Eukaryota > Metazoa > Echinodermata > Echinoidea > Camarodonta > Strongylocentrotidae > Strongylocentrotus > Strongylocentrotus purpuratus. Next base: position 27,230,826 of record NW_022145606.1, read on the forward strand.
TTAGAATTAATTACTATTTTGCATTTTCTCTTTCGATTATGATTGCAATAATACATCTTGCTCATATTACGTTTGTCGTACCTAGAAAGTTGAACATGTAAACAAGAAAGAATTATCTGAATGTTCAAGTAATTCTTGAAGCCATCGTTAACTGGATGTCTGCCTTTCCTTTTCATACAGACAATAAGCAAATAATTACCGACTACCCTGCAACGGGGCAAACTTTCATCATAAAGAAACTCATAATAAAATGAGGAGAGTTTATGAGGGGCGTTTCCAAGTAACACGATATTTGTCAAGAGTTCTCTGTCACGAGTTCTGAGGTTAACGGAACATAAAATAAATTTAAGTACTATTTTGCATTTTCTCTTTCGATCATAATTGCAATAAAATACATCTTGCTCATATTAAGTTTGCTGTACCTAGAAAATCGAACATGTAAACATGAAATACTTATCTCGATGTTCAAGTGCTTCTTTACGCCATTGTTAACTGGATGTCTGAAACTTTTAATAAACGAGGAGAGTTTATGAAGGGCATTTCCAAGTAACACGATATTTATTAAGAGTTGTCTGTCACGAGTTCTGAGGTTAACCGAACAGAAAATAAATTTAAGTACTATTTCGCTTTTTATCTTAGGATCATGATTGCAATAATACATCTTACTCATATTAACTTTGTCGTACCTAGAAAATTGAACTTGTAAACAGGAAAGCATTATTTCACCATCCACGTACATCTCGTACGCCATCGTTAACTGGATTTCTGCCTTTCCTGGTCTTAACATAATATATATATATATATATATATATATATATATATATATATATAACTTAATGGCAATAAACAAATAATTTTAACTACCCTGCAGTGGGGCAAACTTTCATCATTAATAAAATTATAATAAAATGAGGAGAGTTTAAGAGGGGCGTTTCCGATAACATGATGTTTGTCAAGAGTATTTTGTCACGAGTTCTGAGGTTAACAGAACACAAGGCAGCATTTATTCTTCCTTTAATATTCGCTTGTTAAGGAAGTTATCACAGTTCGATCTTTGTTAATCAAATCAGATTCTTTTTACAATAAAAAAATCATATGTAATTCTCAAATCTATAATCACCCGTTATGAAATATTTGTTTGTAAACTATGGTATGTTGCATTTACTATTTTGCTCTTATTGACGATAATATATCATGCTCATATTTGCCGTATATAGGACTTAGAAGTTGCAAAGAAAAGAGCAGTTTCTCAATGTTCAATTAGTTATAATACGTCAGCGTTAACTGCTTGACAGATTATTCTGATAATAATAATAATAATAATAATAACGTTTTATTTACCCAGGGTAGCCACTTCAGTTATAAAACTGCTCTCCTAGCGGGCCCTGCATAACATAACATGTTACTATTACCCTTCTCCAATCTAATATGCTGAGCGCCTAGCTAGAAGGCAGAAGGTCCCATTGTTATAAGTCTTTGGTATGACTCGGCCGGGGATCGAACCCACGACCTACCGTTTATGAGGCGGACGCTCTAACCATTGAGCCACCATACCCGGTATAATATATAAAACATAATAACTGCAAGCAAATAACAACCTCCGACTCTGACAATGTGGCAAACTTTCATCATAAAGAATATAGTAATACAATGCGGGAGAATTTGAACGGGCGTTTCAGATTACACGATATGTTGAATGTCGATAACACACTAATTAACAGTGATTAGATGAATATTAATTGCCGGCTTGGGTTATAAATATGAGACTCATTTATTGAACCTCGAGTTTTGAGGTTAACAAAAGTAGAACTTATCTCGTATTTTTAACAGTTGATAGCAATTAGTATTCCTCTAATCATTGCTTAATTAGCAAGTTATCATAATTCAATATTTGTTAATAGCATTAGATTCCTCTCCAACTAAACGGTTAATATGATAATCTAAGATATACGTAATCACGCATGGGCCAATATTTTGATATTAAATATCCTATTTCGCAGTTTCTCTTTCGATCATTTTACAATCATACATCATGCTCATATTTGTCATACCTAGAAAATTGAACTTGTAAACACAAGAGAATTATCTCAATGCTCAAGTACTTCTTGACGCCATCACTAACTGGATGTCTGCCTTTTTGGGGTCTTAACATAATATAAACATAAATGATATTAAGCAAATAGTAACCGACTATTTTGATGATGAGGCAAACTTTTATCAAAAAGAAAATGATAATAAAATTTCGATGGTTTCGGAGGTGCGTTTCCGATTACACGATTTGGGTCACGAATTCTGTGGTTAACAGAGCAAGAAATTGATTGATCACAAAGGCAGCAAGTATTGTTCCTCTAATCCTTGCTTCATTGGCGAGTTTTCACCGTTCGGTGTTCGTTAATTGAAATATATTCCTCTTTCACCATCAATTTGATATGATAATCTCAAACTGTATGATCACGCGTGGGGCAATATTTGATTGAAATAAAAGCTATGTCGCAGTTTCTCTTTTTTTCACAATTACAATAATATATCATCCACAACCTGTAGTTATATTGTTATGTTACCAGTACCATGTTATTGTAAATTGTTTTTAATGATTGGTTGAATAAATTGAATTGAATTGAAAGAGAGGGAAGTTTCATTAAGTGGTTGACAGATAACTCTCAAACTAAATATAATATACAACATCATGACTGCAAGCAAAATAAAACCAACGACTCCGACAATGTAGCAAACTTTCGTTATAAAGAAAATAGCTATAAAGCTTGGAGAGTTGAATGGGCATTTCAGATTACACGATATGTTGCATGGTGATAACTTGCTAATTAAAAGTGATTAATAAAATATTATTTGCTGACTTCAGTTATAAATACGAGATTCGTTTATTGAACCTCGGATTGTGTGGTTAAAAAGTGGAGAATCAATCAATCTCGTATTTTTAACACATAATATCAGCACTTAGTGTTCTTCTAATCTTTGCTGAATTAGCTAGTTCTCACCATTTAATACTTGTTAATCGCATCGGACTCCTCTTCAACTAAACATTTTCATTCATTTAATTTCATTTCATTTATTGGGTCCTATGTTAACATGATAATTTCAAATATATATATATAATCACGCGTGAGGCAATATCTGTATATGAAAAATCCTATTTTGCATTTTCGATCATGATTGCGATAATACATTTCGCTCATATTAAGTTTGTCGTACCTAGAAAATTGAACTTGTAAACATAGAGAGCATTATGTCAATATCCACGTACTTCTCGTACGCCATCGTTATCTTGATGTCTCCCTTTTCTGGTCTTAACATCATATATTTATAACTTAATGGCAATAAACAAATAATTCTAACTACCCTGCAATGGGGCAAACTTTCATCATAAATAAAGTTATAATAAAATGAGGAGAGTTTAAGAGGGGCGTTTCCGATAACACGATTTTTGTCAAGAGTTTTCTGTCACGAGTTTTGAGGTTACCAGAACAGAGAATCAATTAATCCCATTTTTAACACAAGACAACATTTATTCTTCAGTTGATTTTCGTTTTTTAAGGAAGTTATCACCATTCGATCTTCGTAAATCGAATTAGATTCTTTTTACACTAAACATTTAATATGATATTCTCAAATCTATAATCACCCGTTAGGAAATATTTGTTTGTAAACTATAATATGTTGCACTTACTATTTTGATCTTATTGACGATAAAATGTCATGCTCATATTTGCCGTGCATAGGACTTAGAAGTTGCAAAGAAAAGAGCAGTTTCTCAATGTTCAATTAGTTATATTAGGTCAGTGTTGAATGCTTGACAGGTTATTCTGATCTAAACTTAATCTAAAACATATTGAATGCAAGCAAATAACTACCTCCGACTCTATCAATGTGGCAAACTTTCATCATGAAGAAAATAGTAATACAATGCGGAGAATTTGAACGGACGTTTCAGATTACACGATATGTCTAATGTTGATAACTCACTAATTAACAGTGATTAGATGAATATTAATTGCTGGCTTGAACTATAAATATGAGATTCATTTATTGAACCTTGGGTTATGAGGTTTATAAAGTAGAGAATCAATTAATCTCATAATTGCATCACATGACAGCAATTAGTATTCCTCTAATCACTGCTTAATTAGCGAGTTATCACCATTCAATATTTGTTAATCGCATTAGATTCCTCTCCAACTAAACAGTTAATATGATAATCTCGAATAAACATAATCACGCGCGAGAAAATATTTGTATACGTACAAATCCTACGTTGCAGTTTTTTTGTCAGTCATGATTAAAATAATACATCATTCTCATATTTGCCATACCTAGAAATTTAACTTGTAAAAGGAAAGAATTATCTCAATGTTCAAGTACTTATTGACGCCATCGTTAACTTGATATCTGCCTTCCCTGGTCATAATGTCATTAAGCAAATAATTGCCGACTGCCCTGCGATAGGACAAACTTTCATCATAAAAAAATTGATGATAAAATGTGTAGAGTTTATGAGGGGCGTTTCAGATAACATGATTTATTTAACGAGTTCTCTGTCACGAGTTCTGAGGTTAACTGATTAGAGAATCAATTAATCTCAAATTTCCAACTCAAGGAAACATTTTTTTATTTCTTTAATATTTGCTTTATTAGCGAGTTATCACCATTCGATATTTCGTCGCTATTTTCACGAAGTGTCGGTAGTGAAAAAAATTGCATTCACTTTGCGTTACGATTTTCCTCACTACCGTCACTTCGTGAAAACAAGGACGACTTGTTAATCGCATAAGATTCCTGTTCCACTATCATTAATATGATCATCCCAAATATTTAAATAATCAGGCGTTGGGCAATATCTGTATACAAAAAATCCTATTTTGCAGATTCTCGTTTAGTCTTGATTCCAATAATACATCTTGCTTATGTTTGCCGTGCCTTTAAAATTGAAATTGTTAACAGGAGAGCATTTTCTCAATGTTCGAGATCTCTTCGTACGCCATTGTTAACTGGATGTCTACCTTTTCTGGTTTTAATAGCAGGTTTTGATAGGCCTATATAACTTAATGGCAATGAACACATACTTACCGATGACGATTGGGCAAACTTTATTCAGAACAAATTCTATCAAAAATTGGGGGGTTAAGAGGGGCGTTTTCATTAGAACGAATAAAACGAGGAACTTGCTGACTTGTGTTAAAAAACGAGGTTAATTGATTAAACCTCGAGTTCTGAGTGTAATGAATTCAGAGAAACAATAAAACCAGCAATGCCCACCAAATTCGATTTCGTTGAACTTCTGCATAAATCGCGTTTGACAACCCATCAATATGTGTTATTCTTCATAGTTTACTTAGTTTTAATAGACACGCCGTTTAATGAGATATGCAGGGATGTTATGAAAGGAAATAAAATAGGAAAGGTATATAGACGAATTTTATGTGGTCCCGAGTAAACAGCACAAGATCATGAACTTTTTTGAAATTGGATGAATATCATTTAAGGCTGAATGCATAAAATATACAAGTGGTTCCAGATTTCCCCCCCCCCCCCCAACGAGAAAAAGGCACTTCTTGATCATTTTGAAGCGCAATTTGTGTTAGGGCTTCAATATTACACCATATCACAGACACTGATAACAAGTATGGCCGTGCATCTCAGATTTAACATCGTTAAACGATTCCTTTAATAGGAATGATAATACAATCAGACCTGAAGTGGAAAATAAACACTACAGAGATTGTAAACAAACACTACAGAGATTATAGATACATGTCATTGGAATGTGTATAAACTGCGTGTCCTGAAACGTTACCATTGATCCTAACGTGTTTTTGTAACCATCTATTGTGGAATACATAAGTTATTGTTTTAATGTATTTTATGGAATCAAATCAATGCAGTGTATTTTAATGAGCATTTTTTATTCATAAATTGTGAATGCATTTCGTTTCAGAACAGAAAATATGATATAATCCCCTAAAGACACCATGACGCTTTAAATTTTCTTGTTCATGTTATTATTCAATGTTTTATTATATTTGTAATGGGAAACTGTATGCCCTGCGTATCCTTAAAGGTTATCTGTACTAGTTTATAGGAGGGATTAGACCACGCTGCAAGGTCACTGGACAGGTGGTTATCTCGTAAACTTAGCTCGTGTAACATAAGTAAAAGAGGATCATGGGGGACCAATGGTCACCGATTAGGCATTGTTTTATATATAGAGGGAGCAAGTATACCAGTATGACAATGGGGCATTAAAAGCCTTGGTGAATGGCTGATCGTCAACGAAACGGAGTTTTTGTCAACTCTGTTTGTCAACTCTGATTGTTGACATGGCAGGCAGCCAGTAAAAACGAATTCGTGTAATCAAATTATGGAAATGCAAGCATTATTTTAAACCAACAGTCCTTTGTTACTCATGGTTCGTTTTTTCTAATTGAGGTTTCATATGGAGGGGCAGAAAATGGACTTTCTAGAAATCCTATTTTCACTTTGAAATTCAATTACTGCCTGCCAAATGACGCATTCAATAAAGTATCATCACATGAAAGAAGAGGATCTAAGCTTTACAAATATGTGTCATTTTTCAATTATAATTGTGATTAAGTTATGATAAAACATCGATAATTCCCGGTTCGTTTTTTTCTGGGACGCACTGTATATCAAGCGAGATTAAATTAAGGTCGACAAAACTTAATTTGTCTTGAATACATTTAAAAAACATTCGAAATTTTGACATATAAACAAGTTATTTTATCCGTGTCAAACCTCGAACCTACAAGACCCCCAAAAACCTCCAAAAAACACGGGAAAGCGCAAATAAGGGTATACTTGAAAACAATGTGTAATATGCGAATATATCTATTGTCAAGACATTGGTGAAATACAACGACGCTGAACCCTGGGTGTGGGTATCAAAGGGATTGGGCCCTCAAGGAGAGAACATTATCAACACTACTGACTACTGAGAGTACAGTGCAAACAGTAAATGTTTTGTTCAGATAATTAAAATGTCATGTGACGCTGCATAACAGAGTGCCACAATACCGTTTATTGTCATTAAAAATATTCCAATAGCATTGTAGAAACGATGAACAAATAACAAGAATAATACGTCGTCGTTAATTGTCATTAATCTTAAGATCGCGTGCTTAAACTTGTAATTTAAAAAGGTCAGAAAACAAATTGAACCATCGGGATCTCCTGAGTCAAGCCAAATATTTCTGATCAGCATCTTTATCGTTTCCCACGAAGCTTAACATTAAAAATGTTATTTATTCAAAAAGCATAGAAGAGACGATGAACAAATAAGAACAATTATACATCGTCGTTAGTCTTTAGAATGTTCACTTCTATCTTACTTTTTGTATTCGTGCGAAAAGTTGAATCAAACAAGTTAGTCCGTGGGCCAGAGGGGGCTACCGTGCACCCCCCCTATGATCCTACTTTTTGGGTGTCATTTTGTTCATTGGGATCCATAATATCAGAAAAAAGATGTTCCCAAGAAAAAACTCATTTGGACACTGTTTTTTTGCTCCTTATTTGAAGATATGTAAAAATGTAAGTTTTTCGTGTTTTGCACACTTTCTTAGGGTTTGTGAATTATGTGCTTACATTTTACCCTGTTTCTCAGCAGATATAACTCTAATCTCCACCAAATTTATAAACGATCTTCGTAAACTATACAACAATAGGTAGACAAAATTATTTTATTTTATTTTATTGTCTTCAGTTATTAATGACGTCATAAATTTGCATATATTTTGATATGCAAATTTCTGTCTCAAAACTTGTCAAAATCACCTGAAAGTTGTATTTTGTCTGCTATTATCATGAAATAAGTTTTCAAAACCCCTAACTTGGTGTAAAATTATTCATTGATATGTTATCTGATGTTTCCTGCAAAAATATTTCAGTCAACTCATGTAGACATGGTTTTTTCCCATTATTTTGTATGTAAACATATCAGTTTTCCGTGTATTGTACATTTTCTTAGGGTTTGTAAATTATGTGCTTACACTTTACCCTGTTTCTCAGCAGATATAAGTCTAACCTCCATCAAATTAATAAACAATCTTTGTAAATCATACAACAACAGGTAGACAAAATTATTTCAATTCATTTTATTGTCTTCAATTATTAATGACGTCATAAATTTGCATATATAATATGCAAATTTCTGTCTCAAAACCTGTCAAAATCACCTAAAAGTTGTAATTTGTCTGCTATTATCATGAAATAAGTTTTCTAGCCCCCTAATTTGGTGTAATATTATTCATTGATATGTTATCTGATATTATCTGAAAAAATTCAGTATCAGTCGACTCGTATGCGCACCCCCCCCCCCCCCCTGCTTATTACAACTAGTACATTCTGTATATATATAATTCAGGTTGGAAAGCAACTCGATCCTCTGGTACAGTCCACGAATCACCAAGTCCTGCCAGAGGTTTGACAAATTTCTTGCGTTGCCGCAACAGTTTGATTGACTTGACTTTGCCGGTTCCTTTAAATGCGCTTGTGGAGTCAAGGCCTGAGAAAGCATGTAGTCCAAGGAATGCTGGGCAAAATTAGTGACATCTTTGAGCCGTTGCTTGTTGCCTCTCCCTGTATGGAAGAGTAATGTAATGTCTGGAGTGGGATGAGCGTAATGAAGCAATATAAAAAATATATCGCTGTTGATCACAACCTTGCTCCTTTACCGTATTGGCAGTAAAGGATCACGCGTGAATCTGTTTCTTCTTGGGTTGAGTTGAGAGATGGAATCTCAGGACACAGTGTCTCTCTCCGATTCTGAGAAGTGAGCAGTTGGGCTTCTCCTTCTTTGATGAATAATCTTTTCCCATACAGCCTCTTAATAGCCCGGCTCTTAGCCATGTCGCGATTACTCCAGACATCCAGAAGAACTTGAATAAGTTGTTTCTTATTCTCATCATTCGTTAGGAACTGCTTCCAGTCAGATGGTCTTTTAGTCTTTCCTCCTTTATTCATCATCTTCTCTGCACACCCACGCCGTGTCCGTTCGTTGACTTCACAGAGTCTGGCTTGTACATGTCTGTGCTGAAGATCACATCCCATTTGGACAACAGTCCATTGTGAATGTTGATGCAAATATCGTGGAAGTATGCAGGCATCTCTTTTAGGTAGTAGAAAACAGCTTTACCATCTTATCATAAATGTATCTGTCTTAGCAAAGAAGTTGTTCCAACGTTCCAGTTGAGTAGAGAACAGGGATCAAAGAATTCCCGTAGATCAAATTGGCTGCCTGAACTTTGTGCCTTTACCATCAACTGGATAGCAATGTCCCCTTGTTGCTTATACTATATTACTTTTCGTTGGGATGTTTTAAGCTTGAATTTCTTTTTTGTCTCTGCCATGGTTTGAGCTTCAGTTTCTTGATGGGGTCAGAGAACGATATCTTTTTCTCTAATCGTTCTTTGATGAAAATCTCTTTCTGGTCTTTCCCTGAGGTAAGTGCATGCATGACATCTTTCTCAACCTCAGCTGGAACGCGGGCACCGGAAGAGAAAACATACAATCAATTCTTGTCATCAACATAAACATGATTGAGGAAGCTTTTTACATCATCTATGGCCTCTTTTTTAATACACATCCCTCACTTTTCCTTATCTGAGTTGGTTGTTGATCTCTGTGTTTATTTCCATGGTGAGCATCAAACGTCATATCTGCATATATTTGAGCCCAGTAGCCCACCTCTGATATACACTGTAACTCTCAATTATGCCAGAGAGACCGACACCACTACCACCCCCACCGCGAGATTTGCCATGCTTCAGGATTATCTCCTCAATTGTCTTGTCGACAGCACATCGGTTCCCTGAAATGAGCGACTTGGCAACGCTTATCGCACCTCTTTCGAGCAATGTCATGGCACCAAGATGTAAATCTTCAATATTTACCAAGAATACATCAAGGTAGGTCAGATATCGGGAGTAATTGTGACCAGGTCAGGCATAAGGAACAGGCAGTGCAAGTACAATGGACAGTTATTTTCTTTCACAGACCTGATCAATGAAAGATCAATCCAAACGCAATCAACATACGACATTAAAAATTGTGCTGTCTTCCCAAGAGATCCTCTTCGAACATCAGCTTTGAAGCTCTCATATGACTCTATCAACGTCTTCAGATCTACATTAGCCACAACCTCAGCAAGCCTCTCCTTTGTTGGTGATCGAATTAGCTCTTGGAAGAAATTCTTTGATTCCTCAGCTATACCAACAAGTGCATCATCTTTTCCAATCATTGACAGGAACTCATAAAAAAGGAGCCTTTCTAAGCACTGCACCATTGTATTGTGACAATGCAGACTCCTGTCGCAGTTCTTTCCTGTTATGACGTCTTTCATAGACCCAGAAGACATGAGACCAGCTTCGGACCAGCAAGTCCGGATCCTTCCATTTTCTTTCCAAGCATCTTGGAGTATGCACAAATCAAATGGAAAGTGCCAATCAACACAATGTGTTTCTAGTAAGTTTATGGATGACTCCAAATGAGAGGATATGCCTTCATGCACACGCCCAAGTCAAATATTGTTATGACAATTGTCTTGGCCAACCTCGCGGCTTGCTTCTTCTGCAGCTCTCAGGCACTCTTGGATTGTATCGAATTCTGTTATGGGATATTTTAGTACAGGATAGTAATCTATGGTCGTCACATTTGAAGGTACCTCCCATGTTACTGAGACAAAGCATCCATGCAATATCATTTCTGGCACATTGTTTGAATGCTTTTTATCGGTTGACATAGCAAGGTGGAAGAGGACCTTCATTTTCATTAGCCAAGGAACGTTCTTTGGTTCATGTTCATGCTTCTGAGGGTGCTTTTTGAAGATTCAACCGTCTCATTGTTCGAAATCTCCTGCAGCATAGTCCCATAGGCTGTGTGAACAGAGCCAGAACCACTTAAGCTTGAAATGTATTGGTTGAAATCGTCAACGTCTGAATGGAAGACGGATGGCTTCACGGGATGGCGGACTACCTGTCTAGATAGAATACCGAGAGTCTATTGTAGCGCTTGTGCTATGACAGATCTCAGGACCAAAATCCAATTGAAACCAGTTGAAATCTCCAACTGGTTTCAATTTGTTTCAACTAGTTTCAATTGGAACCAGTTGTTCCAATTTCCTTATTGAAACCAGTTGGCAACTGGTTTCAATTGGTTTTGCTCCAATTGGTTTCAACTGGATTTTGGTCCTGGGATTCAAGCTCAAGTGAAAATGAATAGTTTTCTGAATGAACAAGGCGATTCATGAATGTGATCAATAATATTGAGCACTGCGTTAGAGATGTCTCAGAGTCATCCATACCAGAATATGCTTGGACATGTTCCACTTTCCATTTGTGGCTGCCCTACATACATCTTGCCCAAGAGATATGACAAGTCTAGTCACTCTTTATGATGGTCGAGATGGATTTCCACTCAACAAATGGTTCAGAAACTTCTCTAGCTCAGTGGGAATATGGTCATTTATACAGGCAATTGCTTCTGCGGTTGAGGGCCAGGTATTTCATCATCTACAATTTAATCTACATATGCTGGCAATGCTTTCTTGTGGGCTGCTTCCATTGTTCTCTTTTTAGCTACTTCATCGTACTTGCCACTTCCCCATTAATCTGGATTTTAGTTCGCCACATATTTCTTCCGACAGTTCTTGTGATATCTTGCTTCTGCAGCAAACAGATCAACTTCCAGGATTCTCACAAGTAGGTCTTCATCACCAACTCTCTTCGCAACATCTACAACATTTTGCCACCCACCAATCTCTAACATTGGTGTACTTTCTGTTGTCCAAGAGCTTTTCACTTTGATTGGGCCTTTCTTTTTACAAGAGATACAACCAGGTTTGAGGATGACTTCATCAATTGACGATCTGGGTGGACGGGATGTTGAAGGTTTTGTGGCATCAGATAAGATCTCTGACAGTCGATTGAGATTCTTGGTAAAATGTTGGTAGCACTCCCGATGATAACCGTGCACATCTGAATTGTCTGCAAGAATGAGGATGCATGTTTCTTCCATTGCTCATTGTGTCAAGTTAGTTGAAATTCGTGAAATTGTACCCCGTTCACGTTTGATCGTTCATTTGTATAAACAACAAAACTTTATTATAGCATATAACGGGATTAATGACCAACTGCTGAATAAGTTGGCTTTGTCTGATCTCCCCTCTTCAGGCTGATACTATAAAAGGAAACAATGATGTATGTAGTAATATACTGTATCTGATTTAGTTTGATGCTAACAGGCTAGCCCCAATAATAATTGAAATACTGCTTGTTGAGCGTTTTTTTTTTAAACAGGAACTTTAATTGAATTTACATTATATATACAGAATGTACTAGTTGTAATAAGCGGGGGGGGGGGGAGTTGCACATACGAGTCGACTGATACTGAATCTTTTGCGGGAAACATCAGATAACATATCAATGAATAATATTACACCAAATTAGGGGCTAGAAAACTTATTTCATTATAATAGCAGACAAAATACAACTTTTAGGTGATTTTGACAGGTTTTGAGACAGAAATTTGCATATTAAATATATGCAAATTTATGACGTCATAAATAATTGAAGACAATAAAATGAATTAAAATAATTTTGTCTACCTGTTGTTATATGATTTAAAAAGATTGTTTATTAATTTGATGGAGGTTAGACTTATATCTGCTGAGAAACAGGGTAAAGTGTAAGCACATAATTCACAAACCCTAAGAAAATGTACAATACACGGAAAACTGATGTGTTTACATACAAAATAATGGGAAAAAAAACAATGTCTACATGAGTTGACTGAAATATTTTTGCAGGAAACATCAGATAACATATCAATGAATAATTTTACACCAAGTTAAAGGTTTTGAAAACTTATTTCATGATAATAGCAGACAAAATACAACTTTCAGGTGATTTTGACTAGTTTTGAGACAGAAATTTGCATATCAAAATATATGCAAATTTATGACGTCATTAATAACTGAAGACAATAAAATAAAATAAAATAATTTTGTCTACCTATTGTTGTATAGTTTACAAAGATTGTTTATAAATTTGGTGGAGATTAGAGTTATATCTGCTGAGAAACAGGGTAAAATGTAAGCACATAATTCACAAACCCTAAGAAAGTGTGCAAAACACGAAAAACTTACATTTTTACATATCTTCAAATAAGGAGCAAAAAACAGTGTCCAAATGAGTTTTTTTCTTGGGAACATCTTTTTTCTGATATTATGGATCCCAATGAACAAAATGACACCCAAAAAGTAGGATCATAGGGGGGGGTGCACGGTAGCCCCCTCTGGCCCACGGACTAAGTGGATTAAACGAATTATCATGAGCCCCGGAAGAGTAAATCGCTACTCTGTGTCATGGTAATTTTAATTACAAGTTCGAGCACGCGAACCTAATCTACCAGGTGCAAGCTAAACATATATTTACAACAATAAATAATATTTCGGTATAGTTGTATATAGCGTCAAATGGCAATTCCTCGGCCAAGAACTTCATAAGTACTAGGCTCTCTCTCTCTCTCTCTCTCGCAATACGATTTTTGTTAGGGGGTGCATGTGCCCTCTTTCTCCCTCTCACCCCCCGGAACTGCGTCACTACTAAATTAAGAACGTTACCTATTTCATTTGAAACATTCTATTCTTTCTCTCTCTCTCTCTCTCTTCTAAATCCAAAACACAAGTTAATAGGGCGATTCTCCCCCTTCATGTTAAAAAGGCTGCAGATAATGGCGTTAATGATGGGTTTAAAATAATGTCAAATAAATAATTAAAAAATATCAAAAAAAAGGACACATGCATTCTCTCTCCCCCCCCCCCCCCCCCCCTCAAGAAAAAAATCGTATTGCGAGAAACAAAGAGAGATAAAGAGCATTTTCGGGGGTTAAAATTCATTTTTGTTTAATGATAAAACCTGGCATTTATGAATTTATCTGCAAAGTGATTGCCATGTACATATATAGTAAGAAAATGTTCTAGTATTGTGGAGATATCTCTGGCTTGCACCTAATAGATTGAGATCGCATGCTCAACTTTGTAATTAAAAACTAGTCAGAAATATCGTCTATTGTCTTCTTCTTCTTCTTCTTCTTCTTCTTCTTCTTCTTCTTCTTCGGGAGTACTCCTCAACGTTCCGTAGGGAACCAAGCGAGGAGGATGAGGGGGTGCGCACTGTGCTTGTTTAGTTCTTATTGCTTGAGTCTTGGTTGCGGAAAAAGTTGGTTGCTTGGAGTTTGAAGGTGTCAATGTTCGTGGTCCTTTGGATGTCGGAGGGTAGTGAGTTCCAGTCCTTGATGGTACGTGGAATGTAGGAGTGTTTAAAACAATTGGTGCGGGTGGAGTATTGGATAAAGGAGTTTCCTGAGGTACGTCTGGTTTCGCGTTGTCAGGACATTTGATAAATTAGAACATGCTAATCCCGGAGTGTGGTGAAAATAGGACAAGGCCACCAAGGAGAGAATAGTTTCACAATACATCTAGGTTTTTCACGAAAACAAGCGTTCTGTGACGCTTCATACAAAAGCGCCATTAATTCGTATTGTCATCAAAATATTCCGATAGCGTTGTAGAGATAATGAACAATTGAGAAGAATGATACATCGTCGTCAGTCTTTGTAATGTTTATTTTTATATTTCCCTGTTTATTCCTACGAACAGTTGGATCAACCAAGAGGAATAATTTGTAAAACGAATTATCATTAGCCCCGAAAGAGTAAATAGCTACTCTGTGTCATAGTAATTTTAATTACAAGTTCGAGCACGCGAACCTAATCTACCAGGTGCAAGCTAAAAATATATTTACAACAATAAATAACATTTCGGTATAGTTGTATATAGCGTCAAATGGCAATTCCTCGGCCAAGAACTTCATAAGTACTAGGCTTTATAATTTTGTAAGAAAACTGAATTAGAACCCAGGACGAATGCTCTCTCTCTCTCTCTCTCTCTCTCTCTCTCGCAATACGATTTTTTGTTAGGGGGTGCATGTGCCCTCTCTCTCCCTCTAACTCCCCGGAACTGCGTCACTACTAAATTAAGAACGTTATCTATTTCATTTGAGACATTCTATTCTTTCTCTCTCTCTCTCTCTCTCTCTTCTAAATCCAAAACACAAGTTAATAGGGCGATTCTCCCCCTTCATGTTAAAAGGGCTGCAGATAATGGCGTTAATGATGGGTTTAAAATAAAGTCAAATAAATAATTAAAAAATATCAAAAAAAGGACACATGCATTTCTCCCCCCCCCCCCCCCCCCCCCCTCAAGACAAAAATCGTATTGCGAGAAACAAAGCGAGATAAAGAGCATTTTCGGGGGTTAAAATTCATTTTTGTTTAATGATAAAACCTGGCATTTATGAATTTATCTGCAAAGTGATTGCCATGTATATATAGTAAGAAAATGTTCTAGTATTGTGGAGATATCTCTGGCTTGCACCTAATAGATTGAGATCGTATGCTCAACTTTGTAATTAAAAACTAGTCAGAAATATCGTCTATTGTCAGGACATTTGATAAATTAGAACATGCTAATCCCGGGGTGTGGTGAAAATATGACAAGGCCACCAAGGAGAGAATAGTTTCACAATACGTCTCGGGTTTTTTCACGAAAACACACGTTCTGTGACGCTTCATACAAAAGCGCCATTAATTCGTATTGTCATCAAAATATTCCGATAGCGTTGTAGAGATAATGAACAAATGAGAAGAATGATACATCGTCGTCAGTCTTTGTAATGTTCATTTTTATCTTTTCCTGTTTATTCCTGCAAACAGTTGGATCAAACAAGTGGAATAATTTATAAAAACGAATTATCATTAGCCCCGAAAGAGTAAATAGCTACTCTGTGTCATTATAATTTTAATTACAAGTTCGAGCACGCGAACCTAATCTACCTGGTGCAAGCTAAACATATATTTACAACAATAAATAACATTTCGGTATAGTTGTATATAGCGTCAAATGGCAATTCCTCGGCCAAGAACTTCATAAGTACTAGGCTTTATAATTTTGTAAGAAAACTGAATTAGAACCCAGGACGAATGCTCTCTCTCTCTCTCTCTCTCTCTCTCGCAATACGATTTTTTGTTAGGGGGTGCATGTGCCCTCTCTCTCCCTCTAACCCCCCGGAACTGCGTCACTACTAAATTAAGAACGTTATCTATTTCATTTGAGACATTCTATTCTTTCTCTCTCTCTCTCTCTCTTCTAAATCCAAAACACAAGTTAATAGGGCGATTCTCCCCCTTCATGTTAAAAGGGCTGCAGATAATGGCGTTAATGATGGGTTTAAAATAAAGTCAAATAGATAATTAAAAAATATCAAAAAAGGACACATGCATTTCTCTCCCCCCCCCCCCCCCCCCCCCCCCCCCCTCAAGACAAAAATCGTATTGCGAGAAACAAAGAGAGATAAAGAGCATTTTCGGGGGTTAAAATTCAATTTTGTTTAATGATAAAACCTGGCATTTATGAATTTATCTGCAAAGTGATTGCCATGTATATATAATAAGAAAATGTTCTAGTATTGTGGAGATATCTCTGGCTTGCACCTAATAGATTGAGATCGCATGCTCAACTTTGTAATTAAAAACTAGTCAGAAATATCGTCTATTGTCAGGACATTTGATAAATTAGAACATGCTAATCCCGGGGGTGTGGTGAAAATAGGACAAGGCCACCAAGGAGAGAATAGTTTCACAATACATCTAGGGTTTTTCACGAAAACAAGCGTTCTGTGACGCTTCATACAAAAGCGCCATTAATTCGTATTTTCATCAAAATATTCCGATAGCGTTGTAGAGATAATGAACAAATGAGAAGAATGATACATCGTCGTTAGTCTTTGTAATGTTTATATTTATCTTTCCCTGTTTATTCCTACGAACAGTTGGATCAACCAAGAGGAATAATTTGTAAAACGAATTATCATTAGCCCAGAAAGAGTAAATCGCTACTCTGTGTCATGGTAATTTTAATTACAAGTTCGAGCACGCGATCCTAATCTACCAGGTGCAAGCTAAAAATATGTTTACAACAATAAATAACATTTTGGTATAGTTGTATATAGCGTCAAATGGCAATTCCTCGGCTAAGAACTTCATAAGTACTAGGCTTTATAATTGTGTAAGAAAACTAAATTAGAACCCAGGACGAATGCTCTCTCTCTCTCTCTCTCTCTCTCTCTCAATACGATTTTTGTTAGGGGGGTGCATGTGCCCTCTTTCTCCCTCCCATCCCCCGGAACTAAGTCACTATTAAATTAATAACGTTATCTATTTCATTTGAGACATTCTATTCTTTCTCTCTCTCTCTCTCTCTTCTAAATCCAAAACACAAGTTAATAGGGCGATTCTCCCCCTTCATGTTAAAAGGGCTGCAGATAATGGCGTTAATGATGGGTTTAAAATAATGTCAAATAAATAATTAAAAAATATATAAAAAAGGACACATGCATTTCTTCCCCCCCCCCCCCCCCTCAAGAAAAAAAATCGTATTGCGAGAAACAAAGAGAGATAAAGATCATTTTCGGGGGGTAAAATTCATTTTTGTTTAATGATAAAACCTGGCATTTATGAATTTATCTGCAAAGTGATTGCCATGTATATATATATAGTAAGAAAATGTTCTAGTATTGTAGAGATATCTCTTACTTGCACCTACTAGATTGAGATCGCGTGCCTAACCTGATAACAAGTCAGAAATATCGTCTATTGTCAGTACATTTCATAAAATATAAAGAGCGCTAATCCCGGGGGTGTGGTGTCAATAGGACAAAGCCACCAAGGAGAGAATAATTTCACGGTACATTTAGTTTTTCAATTAAACACGCGTTCTGTGACGCTTAATACAAAAGCGTTGTAGAGACGACGAACAAATGAGAAGAATGATACATCATCAATAATCGTGAGATGATTCCATGCTTTCTCTCTCTCTCTCTCTCTCTCTCTTTCTCTCTCTCTCTCTCTCTCTCTATCTCTCCCTCTCTCTCTCTCAATCGCTCTCTCTCTCTCTCTTTTCTTTGTTAAATCCTAAAACAAGTTAGGACAATTTCCCCCTCTTCATTATGAAAATAATGTTGATAATGTTAGGTTTAAAATATTGTCAAATAAATATCAACTTCTGAATACCCAAAATAACCTTACAGCTAACAAACTACTGGTGTGAGGGATCCTGACTTTCATATTAAAGGTTCGGTTTTTACTTAGTGCTACAGCAATAATAATGTGTCATAACAACTACTCTATCGGACACGAATTTTAACTGAGAAACAATGTCCTGGATCTGGATTCGAATCAAATAAACAGTTTAAATTCTTAGACACGGACAATTCTATTACTTTTTAAATATTTCTCATAATTTCTTTTTTTTTAATATTAGACTTCATGATTCACGTTTGTTCTTCTTCAAATTCATTTTTTCTTTAAAATGATAAATCCTGATACCTATGAAGTTATCCGCAGAGATTACCATGTTACGCTACATACAATAATACCAATATGATGTTTATTGCTAAGACTGTTGGTGGGAGATAAAGCCAGAAAAAACTATAATCGATACATAATCTCTCCCTCTCTCTCTCTCTTTATCTGCTTAATCCTAAAACAAGTTAAGACACCCCCCTCCCCTCCTTCATTATGAAGGTTGAAGATAATGTTAATAATGTTAGGTTTAAAATAATGTCAAATAAATATCAGCTTCTGAATACCCAAATAACCTTGTACAATGGACAATTTGGTTTTCGCTCTGGACATTCCACATCTATGGCCTTACTTGAATTTATCGATCATCTTAATACAGCTTTTGAAGATTAAGAATATTGGACTAAAACGGTTTTGGATCTATCGAAGGCGTTCGACTTAATCACTCATGACATTTTGTTTACAAAGTTGAAATTTTAAGGTATTAGAGGAATTTCTTAAGAATTGATACATAGCTTTTTATTTAACCTAAACGATTTGTTTAAATAGATGTTATTAACTCCACATTATTGACACTCAACGGAGGTGTTCCGCATGGGTCAACTTTAGGCCCATTACCTTTTATATGATATGTTAATGACATTCAATACTTATGCCCAAACCTTTGCCCAATCATATTTGCAGATGACACAAACCTCTTTGTGTCAGGTAAAAACATTAATAAAATATCAACCATAATCACTTCAGAACTACCAAAAATTGAGTTGTGGTTTTTTGCTAGTAAATTACTTATACAATTAAAAAAAAACTATTTATATGATATTTAAGTAGAAAAATAACAAACTTTCACAGCAAATCTGTGACATTATAGTTAATAACGATAATATATTAAAAGTTTCTAATACTGTATTTCTTGGAGTGACACTTAATGGAAATCTTACTTGGGCTCCACATATCAGTAATACCCGGCGGAAGATTTCATGTGCAATAGGTGTAGTATATAGAAGACGACACTTTATTTCTCTGAATATATTGATTAATATCTACAATGCTATCATTCTTCCTCATCTGTCCTAGTGTACTTTGATATGGGGACATTGTGCAAAAACTTCACTGAATCAAGTTTATGTTTTACAGAAAAGAGCACTACTTGCAATTACAAATTCTAACCCCAAAAACTCTCTCTGAACCGCTTTTTAGGAAATTAAATGTACTTACAATATTTCAAATACATGAATTGCAAGTTGGATTAGTTATGTACATGTACAATAATAAAATGTTACCTTCTTTTTTCGATGTTCGAAATAACAAAGGATGTTCATCCACATTACACAAACACTACTGAATCGGCAGAGAGTAGATTGTAAACGAACGTGAAGCTCAGATCACTTAAACGTAGACACTTAAATTTGTTCCTAACATTTTTTGGTCAATTACAACTATGTGTTATTCATGAAAAAATAAAATCGGTAATGGCCATGGTTGACACATCCACCACCAACTTTATTAAAAATCTAGCAAATTGTGACAGCGGAGAATAGTACATAACAGACATATACGATACTGTTAGTTTTTCTGCTGGTTTTTATGTCTTTGTATTGATAAATTACGTTTTTGTGTAAGGGGTGGGCATTCAGAGATATAGTTTTTTTAAGCTTCGTTTCTATTGCACCGGATTTTTGAAAAAAATCAAAATGACTCGAATTTTTATCATAATCAAGTGGACAACCTACATTCTGAGATTTAACTGAAAAGTAAACTTAATTTTCAGAGTTGTCTATTAAACAGGGTGTGACCTTTTCGATGTGTGGCCCGTTGACCAATATTGCTCATACCTGTAAAATTGTCATGTACGGTATACGAACACTTTTAAACTACATGTACAGTCCGTTTTCAACTTTAAATGCGCATCATGTGAAACGCCACCAATTCATGTTGGTGACTGAATCATCACATTATCTGAAATGTTCGTTTCTCTTTGTTGCATGACAACATACATTTTATGTTTAATCAATAAAAAGTATTTCGATGGACAGATCTATAAGCAGCGTGAAAAAAGAACGAAATTTAGGTAGTGTTTATAAGCCCATATTTACAGGTAATCCAACTTTCACAGAAATCACACAGAATCGCTTAATAGAATTTCAGGTTTACTAGATATTGATGCGTAATTGTTACTTTAATGTGTCCAATTTTCCCAAACTGAGCCAGATAGATATAGGTTAACATATGTAAATTGAAAGAAAAAATCAAATCAATAAATGTCATGTTTATTCCATTTCTTGAGCAATTATCTCTCTCTCTCTCACTGTTAATTCTTATGCAGCTCAAATGCTCTCTCTTTCTCTCTTGCCTCTCAATATAATGTGGACGCTGTGACATAAAGAGTAACAATTAATGGTAAAGCCCCCACCCCCACAAACCCCCGTAAAAAGTCGTGTCTCCTTTTGATGCATAACATGTAATGAAAGCAATATCCCATGTACATATACATAGACATAGACATAATGGCAAATGGGAAACTTGTAAAAAGGTTATTACATTGTAGTTCTCTCAATATCAACTTCTTTACAAAATAGAAGAGAAATTAAAAACATTATTCTTTAAAATTAGCTGACTGCGTCGTCAATATAAAACGTAAATCTATATATAAAACATGTGCAATAAAGAATATTCGAATTCAAATTTCAAGTTTTAGTTTACGATTTACGGTAATTTTTTAAATATCTATTTAATAACAAACTTCAGAAATCCTTATCAAATCGTATCAAGGGCTTACCAACAATGGCCACAAACATCAGTTGGGTCTTTCCGTCCTTAAGTTTGAAACACCTCTGCGATTGATGATACTTTGGAATTAAATACATATCTAGCATACGCAAGGCATTATTTGTCAGCGTGGTGTTCATTGTGTGTGTGTGTGTGTATGTGTGTGTGGGTGTGGGTGTGTGTGTTTGTGTATCGCTAACGGGGCGTTGCTAAGTAAACTTGTTCAGGAGACCGCCCTCCAAACTTGAAACGTATCTGATGATGTGGCCATTATAGAAATTATGGACGCCCCACTACGCAATATAAAATGCAATAGAAATCAAATTTTAAAGGGTTTAGAATTCGGACATTTTCAAAAGCTTTGGGGGCACACGTTTTGGTGACCTTGCTAAATTCCTCGACTGTATTTATTCATAGTTTTCGTTATTTTTTCTCTTCATCTCACTGCTTAATAGGGAGGTGTGAGAATCTTAATAAGTATACCGCCCGATAGCTGCGCTCCCTTAAGAATGCCCTAGCCGCTTTGTTCCCTCGCTTGTATAGTTACGTAGACAAGTTCAGCGGGAAGTGGGGTATGCGGTTTCAATGATTGTTTCGGGTACCACAATCCATACATGAAATTCACAAAAAGATGCGGTTGGACAAGGCAGTATTTTTTGTAAACGTTTAGTAGGTAAACCTCATTTTGATGGTAAAATTGATATTTCGTTATGAGAAATACACAGAATATAATGTATTCCTCACCTATTACTACAAGTACCTAGTTGCCTTTATACGAGGTGATGGTGCCTGGATACCGATACGTGCAAAGTATTGAGGGGAGCTCCACCCCCCCCCCCCTCCCCCAACACACGCACATCCATCGCATCTCACCCCTCGGGGTGCGGGAAGGCGGATTGAACTTCTGATTTCAAGATGAGATTGGTTTGGTAAAGGAGTAGCAGACTCCTAAGTTTAGATAAATATTGACTGTTTGGACGAGGCCCAGACTACTACTACTTCTACTACTACTACTACTACTTTTACTACTACTACTACTACTACTACTACTACTACTACCACTACTACTACTACAAATATTGCTACTACTACTACTATTACTATTACCACTACTACTACTACTATTATTACTACTACTACTACTACTACTACTACTACTACTACTACTACTACCACTATGGTTACTTCAATTACTACCATTACTTTACTATAAATACTAATATTTCTACTACTCATACTACTACTGAAACTACCACTACTACTAGTTTTCCTACCTCTAGTAATCTTACTACTTCTACTACTAATACTACTAATACTACTACTACTTCTACAACTACTACTACTACTTCTACTACTACTACTACTACTACTATTACTACTATCACTATTAGCACTATTATACCACGTCTACTACTACAACATTTACTACTACAAACACTACCCTTCGATAACTACTAATATGAACGGTGGTGTAACCCAGGCGCGGATCCAGGATTTCTCAGGGGAGGGGCCCGCCACTGGTGTACCCCTCCTTCTTACCAGTGTAAGAAGGAGATGGGGGACGTTTACGTATACATTTATATCACGAAAATGTTTTGCCGCCCCCCCCCCCTCCCACGATGACTCCTTTTTTGTTCTTTATCTCTAACGATTAATGAAAAATCATTTGTTACTTTTTATACAAGTGGCTCAACTTTCGTTTTTAAAGCTTCGCATGATATTTTGTAAATACCCACCCAATTAATCTTACCATATTTTTCTTGTTAATCAGTTTAAATTTGTATTCACTGAGAATAACTTTTGAAACGTGGTATTAAGTCTAATCTGTTGGGTAACCTTGTAAAGCGCATGATCTGACGAATCGTTGCATCATCTTTTACGCGTGCCTCACAATATGCATTAATATTCAACCTCGACAAAGTACTACTGCGGCAGTATCGGGGAAACCGTCGAGCAGTCTGTACGCGACAGGGATTCACTCGCTGTTGTCTGAGTTTGGACGAGAGACGTTGAACTGTCAATTCAGTACATTGGAGAGGGGGAAAGGTAAGATAGTTCGACATTCAAACAGTTAAGTTATCAATCAAAAGTATTACTACTTAAAAATGGTGTTTAATGCGAAGGATTTAAGAACTGAAAGGAAATCGAAAACGATTAACATTAGAGGAACAATAGTAATTAAAAATTTTAGGGTTGTATATGAAGTGGTAATTTAATTGTGATTTTGGTTAAGTACAAGAAAAAAATAGAATATATGAGGAAGAAGAAAAATAAGATTGAAGAATAACAACAACAAGCAAAAAGGGAAGAAGAATAAGAAAAGGAGAAAAATAGTAGTTGATGCAATAGCATCAACTGAAGCAGCGGTAGCAGTGGTAGTAGCATCACTAGTCGTAGTAGTCACAGTAGTGGCAGTTGTAGCATTGCTAGTAGTAGGGAAAGTAGTTGTAGTAGAGTAGTAGTAGTAGTGGTAGTAGTAGTAGTAGTATTAGTAGTAGTACTAGAAGTAGTAGTAGTAGAAGTAGTAGTAGTAGTAGTAGCAGTAGTAGTAGCAGTAGTAGTAGTAGAACTACTATTAGTTGTAGAAGTAATTGTATTAGTTGTAGTAGTAGTAGTAGTAGTAGTAGAAGTAGTAGTAGTAGTAGTAGTAGTAGTAGTAGTAGTAGTAGTAGTAATTGTATTTTTTTTGTGCCTCTAATGAGGTGTTTGTTTACATTCTAACATCAAAATAAAGTTGTGAGAACAAATACAATTGACGCACAATGTTATCAATAAAATCACATATTTTTTTTCTCAACTATACAATATTTTCATCTAAAGTGCTTGTAACAGTTTCTTTGGCAATCTCTGGTCTGGCTTTTTAAGCTCCTGACTTACAACAATTCTTTTTTTGATTTCCCTTTTAAATACGTATCTTAGTTTGAAACGGTTTTCATTAAATCCATACTTATTCCGGTTGACTAACATTGTGTATATACACCAGAATGCGATCGTTGTTACAACGCCTATCTCGCTATCAATATTAATCTTAAGTAAACAGGAGATATTCATGACAAAATCAATATTAAAAGTGTACTTTACAACATGTTTGATATAATCAAAGAAATTTTTATTCTGTTCACATTCGATAAACACATGCACTATGTCCTCTATGACATGGCACTTGGGACAGTATCTGTCGTCTGCTAATCTCTATTTGTAAAGATTTTTTTTAACAGGTAGTATGTTGTACAGCAATTTAAGGTTGAACTCTCTTAAGCGATGTTCGCTTGTAGTATTTGTATTAGTTGTAGTAGTAGTAGTAGTAGTAGTTCTTGTAGTAGTAGTAGTAGTAGTAGTAATAGTAGTACTAGAAGTAGTAGTAGTAGTAGTATTAGTATCAGTAGTAGTAGTAGAAGTAGTAGTAGTAGTAGTAGTAGTAGTAGTAGTAGTAGAAGTAGTAGTAGTAGTAGTAGTAGTAGTAGTAGAAGTAGTAGTAGTAGTAGTAGTAGTAGTAGTAGTAGTAGTAGTAGTAGTGGAAGTAGTAGTAGTCGTCGTCCAAAACAAAGTAGAAGTAGCAGTGGTGATAGAACTAGTAGCAGTATAAGTTGCTTGGTTACATATTAAAGCGTATGCTCTTACGAATCGTTGCATTATCTTTTACGCGTGCCTCACATTATGCATTAATATTTAACCTCGACATATTACTACTGCCGCAGTATCGGGTAAACCGTCGAGCAGTACGCGTCAGGGATTCAATCGCTGTTGTCTGAGAAAAGTTGAATTGTCGATTTAGTAGATTGCAGAGGGGGAAAGGTAAGATAGTTTGACATATATCTATCTATCAGGCTAAAGTTCATCCAGATGTTGGACAAAGCCCTCCTCATAACATTTCCATTCTCTTCTGTCTCTAGCTATCCTAGTCCAAGCAGCCGTTCCCATTTATGATGCTAGGTCATCTCTCCATCTTCGACATGCAAACACTTGAATAATTCACAGAACATTAATACTAACTCTGTGCATTTTTGAGAAATAGTACTTAAACACTTGACTTCTTTAAAGAAGAAAAAGTCTGTGAACGCACATGTACCTATAAAATTCTTAATAAATCTTCATTCTAAGGGATAGCGCCTTGTATCATCTTAAAAAGTCGCTATAAAGGTCCGATTACTATCGTTATTTTCTTCTTTTTTCATTAGAAAAATAATGGCAGAGAAGAAAAAGCTTCGTGAGTCTGAGGACGCTGAGCCTGAACAAATAGTGGATCCATGGAAAGTAGTCACCACATCGGATAAAGGGGTGGACTATGAGAAGCTCATCAGTAAGTAATAGGGACGTTTAGCTTTACACGACGAGAACGTGGACCGCCACGTGTGACATCCTTTTAAGGTAGTGTGGCGTCCTTTTAAGGCACTGCCGGGCACGGCCCAGTGCCTTAACACAATGTCACACGCGGTAGTCTACGCTCTCGTCGTGTAAATCTAAAAATCCCTAATGGCGATCTGAGACGACTTATGAAAACAAAGTTTGTTTGTTTGTTTGTTTGTTTTACCTGACTTCTAATTAAGAAAGGAATTAGGGGACAGCTTTAAGTCCTCTGCGAGTGACTTGGAGATTAAACCTTTACCAAAAAGGCATTAGTGCATCTATTTAGTTTGGGTTTTGAACCCGGAACCTCCAGAGTACGAGACCACTGCTCTACCACTGAATAACCAGCCTCCTGCGAGTACAGAAGAAGCGAAAAACGTTCTGTGAATTTAGCTCCCTCAACGTTCCATAAGGGGGAGTATTAACATAAGACATGGGGATTTTTGTGTATGGGGGGGGGGGGGAGTCCACCTGGTGTCGATGTAGATATTTGGGTGTGCAATGATGTTGTCGTTCATTTGTCGTCAACGTCTATGTAGAATTAGTCATGTTAAGAGCTTTCCTAATATAACACATAATAAGTTAATTAGGCCTATATCCACAGCATTTTGTTCAAACAACAACATAATATATCAATTCTAAAGTTGACTGGCTGCCTAATGATTTTGCTTGATCGGTACACAACATCGACATTGAGTTTGCATTTCTCATTTTCCACGCCAGTTTGGTAGTGAACGCATTGATCGACGCGATGTTACCAATATGTCAGATTACACGTCAATATTTAGCATTCAGCCTACATCATTCTTTGTTTGACGTGTTCAAAACATTGTCTTTTTTTTTTTTTTGCATTTCTCTTTTTTTCAGGGCAGTTCGGTAGTGAGCGCATCGATGAGGCGATGTTACAGAGATTTGA
The DNA here is from genome assembly GCF_000002235.5 of Strongylocentrotus purpuratus. NCBI lineage: Eukaryota > Metazoa > Echinodermata > Echinoidea > Camarodonta > Strongylocentrotidae > Strongylocentrotus > Strongylocentrotus purpuratus. Next base: position 27,257,305 of record NW_022145606.1, read on the forward strand.
GGCTGTGACGGGGCATAAGCCGCATCGCTTTCTCAGGCGAGGAATATTCTTCTCCCATAGGTCAGTTTAAATCACGTGCCTCAGGCTCTTCCAAGATGAGCGATTTGCAATATAATTATGTACAAATAAAAGATTCACGGTTGACTTATTTACTGATTTTTTGTTGTTTTTGTTGTTTACTTGGGGGGTGTTACTTTTCGTAACTCAAGAATGTAAAGTTGACGTGTCGAGTATTAGGGCCTTTGTTGGATAAGTTAAAATGTACGCACTTGCCTAAAACATGGCCATCACGGAACCCAGGTTGGACATTGGTTGTTCCACCTGGGTTCCGCGCGCGCGGTTTTATGTAATTCTCTCTTTTCTTTATACTCCTCGTCCGTTAGCCCATAAACAGCAAGGCGAAGTTTTTTTTAAAGATGATTGAATACATTTTAGCTGTAGAAAAAATAATATTTTCGTTATACTCATTTTTATTTAGCATTTAAATGGTTCGTAACATTCATAACGAGTTTTCAATTCTATGCTTTTGTTCAAGGGAGCTGAATCTCATTCTGGATTTGTACGAAGCGAAGAAACCTTTCTTCCTTTACACCGGTAGAGGGCCCTCTTCATCGTCGATGCATGTCGGCCATCTCATTCCTTTCATCTTCACCAAGTGAGTATGCGACCGTATGGGTTACACTGTGCCGCATAATCTTGATTCATGTACTTGATACAGTCATCCTCTGGAGGGAGAGAGAGATGGAGGGAGAGAATGAGAGAGAGAGAGAAGGAAGGAGAGGAGATAGAGAGAGAGAGATAGGGAGAGGGAGAGAGAGAGAGAGAGAGAGATGGAGGGAGAGAAAGAGAGAGAGAAGGAAGGAGATAGAGAGAGAGAGAGAGAGAGATAGGGAGAGGGAGAGAGAGAGAGAGAGGGGGGCATATCTAGTATTTCCTTTTATTTGATAGTCCGTTGCTAATATAACATTTTCTTGTCTTTGTCTTTTCATGTTATTATGTAATTTTGTTTTGATTTGTTTTATTTTGTGTTTTAGGGGTGGGGAGGAATTGGTTGTTTTGTCTTCTTTGTTATATTCTTTTCTGTTAAAACTCTTTGGTATTAAGACACTAAATGATATGTCGCCCTATGAATAATATAACCTCCAAAATTGCCATTACATAAATGCAGGTGGCTGCAAGATGTTTTCGACGTCCCCCTCGTTGTCCAGATGACTGACGATGAGAAGTTTCTGTGGAGAGAGTTAGAAACACCCGACGTCGCCCAGGAGCTCGCCTACCAGAACGCCAAGGATATCATTTCCTGTGGGTTTCATAAGGATAAGACCTTCATCTTCTCGAACATTGACTACATCACGTAAGTACAAGTGTCATGGAGAGGTTCAAGTTTCTTCCTCTTTCTCTTTCTGCTACTTCTTCCCCGTCCTCGTTTTGTTTTTAATAGTATATTATTATATATTTCTTGTAAAAATGTGTGGTATTTTATATCTTCGCATTCAACTTTGTTTTTAGCCCCTATCTTTTTTTTTCTTCTCTCTCTTTTTCTTATCTCCTTCAATTTTTGTTCTTCATCTTCTTTTCTCTTTCTTCTAATTTTGTTTCCTCTTCATAGTTTTATCCTAATCGTCATCATCATTATTTACATTAATATCATTAGTATCGTTATTATTGTTAATGTTGTTGTTTGTGATGTTATTACTTAAAAGGGAGTGTGTCATGACGAGACTATGTGTCTTTCCCGTGGGCCTACTCGGGGCCAATCGGGTATAATAGGGACTTTTAGATTTGCGTGGACTGATACGTGAGACGTCCATTCAAGGCAGTGCATTACAAGTACGTCGATCGTAGCAATCCACGTTGTCGTTCGACAATTCTAAAAGTCCCTAATACGACTATACGGACGACGCGACCGCAGCATTCACGTCCGTGCAATATACGCGAAACCGAAGCGCGAGGAGAACTTCGGTCTGTTTCGCGAACGCTAGCGCGCTGACCCAGTTAATCAGGTTTATTCGTTTACGTGCAGTTGTCCAAAAGAAAACGTAGATGGCGTTAACCAGTATTTCCCATGACACACTCCTTAAAATTGTTTAGTACTATTTATTGATTTGAAGGGTGCGCTTAAAACCGCTGCCCGGACAATAAACCTTTTCTTTGACCTTTGACGTTTGACATGTTGTCTTTGCCCTAGGTCCTCTCCTGCTTTCTATAAGAACATGTTAAAGGTCGAGAAGTTGGTGACCTTCAATCAGGTCCGAGGGATCTTCGGATTCAACGAAAGTGATGCCATTGGTAAATATTAACAGAGATTGTGTTTTCCTTCATCAAATTAATCTATCTAGGCCTCTTCAAAGCCCGTCTGTACTAGTTTGGCCATGGGGATTAGACTTCCCTGCAAGGTCACTGACAGGTGGTTATCTCATCAAATCAGCTCTCAATTAATATAAGAAAAAGAGGATCATGGGGGACCAACAGGCACCGATTAGGAATTGTTTGCTATATAGAGGGCGCAAGTAGCTATACGTAGTGCAGTGGGGCTTTAAAGGGCCTATTGTACTGCTTATAGCTACTTGCTCCCTCTATATAGAAAACGTCCCACATCTATGTCTGTTGGCCCCCATGATCCCCTATTTCTTATGTTATTTGAGAGCTGAGTTGATGAGATAGCCACCTGTCAGTGACCCCGCTGTGTGGTCTAAACCCTCCTGGACAAAGTAGAGCAGATAAGCTTTACGATATAATGGGCTCTCGTGCGGGATCAGACACCATTCGGGTATTCATGAATAACTAGTATTGCAAATCACCAGGATTGACTTTTCAGTCTTGTGCTGGATAATAATAATAATTCCAGGTCCTCAAAAAAAAAAACATTATTGGTACTTATGCGGCTTGCTTGGGTATCATTGTTGTTATTATTATCATTATAATCATTATTACGTTATTATTAGTATCATAGCATTAATCTAATAAATATTATCATCATCATCATAATTATTACTATTTTATTTAATGTATATACATATATTTGTTTATGCTGAGGAAAGCACAGAACTCTTCCTTTTTCTCAATTGTTTACGATATGTTTAGTAATATGCGTCACTTAAAGATAATCCTCGGGAAATCATATGCTTTTGTAAATATGTTAATTCAGATACCCTAATTTATATATAAAAACCTATGAACCGGGACCTAATACAAGCTTTGCTTTTTAGTAGATCCCCCACTTTATTGATTGATTTATATAATTGTATTCTCTGTTATAACTATTATCATGTACATTATGTTTTCTATATTGTATGTTTAGTTATAATAATTACCATTGTTCATTATGTTCAATTATGTTATCTTTGATAAAGTGAAATAAATAAATTTGAACTTGAACTTGAAATCATATCATTGCATTTCGTTTTTCTTAGGCAAGATCAGCTTCCCAGCGATTCAGGCGACACCATCCTTCAGCAACTCGTTCCCTGAGATATTCGGGGACGCTTCAGACGTCCCCTGTTTGATCCCATGTGCCATTGATCAGGTGAGATACTAAATTATACTTATACAGTAGGCTTGCGGGTGCACCATGTGAGAGAGAGAAGAAGGTTTGATCCCATGTGCCATTGATCAGGTGAGATATATATACAGTAGGCTTGCGGGTGCACCATGTGAGAGAGACAAGGAGGATTGAGGAGTCCTGAAAAGGACTCTCGGAAGTTGATTATCCGTCGTCAGGATATTCGGCGGATAGTCAACCTGTTCGAAACGTCGAGCCACTCCCGCCACTCATCATCTCCAAGCGCTTTAGTTCTCCTTAGAACTGTAAGCTGATAACCAACAGTCTTTTCAAGACTATACCAACAGTCATTTTCAGGACTACACACCCTCAAGAAAGATTTCTGAGAGTCCTTTTCAGTACTCCTCAAACCTCCTTCTCTCTCTCACATGGTGCACCTGCAAGCCTACTGTATATCTACATCACCATGCAAGCCGATACTTACAAGCAGTAAATTATACTTGATCACCAATTAAAATCCCAAATAACCTCCACGATAGTCCAAACCCCTCTCATTGCATGGTAAAGAAGGGATAATTCGACTGACACTCCTGCAGGTCAGAGGCATCTAAAGACAGAGTCTGGCCAACCCGGTTCGAGATGGACACAAAATGGCGACTGCTGCTTTGTTGGGCAAGTACAAAACAAAAGAATATACGTCATGTTGTAACCCAGTGAAACCAGGTTGGCCAAACTATGTTTATGGTTGGCTCTGATTCAGGTATACGCATACTGCCATCTGCTTCCCACACTGCCCCAATGGGCCGGCGGCCATGTCCCACATTGCATCACTAAAGGCATGGCGCGCGTGTAAGTGGGTATTTCACTGAGCAGCGAACCCTTGCGAACGTAGCGAATTTGGGGTTTCGCCAGGAATCCCAGGATTCGTAAAAAGGTCCCAAACATTCACAAATATTGGCAAAGGATTGGCAAATAGTTGCTAATCTTCGCAAAAACTGTCGCAAACATTTGCTTACAGTTACTAATAGTCGCCAACTGCCAAAATTCGCAACGTTCGTAAGCATTCTCCGCTCAGTGAGATACCCCTGTAAGGATGCTTGGGTACAGGAACCGGAAGTTGCTCTCACACGTTACGACGTCGATAAAATACCCTACATTTAAACTCAAAACTCAATCAAGTAAACATGCACACGAATATTTAAACTTCCTTCATTTTGATACACTTAGATATCATTAGCCCTTATATCGACAATAGAAGATCTTCATCACTTTTGAAGGACCGTTTGAGGCCTAGCACACTATAAATAAACCTCCCTTTTCGTCGTTTTGTTCTCTTGAGTAGTCCAGTTGCAGTGCAGCTTTAACAATTTAAAGTAGTGGGCTCTCACGAGGAATTCTACACCATTCGGGTGTTAACCCAATAACAGGTGTTGCCAATTATCACTAAGATTGTCCTCACCCAAAGACTCTCCAAAAGACCAGAGGGTATTTCTTGACGGGGCTACGGGTTTGCTGCATGTGTGCAGACTTCTACACCCAATAATAGTATTTTCACCATGTCTGATGACAGCGAGTTATGACCTTCCTCACATGGAGACCGACGGCTCTCTCGCTTTAAATACGGATGGAGGTTTTTTCTGTTTCTGCTTCTGGTTATTACTGCATTCAAATTCCAATGCTGGACATAGTGGTTGCATGTGCAAATTTGGCTAGCAGGAATTTAACGGTTTGCCTCCATACAACAGATATCAACATAATAGTTTTAGGGTTCATACAAATACTTTCAACGGTCCTTCTTTTACCAATATAATTTTTTCTCTTCCCTAATATGCCAATCTGTCATGGTGACCGGTTGGCACTTTACCAAACAAAATAACTTTTGTACAATCAATCAGGAGGAGGCGCGATAGCTCAGTCGGTAGAGCAGTGGTCTCGTAATCCGGTGACGCGGGTTCGAAACCAAGTTGATGCGCTAGTGCCCTTTGGTAAGGCATTAATCCTCATTACCAGGTCCCTCGGAGAGGACCCAAAGCCGTCGGCCGTCTGGTTGCTTACTTACAAGCAGTTATGCTTTCTTAACAGTCAGGTAAAATAACCACCATCATCATCATCATCATAATTAATGCTATCGCTTTTTGTTCAGGACCCATACTTTAGGATGACCCGTGACGTAGCACCGAAGCTGGGTTACTTGAAGCCCGCCCTCATTCACTCAACGTTCTTCCCAGCGCTTCAGGGAGCTCGGACCAAGATGAGCGCCAGTGATAAAACATCATCCATCTTTCTCACCGATTCACAAGAAGACATCAAGAACAAGGTAACAATACTAAAAGCAATTCAACTTATCATGCCAATCTCAACCCAGGGAGGGGGGTGTTTCATGAAGTTGTTTGTAAAGTTACGCATGACATTTTTTTTTTTTTTTTTTTTTTTTTTTTTTTTTTGGGGGGGGGGGGGGGGGGGGGGGGGGGATGTCCCGAAATTTGACAATTTGACCGATCGACATTTCTTTCGCTTGGGGGGGGGGGGTAAGGTCACCTTTTTAGGTCACCCATTAGCATACATTTTATTTATTTATATTTTGTTTTAATTTTTACAAAAATGAGGGGGGTTCCTCCAATACCCACACACAAACAAATTTGAGTGGGTTGACCCCACCCCCCCCCCCCTGCGTACGCGCCTGCATTACATTATCATATTTATATTATCATTGTCACTGTTAATATCATTATCTTCCATATCATTATTACTACTAGGCCTTTTTAATAGCATTATTACTATTGTGATTTTTATTATAGGTTGTTCTTGTTATCGTTAATTTTCGTTTGCTCGTTTATTTCCTGTTTACTATTATTTTCCAGATCAATAAATACGCGTTCTCGGGAGGTGGAGCCACGGAGAAGGAGCACCGGGAAAATGGAGGCGACTGTGAAACCGACATCTCATATCAATATCTCAGCTTCTTCCTCGAGGACGACGAGCGATTGGCCTACATCAAAAAAGTACGTTTACATTTGACGTCACCCCCCCCCCCCCCCCCCATGGTAATGATGATGATGCTGATGCTGATGGCAATGATGGTGATGGTGATCATTATTTGTTTGCTTGTTTTTTTCTCGAAAATCATCATATAAAACAATAACACAATATAACAAAATCAAAGACTTATATAACAATATTAGAATGATTGGATAGTCCATTTCAGAGCCATTAACCTAATGGCTCTGTTCTGTTCTTCCATGGAGTCCTCAAAATACTGATGCTGATGATGACGATAATTATGATGATGATGAAGGTGATGATGGTGATGATGATAATGACAATGATGGTGATGATGATGATGAAGATGAAGGTGATGATGATGATGTTTATGATGATGATGATGAAGATGAAGATGAAGGTGATGATGATGATGACTATGATGACTATGATGATGATGAAGGGGATGGTGGCGATAATAATGATGATGGTGATGATGGTGATACTGATGATGATGATGATGAAGATGATGGTGATGATGGTGATGATGATGAGGATTAGGATGCTGATGATGATGAAGATGATGAAGGTGATAATAATGATGGTAATGAGGATTAGGATGATGATGATGATGATGAAGATGATGAAGGTAATGATAATGATGGTAAAGGGGATTAGGATGCTGATGATGATGATGATGGTTATGATGGTTATGATGGTAATGGAGATGATGATTATGATGATGATAATTATGATGATGATGAAGATGATGATGGTGATGATAATGATGGTAATGAGGATTAGGATGTTGATAATGATGATGATGATGAAGATGATGGTGATGATGATGATGGTGATGATGATGATGATAATGATGATGATGATGGTGATGATGATGGTGATAATGAGGATTAGGATGCTGATGATGACGATGATGATGATGATGGTGATGATGATGATGATGGTGATGATGATGGTGATGATGATAATGATGAAGATGATGATGGTGATGATAATAATGGTAATGAGGATGGTGATGATGATGATGATGATGATGATAATGATGGTGATGATGATCATGATGATCATGATCATGATGAAGATGAAGGTGATGATGGTGCTGATAATGATGGTATAAATGAGGATTAGGATGCTGATGATGACGGTAATACTCATTCTTTCTCTTTCAGGAATACAGCAGTGGTAGGATGATGACCGGTGAACTCAAGAAAGAACTTATCGTCATCTTACAGTCGATCATCGGTGATATCCAGAAAAAGCGGAAGGCTGTAACCGATGACCTACGACGTCACTACATGACCGCAAGAAAACTGAACCATAAGGCTTAAAACAATGATTGAATACGTTTGATTTCGATTGACATGATAATATATTTATATTGCAGTTTGCACAGATAATACTGAAGGTTGAGTTCTGAAAAAGGGGGAAATGTTAGCACGGGGGAGTATCATATAAACAGAAAAGATCACTTGTAAATGACTGCTCTTTAAATGCCTTTCATATTAAAGGGATCCGGTAACTTTGTCTCAGATTCTGAACCAAAATTCTGGAATTAGCTCATGCTGCAATGATAATTATAAACATGTATGTCAGTCGGGAACCCCATGACTTTTACAAGCCGATCGCCTGTTTGATTATCAAGATATTTATAATTGGAATTACAAATTTTGAAAACTGTTTGCCAAACGGTTTTCATAACACTACAGTCTATTGGGCAAAATGAGTATTGTAAAACCGGTCACTCAAAGATTTTAACTTTTTTGAGGCACTTCTTGATCATTTTAAAGCGCATTTGTTTAGGGCTTCAATATTACACCATATCACAGACACTGATAGCACGTAGGGCCGAGCATCTCAGATTTAACATTGTTAAACGATGCCTGTAATACTTTGACCTCTAACAGCTAGAGGTTGTGAAAACACCCTCAAGTCACAGTGTAGTGCCATGTGTACATTTCTGTGTAAGGGGTATGCTGTTTTTAGCAAGACTGGGCAAATTTGTTATCATCTTATCATTTTGAGGACCCCAAAACCTCATGTCATACCCAATACATATGTGTTACATGATCAACCTTTTCCAATCGCTTCTAAACAGTTTCTTTCACAATTCAAACGCATGGCTAGAACTCAACTTTATCTTTAGATTTGAGTATTGATAAACTATAAGGATGTGTGGTTACGGACCCATTATGCATTTTGTAAATCACAATTGATAAGCAAGTAATTGAAAAATATATTTACAACGCAGTTTTTTTGTGAAGGTAGATATAAGATAGCCTTAAAGGGACATTTTCCCCGTATTACAGAGGGCGTTCAAAATACGTACGCGCTGGCGGACGGTGCTATAGCTGCCTATTGACACCAACAGAATACGGCTCTTACTACACTACACTGGCGGGAACGTGCCCCTTTAATTTGAAAACATCATTGCTAAGCTCTGAGGTAGTGTGATTATAAATCGTACCATTTGTATAATAATTAATAAACAGCCAATCAAGTAATATCAAATTATATTCAGGCCTACCTTGCATTTTGAAAAGGTATTATAAGACTGATATTTTAACATAAATATCATTGAATGGCTATGATGTTTTGCGCTTATGAACACATTAAAAGAATTCATGTTATATTGTTTAATGGTACTAAAATTGTCACAAAAAAGCACGACAAGCTAGTAGAACGCATTACATTTCATGCAATATAACACTGCCAAAGCAATTAGTATTACACATTTCTAAAGTACATTTTGCGAAGGTAACATTTTGTATTATACCATGGATGACGTCACGGTTACATCATAGCAATGTTATGTTTGGTCACATGATGCTTTGTTAACCAATCACTGCACAGGATTTCATTGATCAAAAATATAATAATAACTAATATCACTAATAAGCTACGAAAATCGTGATTATGGGCTCATTGTATGTAATCCAATAATAGCCTACATTGTATAGCAAGTAGTAGACAAGTTTATTTACAATGAAGTTTGTAAAAGGAATTATAAGACTTAGATTTTAACAAAGTCATCATGGATAAGATTTAGGTTTTGTAATGTTATGTACACATTACAATCCAAATAATATTACGTCGCCAAAGCAGATAGTTGAACAGTTTCATAGAGCGCAGTTTGCAAAGGTTATCTTTCTGTTATTGAAACATTTCAGTAAAAAGCATTATAAGCTACGAGATCGCATTAAAGTGTAAATAACATGACAATGCTAGAGCAAGTAGAATAACAGTTGCATACAGTGCATCCTGCTGAGGTGACATTTTATATCATGTAAACATGTCGCCTATAGGCCAAACGAATTTGTGATTATGAACGCACGATAATTAATGCAATACTAAAATAGTCTGTATTTAATTATATTTACGTTGCAGTTTGAAAAGGTAAATGAAAAGATTTAGATTGTTGACCTAATTATCATTGAGATGCAAGGTGTTGTGATTACAAGCACATTATCATTCATATCACATTGACTACTGGAACCGGGTGGCCCATGTGTTAAAGCCTATGGGAATGAGGGAATCCAGTAGTCATCGGGTTAAAATACAGTGTATGACGTTGGTCAAGCAAGTAGAACACGAAAACTATTACTTTCGAAGAGTCGCCTTAAGGCAATCTCAAAATGTATGGCACATCAATTTTTGTTTCCTTCATCGGTAGCCTTCATAACTCTCTTAGGACATTTTTATGTGATATATCGAATAGCCCTAAATTGTGTATTAACAATAAATATGCCATCGATGTTTCGTACAGAAACAGAACAACTTATCAAGGAGAAAAGAACTGTCATTGAATGCGTTTTTAGTTTTCTTTAAAAATGATCTACATTTGGGTGATTTTCCAATGATTCTGGGAGTCTGTTCCGCAACCGGGGAGTTTTTGACATAAGTGCTGTATCTTCCCATGATCATTTCGTTTTGGGGACGATTTGAGTAGATTAATTGAATGAGCGGAGACCAGGGCTTCGTTTCACGAAACCGTCATAAGAACAAGTTCACCGACATCCCATTGAAACACGAGTTATAAATGTTAATATATCCATTTCAACGAGTTGTCGGCGAACTTGAAATTATTACTGTCTCGTAAAATGCTGCCCTGGGCGACATGATTTTTTTTTTGATTTTTTTATATTTTTTATTCGACAAGCTTCCAACATACAACAATATACAATAATAACAGATCAAAAATTAGTCGGCTTGAACAGGATAACCCACGAAATCTCGAGAGCTTGTGAAGGTTGATAAGAAAAAAGATCTAGTGTACTGTACAATATATTATATTACTATACTGATATATAGGAAGTATTATATCCTGCATCAAAAATTGTTGGCTTTTGATTGGTTGAGAGCTCGTCACATGACCAGAAATATTTGAGCTATTTTTAGAAAGTACTATATGAGAGTATTATTTTGGTTTACTATTTGGGAGTTGAAAAAAAAATTGAATTGAATCAATTTTTTTTTCTTTCAAATCTCAATAATATGAAAACAAAATATTTTAAATCTTTTTAGATAAAGATTTACATTTTTTTGTTCTAAATGTTTTTTTCCCCCAAAAGTGTCTTTTTTTTTCTAGATAATTTTTTTCATGCAGGATATAAAACAAATATACCATGCCTTCTATTCGAGGTACTGGTTAAACTATGGGCCTCGGTGACTCCAAAAGTACCATTTGCTTCGGGGCTGCGCCCCTCAACAAATAGTACTATTGGAGTCACCGCATAGTTTTAACCAGAACCTCTCAAGGCAGTGTATATTTGTATACTATACACCTCTCCATATTAGGGATGCAATGTTAAGAATGACTTCATCGATTTTAGGATCACCTTTTGTAATGGCACTCGTTAAAAGCGTAACGAGAAGTAAAGACAGACACTAGTAGACACAACAGATGGTTAAGTTCACATGTTGAAATTCGGCAATAAAAGAAAGCATTTGTTTGCATCGAGTGCAGGGACTCATACATTATTATGAAAATGGTGGTGGGAGTGTGTGTGGGGGAGGGGGCTCCCCCTCCCCCTTCCTTATTAGGGTTAAACTACTGGGCTAGTCCAGATTCTGTCTGTTTTTATGTATTCTTCAATCATGTACGTCCTCCTCCCTTACACCCGACGATGAGAATTAAAGGCAAGTATTTTCCCCGATTTAGCATTGAGGGCGTGTTATTTTCTCAGCTGATCGGGCGCGCGACGCGGCAACAGTCAAGGCAGTGAACCAGTACTGGCCACAATCGATTATTGATCTCCATGTTCTTTAAGAACGTGCGTCATCACAGAGTGTGGTTAAAAATCGATTTTGAAACCGGGAGAATTTGACCTTTCATTGAGGGCATTCTTCCTCATTGTTTAGATTAAATAAGCAAAAGCGAGGAATAGTAAATATAATATAGTAAATACAGGTTTGAACAAAAATATAAGATGTGATATTACGAATTCACGAAATCATAACACGAATCAACCTAGTAATTTTCAGTACAGGGAAATGGGGATAAGTGTAACACGATGAAAGAGAAAAGAAGGAAGAAGAGAAAGAAGAAGAAGATAATGAAGAAGAAGAAGAAGAAAAAAAATAAAGAAGAAGAAGAAAGGAAACATAACAAGAGAAGAAGAAGAAGAAGAAGAAGAAGAAGAAGAAGAAGAAGAAAAATAAAGAAGAAGAAAGGAAACATAACAAGGAGAAGAAGAAGAAGAAGAAGAAGAAGAAGAAGAAAAATAAAGAAGAAGAAGAAAGGAAACATAACAAGGAGAAGAAGAAGAAGAAGAAGAAGAAGAAGAAGAAGAAGAAGAAGAAAAATAAAGAAGAAGAAAGGAAACATAACAAGGAGAAGAAGAGGAAGATGAAGGAAAAAAAAGAAAAGAGGAAGAAAAAAGGGGAAATGGGAAAAAAAGATGGAAGAGCAGAAGAAGTATAAAAGAAAAACAAAGTAGAAATAAAACATAGAAAAAGAGAAAGTAGAAGAAGAAGAAAAAGGTAGGAGTAAAGAAAAAGTAGAAGAAAAGTGGAAGAAGAGGAAGAATCCAGGAGAACGAAACACGAATCCATGTAATGCAAGGCTGTAGGGAGGAAATATTTCATCCCTTTTATTTTCTGAAAAGAATAAATACATGTACATTCGTTTTACATGTAACAAGACAGGAAACGGACTTTGATTTATCAAGGTTTCCGCGTCGCCTCAACGAAACCCACCAAATGCCAACCACTACCAAAACAAGCTTCTCTTCTCCTTTGTGAGGATCCCTAGGAATTGAAAATGAGGGTATTATACCACTGTCGGATTCGCCTAACATCTTCAAAGTGGGCAGTTTGCATTTGTCAACGCTCTCTATCCCAGATTGTTGATTTTGTTGATTTTGTTGATTTTTTTGTTGGATTTTTTTTTAAATAAATTTATTTATTTATGCATGTTTACAATTTCACAATTCATTGAAGTTAACATCACATGAAAAATGAATATAATATAACAAATCATTTTCAATTTTACAATCCATTTGAATTGGCTTCACTTGAAAAAGAATATAACAATGTTTTATCAAAGTCAAGTTGCAACTAATATACAGTTTGAAGAATGAACACACAAAGGTGATGAAACATAAGCAAATATAGCATGAATCGTTACAATAACTTTCAAATATATAGTATATGACAAATAAAATTCCTTAAGTGTTGTAGTAAACTATTTACACTATTTACAAAGTATTTACACAATATATATATATATATATATATATATATATATATATATATATATATTGTTAAGCCTAGTAACCAAATTGTTACAGCTTAACTGCGGAGAGATCTTCCAGGGACTTTTTCTTAATCTGTCCTTCTAGTACTTATTCCTTTTCTTCAAAGGGGTATGCAAGCTATCATTAAAATATAAAATAACGGTTGCAAGCGGTTTGAGGAAAACAAATGAGGCTTAGTTGGGTAAAGGTATTAGGATAGAGTATAGAGTTCCGAACTGCTAACGTCATATTCGCTCGTGGTCCCGGTTACTGGTTCTAAACAAAAGAGCCTGCGCATGAGGTTCACCACAAAACCATTCAAGCAACGGGCTGGAGCAGGGCGAATTCAATTATTTTTGGATGGTGCGATCACCACTCCATTGTTTAACACAAACAATTATTTGGAACCAGCAACCTTGGCGACTTGGCCCGTATGACGTCACACTTCAATAATCTATACTCTTAAGGTTTCATATGCCTTTACCCAGGTAAGCCTCATTTTGTCTTCCTCAAACCGCGTGCAATCGTTAATTATTTTTGTAATGATTTTTGTTGGTTTGTTTATTTGTTTGATTTCTTCTTCCTTGTTGGGTATATACAAAGTAATTCCGAAAAACCTCGTAGATCAATGAACAAGTAAATAGGCCTACTTTGATAGCAGTGGCCTTTCCAATGAGAGCTGACCGGCTGGTCTAGTGCAGTAGACCCAAACTCCTTTGAAACTTTCTTTACAGATATCGACTTTTATCGATTACCTACAACCGAAGAATCTCTATACATGTCTACGTGCTACATGCCTTCCGTATAGAGGTCCGTTAGATTCCCCACACTTATAATGTGCTCTCTGGCATGGGTACACACGCACGTATGTTTAGGCTCCATGTTCTGCGAAGCTCTTTCAGTATGTGGCGCAGAAGAAGACCAGAATTGATGATATTTTGTAGTCTGGAATAATCCCTACGGGAAAAACCTCTTGCGGTTGTCTCTATGAGTATTCACAGACGCCAAGGAATCTTCATGTTTGCTGCTTCAAGCGAAATTTACTTTTAAACTTCAACACCGTTTTCGAGACATCAAGTGCTCTTTGTAGAGATCGAGGCCCCCGATAAGACAGATTCACCTAACTTCAACACCGTTTTCGAGACATCAAGTGCTCTTTGTAGAGATCGAGGCCCCCTATAAGACAGATTCATCTAAATTCAACACCGTTTTCGAGACATCAAGTGCTCTTTGTAGAGATCGAGGCCCCCAATAAGACAGATTCACCTAATTTCTTCACAGTTTTCGAGACCGCGAGTGGGCTACGACGAGTACAATGAACAGGCGATCGGTCTTGTCGTTGATATGTCCGGGGAGGCTCCTGACAGTAAGGATGTTCGTCACGGTGCTCATCATCCAGATGGTCGTCACACTCCTGATCGTCCTGTCTACCCGGTACTCCGATGCGACCAGGAAAGGTGTCGAGCTCGGTAATACTCTTTTTTTTTCGTGACTGTAAAGGTATCGCTTAACAGTGTTAAATGGGATCTTGTGTGATATTGAAGCCCTAACAAAATTTTACTTCAAAATGATCATGAAGTGAGTCATAAGCACAGCTTTAGCTGACTTCCTCATCATTAGCGAATTGTCCATAAAATGAATATACATATGAAGAGCTTAATTCCAAAAGGATCTAAATCCATTTTTGATGAAGATTGAGTTACTGATATGGGAACATAATTGTTTAAATAAGTACCCGTCTTTCAACAAACTTATTTACCTAAATTTTGGGAGCAATAATAAAACATGCTCCTTATAATATCCTTTTTTCTTAGACCCCTGTACACAATCTGGTAAACAATTTCTTGTTTTCTGAAGTAACAAAAATGAATGTAGCTCCTTCTGGAATTATACTCTTCATATGTCAAAAATGCATAGTAGAAAGCGGAAGGCCAACACAACGAAAGAGAAGAGAGAGAGAGAGAGAGAGAGAGAGAGAGGGAGAGAAAGAGAGAGGGAGAAGGGAAAGGTGAGAGTTGCATTCAGATAAAAACAAATTAGATTCAACTGCCTTTTTTGGCACTGTCTTGCATAATTATATCAAAAAGCACTTAAAGATAAACTTGAGTTCTGGTTAAAAAAAAGAAAATGAATTCTCACAGAATCTAACGAAACTTACACTGAATGTTCAAGATTACAAATAAATGTCATGTGCCAAACAATTTTGGAAGAAAATGTATACTGGCTGAGTAATGAGCATAGAAAGATAAGGAAATCAGGTTAGTACTAGCCCCGACACCATGTGTGTTGTCCCATATACATCTTTCTGTGTAAGTGATTGTTACTTTACCAAGGCTCTGCCAAATTTATGATGATTTTGATGACTCCAGAACTTTGCATTACACACCATTACTTACATGCTATATGATCAACTTTTCTGATCCATTCCACACCTTTTCTTTCACAATGCAATCGCATTACCAGAACTCAAGTTTATCTTTAAGCCCAAAAATACAAACTTCAAAGGCATAAAATGGATAGATACATAGATAGTTTGATTACGCGAAAGGAAATGGGGAATATAATAGTTCTGTAATATTAACAACAAAGAAATTCCCATTATGTATGCCATAGCTGTTGTAAACCTAAACGTATTAGTACATGTGTCGCTCATTGATACGTGAATGACAGACATTCAACAAAGACAGTATACCTGACATAATCGGATTATCGTAATGCTTGAGCTTACTGTTAAGCATAGAAACCGTGTCGAATAACTTATGGTCCTTAGTTTAAAGCGATTTATCTGGATAAGCTAGGTAGAAATGGTGTTTTTACTACGCCTAAACCCGTTATAAACTGTGCGCCACTTGCAAAATAGTGATATGGTAAGAATATTTTAATTTAAATAGGTAAAGTAGAATTTGAAAACATGTATGGAAGTGCTGATTGCTTTGATATGGGCCAACTTCCGGGTGTCTCGATGTGATTTCAAGGGCTTTCGATAAACCGGATTTAGCATTGCTGACATTATGGCGCTTTAGCTTTTTAACCCATTTATCTGACCTGGGTTGATTATGTCCAATGTAGATTTGTTTTTCTTTTCCGATGGACATTAGTGCCGAGGTGAGACTCGACTTATCCACTATAGACCACGACACCTCTACACGAACATATTGGTATCATCATCAGCAGCAGCATACTCACCACCATCATTATAATAATCATGATCATCATAATCATCATCATACTCACCATCGAAGTTATTGTTGTTATTGTTGTCTTAGGGAAGACTGGAATTTCAAGCTGATAATTATTACTGTTAAACCTTCAATAAATTAGCCTTATATGGTGAGTCCCTTTTAAGTAGCCCGATTTAAGTAAATCAAAAACAAATTGAGGAGAAAAAGTGATGATCCCTAGACCCCCCCCCCCCCCAATAAGCTTTAGAGTCAGCATGAAACGATAATGAATACATGACTGGACAGTGGGTACCAGTCTTATAAAATCCTCTTAGATTAAAGGAAGATATATAGAGAGAATAGCTAACTATTAGCTGCAATGAAAGGTAGATAATGTCTGATCCGATTTGCAAAGTGGTGGCATTGATATGAAAACCGAATACATGCGAATGATTGATTTACTGGCAATGTTACTCTTGCATTTGAATATGGTTCAGTCTCCCCCACATCCTCCACCTTCTCTCTCTCTCTCTCTCTCTCTCTCTCTCTCTCCATTTCTCTTTTCGTTCTTAATACGAATAATATTGATGTTAAGAATAATGATGATTATGGTAATAATAATAACAATGCTAATGGTATGTCTCGTTCACCCATGGCAGCCTCATCAGTATTAATGTTGTTCTTCCTGAGGGCCTAAAGGCTACCATAATACGAAATAGTGATTAACTTAATATAGTCAGGGTAAAAAACATCTCCCTGATATAGTGGAACGTTGTTAGAATTGTACATTAGATGTCTTATATAATATCACCTCGTCGTCAAGATTACTGGTTCTAAGCAAAAAGAACCTGTACATGAGGTTCACTGCGATACCATTCAAGCCACGGCTGGAGCAGGGCAAATCCAGTTTTTTTTTTTTTTTTTTTTTGGGGGGGGGGGGGGGGGGGGCTGGTGTGATCACAATACCATTTAAGCACAAAGTTGTTTGGAACCAGCATCCTTGCACTCTATTGCTTGATTTTTTTAAACAATTTTCCCTCGGCTGGAAGGGAGAAAAATTCCCTATTTCACATGATGACAGTGAACGGATAACAAACAAAATATAATGAAAATTCTCATCAATTTTGATTTTGTTTTCCCCACTTGCTTTTAGGCATCGTTATACGTGGCAATGGTCGACATAAACACCGCCCTCACCACCACCCGGAAGTAGAAGTACCCGAGAGACCGAAGTTCAAGCGGCCATCAATCGACCTAAATGCAATAAACAAGTTCAGAAAACTCGGCTTTAACGTCTCGTCTGTACACAGAGAGCCCATGATACCTGTACCAAGCAAAATGGCCGAACTCAAGGAGGCCCTCTCGGAGAATGTACTTCCGGGTCTTTTCCAGGTAAGGTCAATACGAAGCGTGAACAGTCGGACACAACTTCGGAAAACCGAGGACAGGGGGGCGTTTCACAGAACGTTTGTGTTATAAGCTACTGAAATCCTTGCTTCTGATTGGTTATCAGCAGATTTGTCACTGATTTTTGTCATTTGTCATTGAAAAAAGGCTTTGTGAAACGGGTCCCTGGCAAATACTTGAAAAACAGCCAATAGCCCCATTGCGTGGATGTGCGTGCAAATGTAGAGGGTGAATCAATCTGCTTACCAAAATAATTCTGTGGATATATCTTTTTGTTCAAATGTTTGCAATTTTGAGGTATACTTAACTATCCTTCGTTGATTTTGAAGATATTTAACACACAGCATATCATATATATATATATATACATTTTGTATAAATTTATCGACAAGAGATTGCATTTGCATGATTTTGCCCATGCCTTTTGTACACTCTATCTCGGCTTGATATTTAAGGGGTCTATATTCTCAATGTTGTGCATTGTCCGCTGTTTACCAAGTATTTGTTTCACCCATAACATAATTATATCATAGTTATATTGTTGTTTATTAATAATGTTATTACAGTTTACTTTAATTTAGTGACAGATTAAATTATTCAAACAAATATTCATATGGACAATAAGCATTCCATACTTAGTCGATGGATTAAACCATGGATTAAAGTTAGTCCGCTTTCGAGAATACCACCCTTTATCATCTTCATTCTCTTTCATGGCAACAGATTTTCCGGACAGACAGCCAACAGTTCACCTACGACACGCCCCCACCGTTCGTCATCCTCACAGCTACAGATAAAAACTTCATAGACCTGGCGGAGAATTGGCGCGAGAGCATACGACGACTCGGGCTATCCTATGACGTACTACTAATGGCAGAGGATGAGGAATCGCACAAGTGAGTAGAATCAATGAATTCCAGAGAATACTATTAACCGGTCATTAGTAAAAATCATGTTATAAACCATCATTTTATACAAACGAATAATAATATGATATATATACTTATGAAATAAGGTAGGCCTACATCCCAACATTTACGTGTTCTCTTACCTCTTTATCAAATTCATAAGGTATATAATGCATTATAATTAGCTTTGTTATGCAATGACCAGAACTATTACATGGTATGCCATTTCGTGGCGAACCTAGGGATATATAGAATTCAATATTTCATAAAAATGATGAGAGAGATAGCTGCTTTGGAACCGGTAGCGATCATACGTAAAATACAGTATACACTGCCTTAAAAATCACCAAGAGAACAAAGATTTGTCTTTATTTTCATAGATATTTCTTCGAGCGAACCACTGAGAGGTTTCGAACCGTTCTATCCACCCAGTTCGCATTGCCCGGAAAACTCGCCAAAAACATCTCCACGTACCAGCAACTGATTCGCCGACGAACCGTCTACATCCTTTCAATCCTTCAGTCCGGATATGACGTACTACTCGTTGACATCGACGCGGTTTGGTTTAAAGACCCCGTCAAGCTAGTACTCGACGAATATGATAAGTACGACATATGGCTCGCACAGGGAAAGCAGGCGCGTTTCCCTTGCCCGTGTTTCTTCTACATGAAATCTACCTCAGTTGTGATTAAGATGGTTTACGACTGGATCGAAAGACTAGCCTATTATGGGGGCAAAGTGGAAACGGACCAAGTAGCGTTGTCTTTTATTCTGGCGGCGAATAAACGAAATTTGGGTATCAAATATTTCGATTATTACGAATTTCCGATTGGGAAACAGTTTTTCAATTGGACATGGCATGATCAGTTTGCTGATCGTGTGTATATAGCGCATGGGAACCATTTAGGGAGATCGGTCGGAAAGGTTTCGAAATTCAAGGAATTCAAGGTATGGCTTATTGATGACTAGGCTTTACCTTCAACTAAGACGAATGAACTGAGTTTGCAGATGCGGTCAGAACTCTAACTCTAAAAGGAAGCACGTCAGTTGTCACGCATAAAGGCTTGGTAATTACATGGCGTTGTAGGCCATCGCAAACAAAGTTGGTGGCCAGATGCCATTATTGATTACTAACTATATAGATTATCAGTTGATTACTGGTCTCTACTGGATAATCAACTAGTATATCAACTTGTAAATCTAGTGGTTTTTAAATGGTAAATCAACTAGAAATATAAACTGGTCTCAGATGTCAACGGGTTTTTCAACTGGGTTTTCAACTGGTCCCATTTAGCGGCGTTTCAATGTCTATATTAAAAAACAGTTTAAAATATTGGTTTCAACTAGTGTCAGTTGCAAACTGGTTTTAACTGGTTTCGACTTGGCACTTGCCAAGTTGATGTGCGTATGCGCGTAATACACTTTACGTCATCATACATTAATGCAAACGCCGCTGTTTCGTCGTGTCGCCTGTAAATGCAGCTAAGCGAAATGTAATGGCACAAAGAGACGCTCCCGGAAAGCAAATTGCATAATTGTTGTTTTAACATCATAATAACTCTATTAGGAGATTGAGTTGGTAAGTGCATATACCAGGTTTGACGAAGCTTTCCGTTAGCTGAACTATCATACAGATAATATCAAACAAGAATTGTTAATTAAGAAACTAAAACGTAACACAAGTTCCAAATTGCGAGACTGTAGGCCTGCAACATGTTAAGGACGTATTAGAAGTCATAACCTTTACTTGCATACATTCGTAGTACAGTAGTATATGCCACGGGCTAGTTTATAGATCTTATTTCCATGTGTTGATCGAACAGTGTCGCAGAAGAGAGGATGAAATGTTCATGTCTTTCAATCATCTCGTTCTTTAATTAAAGAATGATATTGTAATAAATGCTTTTAACAATTGACCTAGTCTTTTTCAAGTTGATTCTTTATTTCAAGTATGCAGATATGCGGTTTGTGTCAAAAGATTAATGCGCTTATGTGCAACAATAGTTTTAATATTATTGATTTACCAAATGCTTGAGTCGATAGTGGCCGGGGAGCGTTATTTTTTTCTGCGGCACAGATTGGGGTTAGGTGCGTGTTGAGTCTATGGGAAAGTTTAGGGTTAGGGTTAGGGTTAAATCAAGACCTCTTCTTTAAAAAAAGCCCCAATCTGTGCCGCAGAAAAAATGACGCAGCCGGGGATGGGAGAGGTCGGCACATGCAGATGTTATACGAGTAGGGAAATCAAATAGAGTGTTTCGTATAAAGAATTTGTTTCCGAAAGTATCTAAATAAAAAGTTGGAAGAAGGAAAATAAAACAAAACAAATATTGCAAGTGTGTCCAGGTGGGGTAATTGTTCTTTTTTGTTTCGTTCATGAACTGGTCATCTTAAATTAATTCATATTATAAACCACAATTGCATAAAATTGTTGAAACCCATATCATGTCAATGAATATTTGGATATTAGATATCTTTTCATCAAGGTTTTTAATGAATAACTTATCATGGGCGTTCCCAACTCAAGCTATGCTTTTCGGGTTTTCGCCTCCTTCTGTTTCCTGAATTATTTACTGTATACTCTATGTTGAAATCCTTGTTACATATATAATTTATATATACATCGTGTTTCATATTGTACTGTTGAGAAGGAAATAAATGTTAACAAATAAAGAAATTGAGTGACTGAGATAAGTTTTGTCAGGTAAAGCATCCTTAATTATCAGAACCTTAGTGGCTTATCGATAGGACATCATCAGTAACAATAGTATATGAGAAGAGAGAAAATCATCGCAAATACTGCCAAGAAACCAGCTGTAATTTCACTCCAACAATTTCCTTCATTATTCATTATTATATTCGTGTATTTCAGTAGGTGACGCACAGGGGTATTGGAATTGCCTTCGTTTTTTGTATTTTTCCTTCAAATGTTCTTTTATTGATTTCATTCAATGCATAAATCATGCCGCTCAAATAAATTATCGTAAATACAATGTCCGAGAAACAGTTAGAAAAGAAATAAAATATTTGCATGTTTATCTCAGAATTATTATTTTAAGTTTATTTGTATGGAAGCAGAAAAATAAGAGAAACAGAGTGGCGAAAATTTGAAATAAAACGGATCAATGATACGAAGAATATTACTCTTTCAAATATAGTATACTATAGTCTATGCGAATCTCAAATATCTCAGAATATAATTAACTTCTGTTTTTCTCTGATTTAACTGAACTGAACACCATTGATCTCCCCGCGTCATCCGCCTCTGTCTCTCTGTTTCTCTTTCTTTCTCTCTCTCTCTCTCTCTCCCGTATCCTCTATACAGGCTTGCTCCAATCTCTCTCTCTCTCTCTCTCTTTGATATACCTGCTTCCTGTCTATCTCTTCACCCTGGTTCTCCCCCTCTCTCTTTCTCTCTGTTTCTCTTTCTTTCTCTCTCTCTCTCTCTCTCTCTCTCTCTCCCGTATCCTCTATACAGGCTTGCTCCAATCTCTCTCTCTCTTTGATATACCTGCTTCCTGTCTATCTCTTCACCCTGGTTCTCCCTCTCTCTTTCTCTCTGTTTCTCTTTCTCTCTCTCTCTCTCTCTCTCTCTCTCCCGTATCCTCTATACAGGCTTGCTCCAATCTCTCTCTCTCTCTTTGATATACCTGCTTCCTGTCTATCTCTTCACCCTGGTTCTCCCTCTCTCTCTTTCTCTCTCTCTCACTTTTTTTTCGTAATTACCCCTCTCACAACATAAACAGAAAATAACACGAGGAGGCATTATTACGTCATTCCATTTAATGAGACCGTTTTGTAAACTATGTGTCAGAGAATAAAGCATAAAATAAAACTTAGTCAGCATCATAGCTATATATTATTATACAGGCGCGGAGCTAGGATCTTATTTTAGGGAGGGGCGGTAGTGAGCAAGAGAATCACTTAAAAGCGCGCTCATTAGGGGGGTGTGGGTGATGGGCCTCCCGCGCGAAGCGCGGTAGCTTAGACGTTTAATTAAATTATTATTAAAAAAAGACGATTTGCTGTACCGTTTTCGACTCTTAATAAGCCCTATTCATCTTAATTCAGTTTCTCCCCCTCCCGCGCGAAGCGCTTAAGCTTTGACGTTTCATTAAATTATGAGGAAAAGCAGACGATTCGGTGTACTGTTCTCGACTCTTAATCCTTATCTGAATGAAGCTTCCCCCTCCTGCGCGAAGCGCGGAAATTTTGACGTTACATGAAATTATTAGAGAAAGAAGATTATTCGTCGTACCGTTTTCGACTCTTAATAAGCCCTATTCATCTGAATTCAGTTTCCCCCTCTCGCGCGTAGCACGAAAACTTTGACGCTTCCTCATATTATTAGAGAAAGAACACGATCCGTTGTACCGTTTTCGACTCTAAATAAGCCCTATTAATTTTGTCTGAATTCAGATTTCCCCTCTCTCGCGAAGCGCGGAAGCTTTGACGTTTCCTTAAATTATTAGATAAAGAAGACGATTCGTTGTACCGTTCTCGACACGTCTAAATGAAGTTTTGCCCTTACGCGCGAAGCGCGGAATTTTTGGCTTTTCATCACAATATAGAGAAAGGAAGACGATTCATCGTACCCTTTTCGACTCTAATTAAGCCCTATTCATCTGAATTCAGTTTTCCCCTCTCGCGCGAAAGCTTTGACGTTTCCTCAAATTAATAGAGAAAGAACACGATTCGTTGTACCGTTTTTCGACTCTAAATTAGCCTTATTAATTTTGTCTGTATTCAGTTCCCCCCTCTCTCGCGAAGCGCAGAATCTTTGACGTTTCCTTAAGTTATTAGAGAAAGAAGACGATTCGTTGTACTGTTTTCGAATCTTATTAAGCCCTTTTCATCTGAATTCGGTTTCTCCTCCCGCGCGAAGCGCGAAAGCTTTGACGTTTCCTTAAATTATTAGAGAAAGAACACGATTCGTTGTACCGTTTATCGACTCTAAATAAGCCTTATTAATTTTGTCTGTATTCAGTTTCCCCCTCTCTCGCGAAGCGCGGAAGCTTTGACGTTTCCTTAAGTTATTAGAGAAAGAAGACGATTCGTTGTACTGTTTTCGAATCTTATTAAGCCCTATTCATCTTAATTCGGTTTCTCCTCCCGCGCGAAAGCTTTGACGTTTCCTCAAATTATTAGAGAAAGAACACGATTCGTTGTACCGTTTTTGACTTTTAATAAGCCCTATTTGTCTGAATTCGATTTCCAATTCTCGCGCGATGCGCGGAAGCTTTGAAGTTTCATTAAATTATGAGAAAAAGCAGACGATTCAATGTACTGTTCTCGACTCTTAATCCTTATCTGAATGAAGCTTCCCCCTCCGCGCGAAGCGCGGAAGTTTTGACGTTTCATTAAATTATTAGAGAAAGAAGTCGATTCGTCGTACCGTTTTCGACTCTTAATGAGCCCTATTCATCTGAATTTAGTTTTCCCCCCTTCGCGCTTAGCGCGAGAGCTTTGACGTTTCCTCATATTATTAGAGAAAGAAAGCTATTCGTTGTACTGTTTTTCGACTCTAAATAAGCCCTATTAATTTTGTCTGTATTCATTTTTCCCTCTCGCGCGAAGCGCGGAAGCTTTGACGTTTCCTTTAATTATTAGAGAAGGAAGTCGATTCGTTGTACGGTTCTCGACTCGTCTAAATGAAGTTTCCCCTTCCGCGCGAAGCGCGGAATTTTTGGCGTTTCATCACAATATAGAGAAAGGAAGAGGATTCGTCGTACCGTTGACTCTTAAACCTTGTTTGAATTTAGTTTCCCCGAAAATGTTTAACCTCTGATTTCTTTAGCTGAAATTATAGGAAAGTGAAACAACGAGAAATACAAGTATTGTAGTTGTAGTCACTCTCGAAGTCGTCACAGCGGATAAGAAGTCACAGTTCGTAGGGAAAAAAACTTGTGGGCCGACCGACAATATACATCTCACCGACTTCAAACTTCTGCATTGATATAGTACACGAGGATCGAGCAAGAATACCGACAAAGCTGACCCGACACAGCAACATATTTACCCGTGTCTTTCTTGCTCCCTCGACGAGACGACTCCACCCAACTACCCCCTTCTCTCTTTTACTCCCACTTCTCCTCTCTCTCAGACTCTTACCTCCCCACTCTCTCCTCCCTTTCATCCCCCGTTTCTTTTGTTTCCCTTTCACTCTTTTTCTTTTTTTTTCTTCTTTTCTTTCTTTTCTTTCTTTTCCTTTCTTTCCTCTCGTCCCTCTTTTTCTTTTTTCTCTTTCTTTATTCTCTTTTCTTTCCTTTCTTTTCCTTTCTTTCCTTTTTTTCCCCTTTCTTTCTTTTCTTTTCCTTTTCTTTTTTTCTTTTCTTTCCCTTTCCCTCTCTTTTTTCCCTCTCCTTCCCCCCCTCTTTTTTCCCTCTCTTTTTTCCGCTCCCCCTTTTCTCTTTTTCCCGACGGCAGCGCAATTTTACCGACAATATCCTGACAGGTGGGGGGGGGGTGTCGCACCCCCCCCCCCTTTGGCGACGCCCCTGCACCAAGGCTGTCATCCGTCTCCGATCTAATCATTCTGCTGTATCTCAATATTGCGCAACCAATTAAGGCCAGCGAAAATGAAAATCTCTGTCCTTGGAACTTCGTGGTATTGATATTATTTTCTTTCGCACTGATATATTGAATTCGGTATTTGAGTAGAATTCTGTCAGATGTTGGTGTTGGCTCAGTCAGTAGAGCGTCCGCCTCACAACCGGGAGGTCGTGCGTTCGAAACCCGGCCGCGTCACCAAAAGACATAAGACGGGAGATGCTACCTTGTTTGGCGCTCAACAGTAAGGTATAGAGCAACGTCGATCTGGCGCTGCTCAGTGTCTGCCGTGCTCACGAACAATTGGGCAAAAGGAATTTCATTTTCGGTTTAACTTAATAATATTTGGAGAGGACTTTAAAAGATTAAATCAAAAGATTATCAAGCCACCTCTGTTTAAATCTCCCACATCTGAATTAGACAACTTGTTTTGCCAATATGATTCTGTTCTAAATGACCTTAAAAAAATCATGCACCTTAAATACCTAGCACAACATGTAGCTGTTGGCCTGACTCACCGGGGATTAATGATTATATAACAATCATTTTCTCTCGGCTTCATACGCCTTGTACAAGATAGGTCGTATTAGAAATGTTCTTAAAGTTGATATTCATAGGAGATCTCTAAAAAAAATCCACCGAAACGCTTATACACGCATTTATCACGATAACAATCAATCTATTCGGTAGCCTTCGTAAAGCGTTGGTCACATCCCACCGTGCGTGTTTTTAGTCCGTACGGTTTTTGGGGAGGCCACGGCCGCCACGTTTTTCTGAAAACGTAGGGAGGGAGTGGCAAAGGCAGGAAGGGAGTACCGGCAACGCGCGTCACACGCACTGTGTAAGTACGTGGCCCGCACGCCACGCCTGGCCGTGAACGGTTGCGTGCATCGTAAGTTGCGCACGTGGTAAGTGCGTTGTACGTGCTTACAACGTGCTTACAACGTACAGTCTCCGTGCGGTTGCCACGTTATCGTACGGAGGCCGTACTTACAAGTGCTGCTCACGTACGGTGTCCTTACTCACTCGCATGTTGTAAGTGCGTGCACGTGCGATGAACTCGTGTTTATATATAGGACGACATTCCGATGTTCTCCAGAAGTCCCAGCTGTTGCTGCCTCAAGATGCCGCCCATTCCACCGAAGAGACTATCTACTGCATCAGTGCGAACAATGTACGTTGTAAGTGCTTACTCGGTACGGTCCACGTGAGTTCTGCGTGCTCATTGGATAGCTAAACTGGGGAAGTGGCGAGTAAGCACGGACCACGCACTTATAACGTGCGCCTTTAAAAGACGCACGGAGTCAGTGCGTTGTGCGCTCGTTGGCAGTACCGGGCACGCACGTCACACGCACTGGGGTGAATCGGTAGCCCGAACGCAGCCCGAACGCAGCGAAAGTTCCTCATGCACTAAAAGTGCTACGGTGTGTCTGCGTGCTCCCAAATCCGTACCGAGGCGGTACTCAACACGTACGGATACCCAAATTTTGCCCACGTTTTTGCACGTAGACAGCACGCACTTGCAAGTACGGCGGGATGTGACCACCGCATTATGGCCTTCCGGACTCACGCAGAGAATCCAAAACTCTGCCAGGCTTGTAACACGCACACGTTCTTATGAACACATCACTCCACTACTTCGCAATTTGCATTTATGGTTACCGGTGATGTACCGCATCATGAGCACAACCTTGGTTTTAAAGGGATAGTTGAGTTCTGTTTTTAGACCGCAAATGCCTTCAAAGTGCATGATTATTCTTATCTATGACATTTATAGTGCCTTTTTAAAACCTAAAATTGCTATGAAGGTAATTTTAGACCCCAAAATGTGTGAAATTTAGCCAATACGATCATTCCAATTCAGCTCCACTTTAAAAAAAAAACAAAACGGTGACCGTTAATTGATTATTTAAATAAAAATAACAATTCATGAGCCGGCTAATTGTGGGTAATATAAGCAACACGAAAATGCCAACAAAAAAGCCTACATCGGCATTGGCTGAAATACGACGTAAAAGGCGTTATTTCGGTTTTTTCAAACTTTTCAAATTATCTAATATTTGTGGTCGTACACAAGTATTAGAAATTGTTATATTTCAGCCGTCTCTGAACCGATTTTGATCAAACAAAGATGATGTTGTCATTCAAATTTGACACTCAGTTTTTCATTATCTCACACAGGAAATATTTTGTGTAGCGCCCTCTGCAACAGAACTCAACTATACCTTTAATTTTATGTATTCATGAAGTGGCATCAATTTGTCTGCGAGAACTAATCCACGAATACAAACTCTCACGCACTTTACCATCATCTTCACAATTCATAATTGATAAGAGCAATAATGCTGAAGAAGGCAAAAAATGAAAATACTAAAAGCAGTACAGACCATAATACACACACTTACAAAACTGTAAACATCAAACAGATACACTTTAAAATGAAGAACATGTACATGTAAGCAATTTCGTTTGGATGTTGTTTATTTTGTCTACTGTATCATGCTTGTTACCTGAAAGAATTGTCGTTTTTATGGACAAGAAAGAATTGTCGTTTTTATGGACAAGAAAACATGGAAATTAACAGCTAAAAAAGGAAGTCTTAAATTCTGGCCACAAAATGAATAAGTTAAAACAGATTATTACACCGAACACTGAACAGTACGGTCATATTATTATTTTTTTTCTTAAGAAGGGGGGAATAAAGTGTAAACAATTCTCAAACTTGCACCATCTTGCCAAGTTATAACTGATCGATCTTTGCAAATAGAAATTTACATTTATTTGCCTTCTTACTTTTTGACAGTTAGTGTCATGAGGCCCGTCTTCACTATCTCGAGATTGCCAAATATCCAGCTATTTGAACAATCCTGATCGCGAACTATCTAGCTAGTTTGCGTCTTCATCAGACCGAAGTAGCAATTAGAAGGATATTTGGTCAGGATTGTCATCCCAAGATATCTTGGGATAGTTTGCAAAATATCCCACTATTTGGCAAAATATCCAGCTATTTGTCCCGTGCGTCTTCACTAGACCGAAGATTCGCAATACGCGCTAAGGCTGAGAAAAATATCTCAAGCTAATTTCTCAAGGTCGAGTTTTAAGTTTGAGGTCGAATCTCGAGATAGTGAAGAGCCGATTTGTTACTTCAGGATTATTTCCCAAATCAGAAATAGCGGGCTATTTGGCAATCTCGAGATGATGAAGACGCGCTTATTGTAAACCTTAACATAAAGAAATTGTTTCATTACTGAGAGAGAAAAAAAATGTTGCAATGAAAGAACAATACAAGTGGTGCCAATTTGGAGAAAAAAGAGCTGCATAATAATCATAATTATCATCATAATGATAAAACGCTTCCCATATTGGTTAAAAGAGACATAACAAGAGAGCACTATTTCTCGGTAATACACCACAAATGACCCCCTAACAATCGGTGCTAATTTCCATAAGTATGTTACAGTATATCATGATATAGTAAAGACGTTGCAAATAGTATAGCTTGCTTCTAAAAACACAAAAAATAACAAGTTAAGAATGTTTTCCACGGTTGTTTTGTACAGAATATTGGCAATACACAGAGACAGTATGAACATGACGGAGAAAGAAAGCGGACAAAATATACAGTTTCTCATTGTACCCTCAACAATTGCTGTGGTAGACAAAGGAACATCCCTCCGCTGCTATTAGTAAAATGTGTAGAGCAGGTGAATATGCATGTGACTCCTGTTCTACAGATTTTTACATAACAGCAGTGAAGGGATGGATGTTCCTTTGTATACCACAGCAATTGTTGACAGTTTGTTGAGGGTACAATGAGGAACTGTGTATTTTGTCCTCTTTCTTTGTCCGTCATATTCATAGTGAGATCTTTCCCCTAGCTTTCCTAAATATGTATACTCACTGTATGAAAGTCAAAAGAACAATATAAACTTGAGATTTGCACAGACATTGAAACTAAAACAACATGACAATATATAGACAGTATATCAATCAAACTATAATAAACAGTCATATACTTAGTACAGTTTATACATATGTCCATGAGTTAATACAATGATCCCCTTTGCTTAAAAAGGGCGTATTTGATGTTTAAAAACTTTTTTTCTTCACTTCAAGCTTATCTTGAGCTCTGGTATTGGCATTGTATGTCGAGAGAACATGGCTTTAATTCATTCTGGATTGTTTATCCTGCAGTAAATTGATTGTTTGAAACAGTAAAATAACAAAAACCTAGCTGGAAATCATCTTCAACTCTCATTTGCACACAGTGACCTGTGTTAAGCACATGATGGCAGGCCTACATATACTTACCTTGATTTCCTTATATCTTTCTATGCTCGTTACTCAACCCCTTTGAATTTTCTACCAAAATCGTTTGGCACATGTCATTTATTTGTAATCTTGTACATTCAGTGCAAGTTTTGTTGGATTCTGTGAGAATTTATCTTCTATCATTACCACAACTCAAGCTTATCATTCAGCATCGATCAGATATGAGAAGGTAACAGAATTTTTGAGATCTAAGTTGTTCTAGAATTCAGCTGTCTGCTTTTATCTACAATCTGGGGCCTGTTTCATAATTTTTTTTATCTATAACAATTTCTTAATTTCTATGATAAATTTGCTCTCAGCCAATCTGATGTCTTGATTTCAGTAGCTTATGACAGTAGCTTGTAACTTGTTATTGATAACAATTTTTATGAAACGGGGTCCTGACTAAAAAGGACCTCCGTTCAAAACTGCATTTTGTATGGTGACATTAAAGAGAACGTTTTCTGGAAAAGGTGAAAAATAATTTTGGAGGTTTTTGTCTTTAGACATTTTACTCATTCTTATTATGTTATTGTTGAAGAATCTTGTAAGGGAAAAACAAGGTCCCCAGAATAGGATGGCTCTTCAAATAATGTCCAATTCGAAATATGACATGGAATAGCTAAAGTGTTGTGGACAACAATTCCATTACACATAGTCACTCAATCCCATATACACATTTATGCGTACAGTACATGTGGCTTTCGGCAAGACTGTGCCAATTTCTTATCGTTTTGAAAATTCCATGACTTATAGAATTCACCAATACTTAGTTATGTGCTACATGGTCAACCTTTACCAAACACTTCTAGATAGTTTGTTGCATAATGAAATTGCATGACCAGGGGGGTGTTTCACAAAGATCCTAAGTTGAACTTATCTCCATGGTGGACTTAAAAAGTATGGACAGCCATTGGAGCCTTAAAATGAAATATATTCAAAAGCAGAAAGTATTTTAGACTTTTTATAAATTCCACATCCAGAACATGAAATCTCCTTGATGAAAGAAAATATGAATGATTTGAATCAACATTTTATGCCTTTCAAAATAACTTTTACAAAATATTTTCAAAGATGATAATGGCTTTCCATAACTTTAAGTCCAAATTAGAGATAAGTTCAACTTTGGATCTTTGTGAAACACCCCCCCCCCCCCCCCCCCCCCCCAAGGCCCTGTTCCATCGAATGTCTTACCAGTAACAAGCTACAATAACTGTTATAAGCTACTGAAATCGTAGCATTTGATTGGCTGGGAGCAAACTTGTCATAGAATTTTATAATTTGTTATAGAAAAAAAGTTTTATGAAACAGGCCCCTGAAATCAACTTTGTCTTTGAAGGTCGCACCCCAAATGAGAATAATTTTATCTCATGGACTGATTAAACCTGTCATAGAATTTTATAATTTGTTATAGAAAAAAATAATTATGAAACAGTCCTCTAAACTCAACTTTGTCTTTGAAGGTCGTTCCCCAAATGAGAATAATTGTATCTCATGGACTGATACCCGACTGTGAAAACCCAATTACAGACCATCCGACCCTACAGCAAATACATGTATGACATTTGACAGTAGATGGCGACCTTCGGGGACGATAAGACAAGGTTTCTTCCGGCTCCATATTGAATGTACAGCAGTGACAACTAATTCCTTATTTTACTAAACTATTGTTCAGGTTTCAGGTTTGTACATGTAGTCTCTGGTGTAAATGGAGCCATTGCAAGCCCTATGATGCATCCACACTTGTAAAAGTACACAAATCCACGCAGGACTAGATCGTCTTGCAGTGACGATATCCTTAGTTACACTCGGTCCGTCTTTTGCTGGGAATCCTGGGGTGTGTTTACATTTGACAGGACGATTAGATGAGATCTTTGTATGCACCATCATGAATTTAGACACTTAGACAATGCTGATTTAAATCTGTTTCCATGATTTAGAACCAAAAACTAGATCCAAGGCTCCCTCTATGTTTGAAAATAGTAATTAACTGTTATCTACTGCGTGGACAATTACAGACACAGTTCCATTTTTTGAGACTGTTGAAAAGCTATGAAGCTTGTATTAAAAACAAAGAAATGCATGAAATATATATTTATAATGTTCTTTAAGCATTTAAACAACACCGATGACAACAACAAATATTAATGTAGAGATTACATTTTTTGGCCAAAAAAACAAAATAAAAGATACGCGACCACGGAAGAGCCTGACGCAGAGATTTCCCTTTCTTAGTGTCACTTGCACGATCCAATCCAAAGATGACGGGACACAGGGTATGTTTGCATTCAAAATGCAATAGCTTCCGATGTTATTGCAAAATCACAAGTCCTGTCAGGTTTCTTGTACATGTAGTCTCTGGTGTAAATGAAGCCATTGCAAGCCCTATGATGCATCCACACTTGTAAAAGTACACAAATCTGCGCAGGATTGAATCGTCTCGCAGTGACGATATCCCCAGTTACACTCGATCCGTCTTTTGCTGGGAATCCTGGGGTGTGTTCACGTTTGACAGGATATATTCACTACTGTGATAAACAGAGCATGGCCGCGTTCACCTCCAATTCAGTCTGAACACAGCTCTGCGCCGTAGGTAGGAGTTGTATAAACACGAGGGGATTTGCAGTGGAATGCATTCACACGACACCTTGAGAAGAAGTCTCACCGATTGACAAGAACTGACAACCCTCTTTAATACAGTCTAAAGTTGTTCACATTGATTAAAAACACTTGACGTTTGCAGTTTGATTATAGTTACTAGCGTGAACACAGCCGGCGTTCTTGATGGAATATACACATAAATTACCATTATAGTTTTGAAGTGTTTACACGGTACTGTTTGCATAATTTCCGGGTCGTCCTCGAACGCAATCACAGAGACACCATGTGACGGTAGGGACCTTGGTATCGCAGGTACTACAACAAAAACATAAACAAATAAAAAAAATTATAACAGACCAAGATTATCAAATTATTTTTTTAAACAATGTATTTTCTCAGAGAGTTACAGATCATATGCTTTGAAGACAAATGTATGAACAAAAGAATAGGAAATATGTTTAACTATACATAACTATTTCTTGGCGGTCAAAAAGAGAAATGAAAGAAATAAAGACAACATTCAGTTGCAAAGTTATGCACAATGGTGGATTCCTGATTGAACAGATAATTCAGAAACAGCTGTGCAAATCAAGAGAGTTGCATAGCCAGGATTGATGCTCCAACTTCTAATGGGTTATAAGAAACGGGTTACTGCATCAAGGGAATAGCAGGGGAGGGGGCAGGATGGTGGTAGGAAGGGGTGAAGAAGGAAGTAGCATAGGGGTTAATGCTTACATGAAAGTAACAAGGGAGGGTCGCCTGCTACCACCGCTTGCGGTATCTGAGAGAGGGAGTGATTCTCTTCTGGAGAGAGGAGCAGAGGGTGGGAGGGAGAGGGAGGGGGGGGGGAGGGGTAGGAGGGGAGAGTGAGGTAAGACGTTGATATGAAGGGGCAGGGCAGGTTTAATGCTTACCTGTATAACAGGGGAAGACCGACTTGCTACTATCTCTTGCGGTAGCTGAGAGAGGGGGCAATTCTCTATACTTATAATCACGCTAATGAGGAGGGGGAGGAGGGGGAACAGGGTGGGGATAAAAGAATGCTTACCTGTATAACGAGGGAGGGCCCGCCCGCTACCACCTCTTGCGGTATCTGAGAGAGGGGGCAATTCTCTATACTCATGATCTGGAGAGAGGAGCATAGGGCCAGCTCAAACGGGAGATGATTCAGGTTGAGATTGTCATTGATGTACAGCTGTTGTAGCTGTTCCAGTGAGCCTGTATGAGAATACAATCTTTTACAATCAGACTATCACTAACAGCATTATTTCTGGCAAATTTGTTGTGATATATTTTTAGACGTGTCATAGACGAGCGGTTTAAGCACTCTACTTGAAATGGAAATGTTGTCGGTATAATCCCGACATGGCATTAATGTCCCTTGGCACAGCATTAATCTACATTTGCTACTCGATACTAAGGAGAAAAATGGGGACCTGATAGGATGATGAATAGAAAGCTTTGAGTGACCAGTTAATATCATACTCAATTTCCCCAATAGACTAGTGTTATAAATTGAAATTTCGATTTCCAATCATAAATATCTTGATAATCAGATAGGTGATCGGCTTGTAAAAGTCATGGGATTCCAGACTGACCCAAAGGCTTATACTTATGATTGCAGCATGAGCTAAATCCAGGATTTGTCTTCAGAATCTGAGGCAATGTTACCGAGTCACTTTAATATTCAACAAATATTTACACTGTGGAGGTAGTAAAAACACTGTTTGGGTGATGAGAGCACTCACCTATTTCTTCTGGTAATGAGGCCAAGTTGTTCTCCCCTGCTTTCAGGTACACCAGATTAGACAGTCGACTATGGGGGCAGAAAAGAACAGAAGAGCATTAGATAAACATGAACAAGTACAGTTGCAGGGGACCAATCATCAAATGTTATCGCACGCTCTCTGTAAGGTGAAGTCACGCTCACTTGCTCCTGCCAGGCTCTTTTAGCGCTAATTTCCTGCACTGACCATATTCCTAATCCCATGGCCCTTAACCTACTCTAAAGCAAAATTGCAACCCTAACCCTATCCTTTTATCTTCCACGAAATAAAGCCAATAGCAATTATTGCAAGAGCAAGTATGCAATTACCACTGCATACATGCCAACATTTGAAAATCAGAAATCTGTACAAATTATGCTGTTTAAAAAAAAAAGAGGAACAATCCTAACTCTCCTATTCAATACTACAGACAAATTTGTACAGGAAGAGGAACACCTGCATTAAAATGATAATTATCTTCTCCCAAAAAGAGGAATGTTCCTCTTTAATCTGAACAGTTGGCATGTATGCCACTGCTACAATATAATCAAAATATGATCTTCTTCTACTTCACCTATAAACAAATTAACAGATAAAGATATTGTCAAAGAATGGAACCAGGCTCGACTAGCACTTGTGCTAACTTCTAGTTCCCATTAAGAACTTCACCTATAAACATCTATACTGTATATAGAGAAATCATAAGTTTGAATACACTCTCAATAAGCGTAACAGCACCATGCATATACTTACCCAATAGACCTGGGGAGTTGTGTGAGTTGATTTGTCTGTACAGATAACTTCTGAAGCTCTTTCAGGTAAGCTAAAAAATTAACAAAATTAATAAATAGTATACACAATAATCAAGTGTCAATCTTTCTCTTCCCAAGTGGGATTAATGAGTTGAAAATTAGATATCATGATAGTCATATGCTAATCAGAGCCAAATGAAATGCAGAGTCATAACATAAAACATACCATGGAAATGTTTTTGGGATGCTTACAAGTTGGCAGTACTGTGTGGATTTTTTAGGGTTGGGACCAGGATGGGACGGTCGATGATGAAATTTCAATAGCAAAGTTAGGACACAGCATGCTTTGTTTTTTAAAAACTTGAGGCTGAAACATGGGCCAAGATGACCAAAGGTGTTTCCATTTTCTGGAAGAAAATAGAAACCTTCATAGCCAAGGATTGCCTGACATAGGAACAAGTATATATGCAGACAGGATTCCAACTAATTTAGTTTATTCATTAATAACAGGTTAAGGGAATAACTCATCACTAGGTCCCTAGGAAAGAAACATCCATACATTTGAATAATGATGTAAATCGGTCAATGCTGACTATTCCTAGCGACTTATTCCATTAACCCGTCGTTAATACAAAAATTTTGTCACTAGGTGGTTCCCAGGAAAGAAACATCCATATATTTGAATATTGAAGTAAGCTGGTCAATTCTGACTCACCTAATTCTGATGGCAATGCCTCCAGCCTGTTCTCCTCTAGATCAAGCTCTCTCAGCCTACTCAGGTTCCCAATCCTGGTCGGAAGTCTCTGAAAAAGACAAAATCCCCACAAGAACTCATCAATTAAGACCTCACTATCCAGTCTTAAATCATAAATATGTTTCCCTGAAAAAATGAATACCAGAGATTCATTATCATTCAAAGGACACTTAATTTGATTTGACATACATTTGAAAGGTGTTGTAACCATTCAATCTCTATGCTTATCTTTCATCACCTTTTTTTTGTTCATTCTTTAAACTGTATAATATTTTGTAACTTGTCTTTGATAAAACATTGCTTTATTCTTTTTCATGTTAAGCTTGGATATGATAACCCTGGCTTTAGCTCTGGCAGCTGTAATCATTAAGGTATTTACAAGACATGTCGTAGTCGAGTGGTTTAAGCACTTGACTTGAAATTCAAATGTCGTTGTTCGATCCCCGACACGGCACTAATGTCCTTAGGCAAGGCATTAATCTCCATTTGCCACACTCGACCCAGGTGAGGTGAATGGGTACCTGGCAGGAATCAATTCCTTGAAATGCTGGAGCGCTGTAATGGCAGCTAGGCTAAAGCCGAGGTAATAATTGAATAGTGCACCTCGGAATAGAATTATCGTGATAGAGGGCGCTATACAAATGCCTACTATCATTATTACATAACTAGCTTACCCTGAGGAGATTGTTACTGAGGATGAGAACCTCCAGTGATGTCAGGTGCTCGATGTCCTCAGGCAGCTTACTGATCTGATTGGTGCCCAGGTTCAGCTCAACCATGCTCGTCCAGCTGTTCACATCTAAGATTCAACAAACAACAAACAAATAAATAAATGAATAAATGAAAAATAAAATAAATGTTTCATTGGCCTTACTTTCCAGAAATAAACAACAGGAGCAACACGTTTCCAATGACATAAAGCCATAGGCCATAGGAGGTTTAACTTAACCCATGGTTTAAAACCTCATTAAAATAACCAATGGATTAAAAGTCAGTGCCGAATCAGCGTACCTTGCCTTGCGCGCATCTAATATTGGACCTCTGACTGTGTCGCGCTTATTTTGCGCTAATTTAGTCCTTTGTCTGCGAAATAGAAATAAGGCATTGGGTAACACTTGGTTGGCAAGCTGACTATGAGATGGTGCAGTGCGATAAAAAGTATGCTAGGACAGATGGCTTATTAGTTAAGTATCGCTTTAAAGCCCGTCTGCACTAATTTGGACAGGGGGATTAGACCTCCCTGCAAGGTCACGACAGGTGGTTATCTCATCAACTCAGCTCTCAATTAACATTAGAAAAGGGGGATCATTGGGGACCAATGGGTACCGATTAGGCATTGTTGGCTGTATAGAGGGCGCAAGTAGCTATAAGTAGTGCAGTGGGGCTTAAAAGTGTGATGTACGGACTCACCTAGTGGCAGTGCTGTTAACTGATTATCCTTCATGTTGAGTTTGGTCAAGTACTTTGATCGGCTGAAGATCCCAAAGGGGATCTTATTAATCTGATTGTGATCCATGTTAATTGTCTGTCAATGAAAGAATGAAATCAAAGAAGAAAATAATAATAATATTCCACTTATATAGCGTTTTAATATATTGATGATGTCTCTAAGCGCCAAACAGATATATCATAAAATCCATGTGAGAAGCATGTAAAATTCAGTACTGTAGAAGTCTTTTATGGTCTTTTTTATGGAACAATCTCCAGGAACATCTAAAAAACATTGACTCCATTGTTAAGTTTAAGATTGCTTTAAAGAAGCAGTTATTTAACATTTCATCCATTTTTTTTTATTTTTTATTTTTTCCCCCTGATACCCAGTACATCTTGTCTTTGTATTCTGTTGTGTTTTTCTCTAGAGCGCTATAGTCCGGCAGCCAAACCTGGATTTGGGGCTTAACCTTGTTTTGGTGAAATAAGTTTTTTTTTTAATGGATTCTGATTGTCTAGGTATCCACTATGAACAAGCAAAAAACTGGAGCTCCGTCAGCCTTGAGCAATTTGAGATATAAGCAAAAACAAAATGGCCGCCAAAATGGCGTTTTCTGCTCTAAAAATATGTGAAAATGTATACTTTGTCATGTTTTATTTCTGCATTTAGAACCCTTTTCTGAATTTTTTACCAGATATGATATATATGATACATATTTTGATAATTCTAAATATTATTTTAGATGGCAGAGCCCAATTTATACATTATTTATACAGGGTGATTCATAAAAAAAAGTGTACAAGAGATTGGCTGTTTGCGATTTCTACTTCGATAACAAGCAATCAATGTATACACACTCTGGCAACATATTTTGTGATATATATAAGCTGCATTTTAATTGAAGCTAATTGATGTCGCCTTTAGCAATTTGTGATTATAAGCAAAAACAAAATGGCCGCCAAAATGATGTTTTCTGCTTTAAGAATATGTGAAAATGTATACTTTGTCATGTTTTATTGCTGCATTAAGAACGCTTTTCTGATTTTATTTAACCAGATATGATATATATATATGATATATATTTTGATAATTCTAAACGTGGTTTTAGATGGCAGAGCAATTTATGTATTTATACAGGGCGATTCATAAAAAAGTGTACAAGAGATTGACTGTTTGCGATTTCTACTTCGATAACAAGCAATCAATGTATACACATATACGCTGCATTTTAATTAAAGCTAATTGATTTAGCCTATCATCTCAAAGCAAATGTATTTGTAGAGATACCCTGTTGAACATACACACATCTATGATGAACTGCTACGATTCAAGAAGTGTGCAGCTGTAGAGGCAGGGAAAAACACTGAACTGACAGCATTATCAAGTGCTGAAGATGGTCTTGTTCAGATCATAGTTGACAACTTCCCTTGCAGTTCTCATGACCCAGCCAGATACAAGCATGCACCATGATGATCAGCAAGAGATTTCACAACTGAAGAAGGCTGAGATGTCTAGAGATATTGACTACAAGCTTGACATCATGAGATACAATAGTCCAAGAAAACCAGATATGCCACCTGTCAAGAACCAAGTTCCACCACTTAGTGTTCTCGCTCATATAGTTTCTCGACAGAGACGTAATGAATGTGACCTCAGGTTCTTGGCAGATGTTGTGCAGCGTGATAACTGTCCTGAATTCAATGGATAATATACGCATTTGTGTCGCAATCAAGGAGAAGCCACACAACCAAAAACTAAAGCAGTGTATCTATCGTTGATTGATATGCCACCAGCACATCCAGACACAATAATGACAGCCATGAGCAAATCACAGCAGTTAAACAGAGAAAACTGGTCAATGTTCCACTGTCTTCACTGCAGATCATTAACTGTTCAGGGTTGCAGTAGAGGTACAACCTGATCAAACCAGTACTGATAATGATGCTCTATGTACGGGCTGAACGAGAATTAAAGTGATTGGCTTCTACACCTGGATGCAGTGAGGCTTATGATGCCCTGCTTCTTTGTGTCGGGACATGTAAACTACGCGCGATATCGGTTATTCTACCTTCGACGCATGGAAGCCCTACCAGGAGATGCACTCCAGTATTCCATGAAAGGGTCTCATGTGATGAGACACACTCAAGGCTTATGGAATGGCATATGGAGCGACATGGGCATGGTAAAGCTGGTGTGATTGGCATCACTCTAAAGCCAGAAACTCTCAAGACCTGCATGGGCCCTTAGCTTGCACATATGTATCAGATTTGTGGAAGACGTTCCAACTATGAGAGACAAGTCGGCTAGTTCTAAAACAGTGCACAAAGAAGAGGCTCCAGCAAGGATATCTGCAGACCAAGGTGAATCAGTAAATGTTGACAGAGTAGTTGAAACTGGTGCTCAGCAAATGGGTGAATTTGAACGGAAATTGCCTGGAGGTTTCTACGACACAATTTCGAAGAAAGTTCAAACCATGGCTGTCATGAAGAAATCGATTTTCAGAATTGACGTAGGCGATTCCAAGGTATACGATACCAGGTTGATATACTCTCGCATGATAGGTCTACAAGCAAGTTCCAGAGATGTCGAATTTCATGATGTAATCTCATGCGAGCTGTCGCCAATTCCTACAGCTCTGTTTGATGTCCAAGGCCGCTTTGAAGAACCAGAGACAAAGGTTGAAGTATCAGCTAGACACACGACACTTGAAGAAACGTGTAGAGTGATCGATGGATGTGCTCTCCTTTGGATTCCTAATTGACCTTCATCATCACCAACACGACAACCAACAGTGATGGACTTTGTATCGAAATTCAAAGGCAAGATTGAAGAGAGACTTGGTCTTTGAAAGGTCAATGATTACAGTACCAAGTGTACAACCATGATATCGAGAGGCAATGATGGTTGCAGAGTTTTCCAACTGAGTCCAACTTCACCCCTTCCGTCTCAGAAACTGACTCTGACAGTCACAGAGAACAAGAAACAGTTGATTAACATCATTTGTCAACATCTGCAAGGTGATGCAGGTTTCATCATAAAACACAAGCTTGTGATCACCAGCCAAGATGGCACTCCTGTTCAACTAGGTCCAGGTGGTGTTCCAATCCAACGGCACGATATGGCCACATCTCATGAGGAGGCTGATGTGATTATTGTGCAGCAGGCTATTATCCTTGCAGATGAAGGACGATCCATCAGGGTGCTTGCAGACGACACAGATGTCTATGTTCTTCTGCTTCATATTTCTACCAAAAGCAAGGCCTTCAGTCACCCTTGATAATGGAGTCGCCCATCAGAGACAGATCTGTAATCGATATACATGCCACAGTGGACAGACACAGAGACATCATCCCTTTTATGTTAGCAGGTCACCCATTGACAGCTTGTGATACTGTTGGTGCACATTTTGGAGTTGGCAAAGGAACTTTGCTAAAGGTGCTGCGGCAGAAAAATGGGTTCCCATCCCCATCGATTGGAGACATACATGCAGATATGGCCGACGTGATGAAAGATGCAACAGCGCTCATAACATCATGATATGGACAACCCAATGCTACGACACTGTCAGATGCCCGACTGAATGTGTGGACTACACGGGTCGGGAAAGCAGGAGCTACCACACTCCAAATCTTGCTGCAATGCCACCAACAGCTGTAGCTTTCAAAGATAATGTTGAGCGTGCCCATCTTCAAACATGGATTTGGAAGAGTGCTTCGGAATTGAATCCATGGACATTGGATCCCACTGCATTTGGTTACATGAAAGACGAAGCAACAAAGTCACTCATCCCGGTAACCATTCCACCAAAATGTAAAACTTGCACCTGCAAACATACTGAGACTTTTACGTTGCAATTGTGCAAGTGACAACAAATGCAAATCTTCAGGATGTGGATGCAACAAAGCCAAATTAGCTTGCACAATGTTCTGTGCGTGCCATGCATCCGTGCGATGTCTAAATGATCAGACTCTGGCAGCAAAAAAATGTAAATAAAAATGACAGTGATGCATGAGCTCAGTTCAGCAAAGGAAGAAAAGGCGTATCCTTAAAAGAATTGCGTACAAGATAAATTGTGAAGGTAAAATTCCTCATGTCGCTATAAAATGGTAACACATTCATGAAAGAAGAGTGATCAAATTAGCATTTTTCACGAAATGGTATTTTCGGAATTCAAACCTATTGTGAAAACAAATGTTTATTACTATAGACTATTGATAGAAATTGTGTGATAAACTAACATTACCGCCATTTTAAATATGTAAATGAGCAAACATACAACAGCCTAAAGTCAAATATCCAAATCAATTCATCTCTGATTCATGAAGTACCAGTATACTACTCTGCCAATTTCCGTAATGTATAATACTTATGGCAAATGTTGCTTAAAATTTATCATTTTGGTGGCCATTTTGTTTTTTCCCATTATCTAAATTAGTAATTATTGACAAATGAGTATGACATAAGTATTTGGTACACTTGGGTATTCTAAGAATTAAAAACATAAGATAGAAAGAAATGAGTATAATACTATTTTATTGTGATTCTAAACTTAACAGCTGGCATTTATCCGCCATTTTGAATATGCAAATTAGCAACAATTACAATGGAAAATATGCTAATTAGGTCATATATGGTCATCTATGTTCATGTATGGTCACCAGGAATGTGTTGACAATGGTATTCATGAATTATAAGCACACCATTCTGCCAATATTTTGTAATGTATTATGAAATAATTCAAAATTTACTGAAAATAGGCTATTTTGGTGGCCATTTTGTTTTTGGCCATATCTTAAATTGCTCAACACTGACAAAGCTCCAGTTTTCTGTTTGGTCATCTGCAATGTCTAAGGAAACAGAATCCATCAAGAAAAAAACTTATTTCAACAAAACGAGGTGTAGCTCAGTGGCTGCCGGACTACTAATGCTATGGTCACATTACCCAAAAGTAGCCTGCTCGGCGGCCGAGCGGCGAGTTTTTAACCAATTCTGCCCGGCGGCCGCCCAGGCACCGCTCGTTTTTAGGGCATCGCTCGGTCGCCGCTGAAGTTTTAGCGCGGAGTTAAAATTTGGGCGGCGCCTGCTCACTTTTCACTCGCCGCCCAAAATACGTTCGGTGCCTGGGCGGTCGCCGCCCGGGCACCGACCTAATCGCTGGGCGATGCCTAATTCCAGCAGAGACCGAGCAGGCTACTGATCGGTCGGTCGCTGCTCTGATTTGTGACCATAGCTTTAGGGACATGTTTTATTACTATGTGTTATGTGCTCTACAAGAACGGTTAATTATTATTCATATTTTAGGTTGTATACCTCTGCCATCTGACTTGTTGAGAATTGGACTTCAATATCTATTATTAAATGACACCTCCCTAATCACCCTCCTAAAGGTGTTGTGGCCTAGTGGATAAGTCACTGGACTCAGCTTAAAATATCACGATTTTGGTTATATGTTTATATTGTATTTAACACCAATGGAAACCAAATGTCTGTAATTTCCATCTATGGACAATAACACTTGAATCTTCAATCAAAGAACTGATGTGAGGAATACTTACATCAACGGTTGCAAACTGCTGTGGCCCACCTACTGGATATGCTGTGAAGTTATTTCTTGACAAACAGATGCTTGTTAGCTTGTTTAATGAGCACAGAAGCCCCTCCTGTGATATAAATGAACCAGAACAAATTTTGTTAAGAAGGGTCAAACAGGACAGCAAAAGCAATATTGAACAGAGGGTGATACAAGACCATACTGCACAGCTGACCTGACCTATCAGATGGGCGGAAAAACTCTGTGCAGATTTGACAGGTGAAAAATTGAGGGACTATATTTAACTGAATACTATTATACAAGTACTTGCTGTCTGTAACATTCATTATATGCATTAATAAGTAGCACTTAGTGTAATCTTTGTGTTAGATAAAATGTTAAAGCTATCGCTGCCACCATCAGAAATTAGTGACTAATATGCTTCGCTCAACCTACACATGTAAGATGAGAATGAAAGATACAAACATTTAGAAATCGCTCCACATTTCCAGGGACACCTGGGGGATGTTTCACAAAGATCCCAAGTTAAACTTAACTCTAAGTTGGACTTTAATATTATGGAAAGCCATTTGTAGCCTTGAAATTAAATACATTCAAAAGCCAAAATTCAAGTATTTTAGATTGTCATAAATTCCACATCAAGAACATGAAATCTCCTTGATAATAGACAATATGAAGGATTTGAAT
Organism: Strongylocentrotus purpuratus; assembly: GCF_000002235.5. NCBI lineage: Eukaryota > Metazoa > Echinodermata > Echinoidea > Camarodonta > Strongylocentrotidae > Strongylocentrotus > Strongylocentrotus purpuratus. The sequence goes on from NW_022145606.1 coordinate 27,300,417, forward strand.
CAACATGTTACGCCTTTTAAAATGACTTTCACAAAATATTTTCAATGATGCTAACGGCTTTCCATAATTGTTAAGTCCAACTTAGAGATAAGTTAAACTTAAGATCTTTGTGAAATACCCCCTGTTCATGATACATACCGGTAAGATACCGATGTTGTTCCCCTCAACGTTAAACTCCTCCAAATTGACGCAGTTGCTGAGGCTCTTTGGGATGCCTGTAAGTCGGTTATACCTCAGGCCAAGACGGCTCAAGCATTTCAGGTTCCCGGTGGTCTCTGGTAGGTCCAGGAGCTCGTTGTGCTGCAGGTCCAAGGAGGACAACTGGGTACAGTTCCCGATTTCTGTTATGATATTATAATAATAATAATATATTAATTTGTAAAGTGCAATAACAATGTGGATATTTTCTACTGCGCTGCAAGAGCTCGGAAATGCTGTGCTATACATATCACATGAACAAGTGAGTTTTCAGTCTTAATTTAAAATGTTCTAGTGATGGAGCTTTCCTCATTTCTAGTGGTAATCTATTCCATAATCTAGGGGCAGCACAAAAAAATGACCGGTCTCCGAGGGCTACGTTGGTTTTATATGGGGGTATTTGCAACATAAATGTGTCTTGTGTACTACGAAGGTTACGACCATGAGTTTTAGACTTGATTTCCAACCATTCAGTAACATAACTACGAGTTTGACCATTTAAAGCTTTATTAACTATCATTAATATTTTGAATGTGATTCTCTGACGAACTGGCAACCAGTGTAGTTCCTTTAGAAGTGGAGTTATTTGAAAGAACTTTGGGAGGCTGCAAATTAGTCGTGGACATGTACTTTGGACCCGCTGTGACTTGGAAATTTGTGGGTCTGTTCAAGGGAGTAGGACAAAAATATCATGTTAAACCATTATCATTAGAGACGTTGTGGTTGAGTGGATTTGCACTGGACTGTGGATCACAAGGTCTGCAATTTAAGTCCCGCCGTGGCACTAATGTCTTTTGGCAAGACATTGATCTACATTTGCCACACTCAACCCAGGTGATATCAATGGGTACAGGAATTAATTCCTTGAAATGCTAGAGCCGTAATGGCAGCCATGCTAAAGCCAGGGTACTGATTGTGGAGTGTCAAGTCTTGATAGATATGAACGCTATACAAGAACTCATTATTATTATTATTAAAGGATAAGATAATAAGGATTGTCTTTCTCGCTCTTATTAACTTCCTTTCTTTCTTTTTTGTGATAACCATTATACCAGATTGGTTGATATATATGTTTTATGAATTTTGCAAAGCGAAATTAATTACAAGCATATTTTAATGCTTATGAAGTAAGACCTGAGAATACATTACAAATAATATTGAAGTGAAGTGAATGAGTAAAGCAGAGGTGAAGAGCTTGCCTTCTGGCAGGTGTTCCAGATGATTGTGCGAGACGTCAAACGTGGTGAGAAGCGTGAGCTTGCCGACCCCTCTCGGCAACGCCTTGATCTTATTCTCTCGCAGACTCAACATTGTCAGTTTCTAAACGGAGGGAGATGAAAAAAAGGACATGAACATATACCAATTGCTGAGAACGTATGGAGATAATCAGGAGAAAATTAGTGACAGGTGATAAAAACCTTAAGGGTGGCATCCTCGAAAGCGGACTAACTTTAGTCCATGGTTTAATCCACCGACTAAGTATGGAATGCCAAGTGTCCATATGAATATATTTTTGAATAATTTGATATGTCCCTAAATCACCATGACATAATTATATTGTTGTGTATTAATCATGTTATTACATTTTATTATAATTTAGTGATATAATTTAATTTAATTATACATGGACTAAAGTTAGTCCGCTTTCGAGAATACCACCCTATATGTTCAAATGCACTTTACAATATTATCAATAGATTATGTGACTTTGCAGAGGCTCTTCAAAGACAATATGAGCTTATAGAAAATGTTCATCTGATAGTTAATAGATCTTAGATGAGATTTGGTCTCTATAAAAACAAAAATATTCATGGAAGGTTGTTGAAATTGTCCCGCCATGAAGTATTTGATGTTCAAGTACAAAATGTATACTTACTGTTAAGTTGTGAATGTCTTCGCCGACTTGCGTGATACGATTGAAGCGTAGGAATAACGTTGTTAAGGAAAGGAGCTTGTACACCACTTCCGGAATCTATTTCAGAGGAAAGACAAGGACAAAGGTAACAAGTACATTTTTAAACTATGATCAACAAATGTGTCAATTTTGTGACATACCAGAAGAGAGAAACTATATCTCATATCAACCATAACAATGTACGGTAAGCTGATATTGAGTTCAGCATACAAAATCACAGCCAGCTACATGTACATGTAGGTTTAGAAGTACACTGTACTTTAGCATCATAATGAATCAAAATGATAGACGCAAAGTTTACAACGGTAATGTTATATAAATGTGATGGTCAAAAATGCTGGCAAAACAATGCATATTTTTAAGAGAAGCGCCAGCAACAGGAATAAATATACTTTCCCAAAGTAGGAGTCATCCTTGGGGTATTTATCTATGGGAATAATTGCCTTCTGGATAACCATTCAGGGATGATCACAGGATTTATTTTTCAAACTTTAGAACATTAACAAATAATAATTAGATAAATAAATGTACAACTGGATTACCTCTTTAAGTTTATTGTGCCTCAAATCAAGGACCTTTAGTAGACCCAATTTCTCGAGCTCTTCAGGTAACGTTGTCAATGAGTTCTCGTTCAATGCTAACCTCTCGAGGTTGCACAGGCAACCAATCTCCGATGGCAAAGAGACCAGTCTGTTACCATAGAGATAGAGCTCAACGAGCTGTGTGAGCTGCAAATAAAAATTAGAAAATGGCGAGTTACTGAAATGAGTTAGAATATGAATTACCAGGGCCCTGTCGCACAAAACTTACTATTAATGGTAAATTTGCCATCAATGGTAACTAACATGGAAACCGTGATTTTGATTGGCTGTTGAACCCTGTTACCATGGTAGTTGCCATTGATGGTAAAGTTACCATCAATGGTGAGTTTCATGCAATGGGGCACAGAAGACATCGGCATTGATGAAATGTACTCAATGGCAAGTTTTCAAGTTTGTGTCTAACATTGTATAAATATGCGTTACCATCTTTCGGTTAGCAATAAGTGAGAAGCCTCATTAGCAAACTTCTTAGTAAACATGGCCTACTCATCTTAGCAGACACACGCTGATAAACACAGTATCTATCTATAAGAATTGTGTACATGCATAACTTGGTTATCTATTTTCCTGTGAAATTTGAGAATTTTGTTTCCTAAAATGGAGGATTCATTTTCTTGACTTTTTGTCTGCATGCAGTTGCACGCCCCTTTAAGGGATCTATAGTTCTAGAGTTCATTGGGGTTTTGGAACATGTTCCAGAGTTTTTCTGTCTCACCTTTAGAAGGCACATACAGTATGCTAACCTTTACATTCAGCTTTCAGGGAGGATTCATTTAGAAATAAGAGAGATTTCTAGCATACCGGTAATAGAAATAATTGTTCCAAAAATCAGGAAGGCATTACAATTTGTGCGGAGTGACGTATTAACAAAACAAATTTTAAGGGAGCCTCCCTGAAAATCAGGGAGCAATCAGAATGGATTGGCATCTCTTGTAAAGCTACAACTGAATTCCTCCACTGATACTCATGCCTTTGTAGCAGTTACTTCATTTATTTTTTTTTACTCTGGTTTCACTTGAAGGAAAACAAAATATTTAAATACACTGTACATACTTACATCTTTCAATGAACTAGGGAGAATTGTGATCTGAAAAATAAGAAAACAAAACAAAAATAGAAAATTGATAGATTTAAAACAAAAGACACTGCATTTGTAGTAACAGAATGAGGCAGGAACCAAAGAAAGATCTCTTTTTTATGTTTGCATCATAAAATGAGTCTTGTGCAACTTAGCAATCCGATCCAAAAATGTCAGCTACAATCTTCAACAACAAGCTGTTAAAACAATAAAACAAAAAAGATTTCTGCCATAACACAAAGTTCCTTATGGCTTAAACATTCAACAATTGAATGTTTCATGTATTTTCCTAGTATATTTCCTAATTAATTAGCAAAATAGCCACAATAAAGTGACATCACCCCCCCCCCCCCCTTCTTACTACACATATTCATTGAGTAAGTCTTGTGTAATGTAACTTTGAAAATACATGTAATTGTTAACTGCAAGAGATGTTTCAGTACATGTACAAACTATATTTGTTGTGTTTAATAATTGTGATTCAAATATTCTACAGCACAAAACTTTCTTGAACCTATTCATCTGCAAACTAGACAAAGTTTGTACCTGTAGTATATGTAAGCTTGTCAAATGATCTGTGCTCAATCTGCCTGCATATCAGAGGTGTTGTGGTCTAGCGGATATGTCATTCGACTGCAGATTAAAAGGTACAGTGTTCAAGTCCCGCCGCAGCACCAATGTCCTTTCGCAAGACATTAATCTACATTTGCCACTCTCCACCCAGGTGTAAATGGGTACCTGATATGCTTGAGTGCTAGTTACTTTGGCAGCTCGGTTACAACCAGGGCAACATGTGTACAGCGCCATGAGCGTCAGAGCATGGCGGATACCGGCGTTGTCCAGCGCTATATAAATATCTACATGTATATTATCTATATTATGGGTAATATATTCTTAGCATTCTAGATCAAAAGATAATGTTCATGTAATAATGGCGATGCTGCAGATATTGATAGGAGTGAATCACTTACGGACATTTTGCTGAGATCTAGTCTTCTGTCGCCTTGCTCCTTGCATTTAGAAAACTCTTTGCTCAGATCCTGAAAGGAGAGAATGTTAGCAAAATGAATAATAATCTCACCACATGCCTTGTACGATGAAACCTGTCTATAAAGACCCCCAAAGGGAGACAAGCAAAGTGGTCTTTACAGGCAAGTGGTCTTTATGTACAGGTTCCTTTAGTACATGTTTCAATGAGAAACCACTTTGAAGGGAAAGAAAAAAACTTGGTCTTTGTAGACAAGCGGTTTTTCTATACAGGTGGTCATTCAAGCAGGGACAGTTTCTACAGTATGCATTGTAATTGCCTCAAGGACTGAGGTTGGGATTAGGGTTTACAGTTTGTACATGTATACCGTATGTACAGTATGTAGTGTTTGGGCAAGGTTAGAAGTGGGAAATTACACACCATAAATTTACACAAATGGACTGTCACCAAACATTGATATACATGTACAAGATTCATCTTTTTTTTACTCTAATTTTTCATTCAATATCAAGTTGGAAAGTTTTATATTTTTATTAAGTAATACAAACTATGGCTTCTTGAGGTACATGTATTGTACTTTTTTTTTGGGGGGGGGGGGGGGGCAGGGTGCTACAAGAATTTTTTTCACCACTTGCCCTGTCGGGCAAGTGGGTTTTCAATTTACTTGCCCAAACAATATTTCCACTTGCCCAAAACTTTTTGTTTACTAGCACAATCGAGAAAAAACAGCTGATCAACGCACGTGTGTGTCTGTGCAAGCCGCTGTCATTTGGAAACGTAGGCTAATTTTCAGCTGTTAATAATTTGGGTCAACTCTTCCATCAAGAAACGTCATGTAAATAATGGGTAATCAACTATTTTAAATAAAGTACGGACATTTTTATTTCATCATTCACTGCTATAAATATCATGCCAAAATTTGTAAATTCTTACTAAATAATAATATTGAAGATATTTTACGATAAATCTCGGATAAGTATGCGAAAACTAGACTAAACAACGTCGCTAAAACCATGAAAACAAAACAACAACGGCTTATATTCTGGGGGTCTCGATACTATTATCAAAATGACTCGCTCGGTCGGATCTTGAGACCGCAGTAATAAATTGAAAACGAGACAAAAACATTCATCTGATTTATATGAGCAGCGAGTTATGTTCACAATCATTAACAGTCATTATGAATAAATATCAAACATTTGACTTTTTGTACTTACTAGAAAATCCCTGTTGTTTATTCCATTCCGATTCGCACGTGTTCATTTCCCTAGAATAATGACGTCATATTTGGCGTGATTCAACCAATCGGCAATCAGAGAATAGCAAAGGCCTGTCGGTGCGGCCTGCAGAGCTAGAGAGAGAGAGCGCGAATAAGCTCGCAGCTGGTACGATCGCGCTAGCTGTCTCTAGCTAGCTCACGGCCGGCCGTGCGTGGAGGCGGAGCGGCATTCATGGCTTGAAGTGTCACTGTTGCATGCGCGCTGAGCTAGCTGAGCTGGCTAGCTGTCTGTGAAGTTTTTTCGAAATCGGAACGATCGCTTTTTTGCTTCTGGATTTTGACGACGGGTAAGAAGTTGACGGGTGAATGGTAGAGTTCTTGGACACTAGGAAATTACTGTAAAAGTATCACTTGCCCGAATCGGGCAAGTGATAATTTGATTTACTTGCCCGACGGCTCAATTTGGTTGCCCCGGGACGTCGGGCAAGCGGGTTTGTCGCGCCCTGGGGGGGGGGGGGGGTCCCATGGACCTTGTCACAAGAAGATTTCACTGTGTTACTATTTCTTTTTCATTTTGTTTTAATAAACTGTCCTGAATGTTGTGCCTTGAAGTACATTTCAAAATAATAGAAAACTGCGAAAGAAATGGAAACACAGTGGAATCTTCTTGTGACTTAAAGCCATACTGTCCTACTTGTAGCTACTTGCTCCCTCTAAATAGAAAACAATGCCTAATCTGTGACCATTGGTCCCCCATGATCCTCTTTTTCTTATGTTATTTGAGAGCTGAATTGATGAGCTAACCACCTGTCCAGTGACCTTGCATGGTGCTCTAATCCCTCATATAAACTAGTACAGATAAGCTTTAAAGAGAAAGAGAAAGATTAGGCCTGTCTTCACTATCTCGAGATTGCCAAATATCCAGCTATTTGAACTATCCTGATCGGAAACTATCCAGCTAATTTGCGTCTTCATCAGACCGAAGTAGCAATTAGAAGGATATTTGGTCGGGATTATCATCCCAAGATATCTTGGGATACTTTGCAAAATATCCCACTATTTGGCAAAATATCAAGCTATTTGTCCTGTGCGTCTTCACTAGACGGAAGATTCTCAATACGCGCTAACGCTGAGCAAAAAATCTTGAGCTAATTTCTCAAGGTCGAGTTTCAAGTTTCGAGGTCGAATCTCGAGATAGTGAAGACGCGATTTGTTACTTCAGGATTATTTCCCAAATAGCGGGCTATAAATTTGGCAATCTCGAGATGATGAAGAAGCGCGTAGAGAGATCCTTCCTACTTACCACCTCGGAGTGAGTGGCCTTGGGCTTCTTCTTGCCCGGTCTCTTGACCTGGTCCCCGTCCAACATCACCATCACCTGCTTCTTCTTGACATTCTCTGGGGTCGCTGAAGACTTGTCCTGCCCCTTGCCTTTCCCCTTGGTGTCCATGCTGTCCCTGTGGGTTCCTCAAGGTCGTCCTGAAGGTCGATCCCACCGCTGCCACCAATCTCAAACTGAATTCCTTTAAGTATCCTTTATGAAGTCCTACCAAAATTATAAGGACGGCATGGCTGGGATCAATATGTTCTTTAAATGTATTTTCCAATGATGGAACAAACCTTCCTTTCGTCAAGGTCCTTCCGGATGCTGTAGAATCTTAAACTGGTTCCATCAAAAGCGTATTGATTTAGAGTAACACTGACCGCATCATTATGATAAAGTTGATACCTTTGACTGTTCTGTAAGTGTCTTTTCTACTGTGTTGGCACAAGACTCTATCGTCGGTCCTCAGGGCTTCTCCTATGTGCCTCAAAGCTTTAGCTTAGGGTCTGCATGTCCTTTGCTTACATATCATTCTCTTCTCTACTTGGATCCCGAAATGCAGGACTACTTGATAACTAGGTATATTTCATATCCTGGGTTGTGTACATGTGTAGACGTCCTTCTGCTAGTGAACTGAAATTTGTTTCTCTCACAGCGACCTCTCTGCGGATACTGATCTTTACACATCCATATTTCAGGATAGTAGTATTTCAAATTTTAAAGTGACCGACCCTGAAGCGGTGAGAGCCATAGCCGTCATCTTACGAAACCATGTTGTGCCCAAAAAATGTATGTTTATTTCCTTTAATGCGACACTTGCTAAATCAAATCCATTCAGGAAAACTTGGCTACATGTCTTGTATTGTATCCTACTGTATACTTGGAGTGGCTTGGTGGGAGTTGTCACCCACAGTCTGTCAATTATGTTCTGCTCTCTCCATAGAAATCGTTTGACTCTTCAAGAACGAGGTTTAGGATTGCAAACTGCTTGATCAATCGTATTACAATCCCTGCAATAGGAAAAAGAAGTTAAAAGAACATAAAAATATTGTCTATTTATAAGGGGAATGCTACATGCTTAGTTACACGTATTTGTTGCAATAAATTTTTGAAAATCAAACATTGAACCTACATGTAAGATTAAAGTCTAATTTTACACATTCTGTCTAGCATTTCATGACAATAATTAAGTTATCTATAATCTACTATGAACTTCTTTGTTTACATGTAGGGCTCACTAAATAGACTTCCAGTGGTTAAGTTTGGCAGACAAGCTTTAAGGGAACCAAAACCTTAATACTAAGTTACTTTTATTGTAAAGTTTAAGATATTTGAATAAAATGAGTAGAAATTTGAACAAAATCGGGCAAGGAATAAGGAAGTCAAACTTTTTTAAATGACTAGTCACTAGAGGGCGATATTCAATTTGATGACATAATTTTGTGGACAACTCTCCATGCCTTTTGTACATCAAATTTCATAATTCTTTTGTTTTCTTTGAGTTTGTATTTATTTGTGTTCTTGATCCGACTTTATAACATGTGAAGTAGAATATCATGCTTTCAGGGGAGTACAGTAGATTATCTCAATCACAAGAAAGAAGGAAAAATATAAAAATTTTATGTCATCAAATTGAATATCGCCCTCTTGTGACTAGTCATTTCAAAAAGCTTTAACTTCCTTATTCCTTGCCCCATTTTGTGCAAATTTTCACTGATTTTATTCAAATATCTTAACTGTATAATAAAATTAACTTACAATGTACATGTACATGTAGTATGAAGGTTTTGGTTCCGTTTAAAGGTTCTACATGTATGTCCCATATACAGGCCCCAAAAATGGTTAAATTCCAAGGGCATTTGAAAAATGATACCAATTTACAACTTCCCTAAAAAGGGTGGGGCTTGAAAATGTCTTCAAGTGGGAAAATAACGACTATTAGTTGCCTAATCGGAGCTATAGAGCCAATAAGTAATAGTCTTGATTTTCAGACCATTGTACCGAATGGTCATATGTTTTATGCTGCGCAAAGATTCAATCAGTTTAATTTTGGCCATCACAAGAAGTGGGTTATTGATGTAGACAAATGCTCATGTACCCTTTTACAGCTCATTTTATGTATGTTATTACCAAAGAAGAAAAAAGCCAGTCAGTCACTCAATAGTATCTGAAAGTGAAGTCTAGCAAGTAAACAGTTTTCCTTGCATAATTTGAATATTAGGACACCGCTAACGCTTAAACTGTATAATGTATATCGTGAAATAGAAAATCACTCATTCAGTTTCAGTGCACATGATGTACAGGTAGTCATGTACACTTTCATATCAGTATGTAGAGTCTACAATGTACAATTTTACATTGCGGGAAATATGCAATAACTTGTATGACCTCAAAAGTGATATCAGAGAACAAATCTGCATAAAATGCAATATGAATCAAAGCATTGACCAACTTCATAATCATAATGCCATGAAAATAAGACAAGTAATGCCCAACTGATGTTTGATAACCTACATGTATTGTACTAATCAAACTAAAAGGTCATTCTCATTGCCTTCCATTTCCATCTGTATCATCTACATTGGCAGATGTGCCCTTTAGGGGGATGTTATGTAATAAGAGCTAGCGATCTGGGCAGGAGACTTTTGTGTGACACGCATGCAGAATTCAGAAATGACATCCTTCAATTATCCCTGAGCTGCGCTCGTCCGAGCTTTATGTTCTCGCTGCGATACAAGGATGCAACGCATGTTAGTTAACGTAGAACCAGATTTTCTCAAAAATTGAGATCTCATGGCACATGGTTGCCCTTGCATAGTGCATTACATGCGTGTGGTGCCTGAGCACGATAATTGATACGATCGCTGCTCACACGCTCATACAGTACAATGTATATCCCTTAAAGTGCACATCTACAAAAAGCAACTCTCCCAGAAACACTGAATTTATTTTGGAAATGATTTTGGGGATGAGTGACTACATGTACATGTATATTCACATTTGTGTTTTTGTTTACAATGGCTCTCCACTATTATGGTGAATGTTAAGAAGAAAAAGGCTTGGTGACATTTTCTATTGGAATATTTCAATGGCATTATTCTATCATCAGTAGGGGCGCTGGTCCGACAATAAGGATTGTCTGCGTAAACCAAACAGACGCTGGCCCAAAAAAAAGGTTGTCAGCATTTTCACAGACGTTGGCGATGCAAAAAAACGGATTCCGCAATGATTATCTTGATGCATTTCACATTGACTTTGTACAGAGACTTTCACGTAATGAGCAATGAATACTCGGGAAGACAGATTACTACACATAAAAATAGACGGTAAACTTTGGGTATTTTATTGCGCGGGCCCGTTTTTCGTATCGCTAGCGCACGGATCAGGAACCCGAAACCCGCAGAACGCAGATGAAAAAAAATGTCTGCGAAATTGCGGACGATCCTTATTTTGGATGCAATTTGTCCACATTTATAATAGGCTTGAGTCGGTACGGTCGATCACACCGGGACCCGACCGTTGCCGCCGGGTCCCGGTTTCGTTTTTTGAGAACCGGCGCTCCGAAAAAAATAATGAAATATGTAAGATATTGCAGTTTTGCACACCACTAAAATCAATCCACCCTAAAACTTAAGTATTGAATTGTTACCAATCGTATTCTAGCTCATCCAGAATCAATCCGAACTGCTGATATAAATATGGGTTGCAAAGCAGTTCGCCCCATGGGGTTGTTGTTGCCAGCTGCTAGCTAGCTACTGTACTGGCCGGGTCTCTCGGCAGAATTAATAAATCAGGTTGAAAGAAACATTAATGTTTGAATAATAAAACGACTTTCTAAAAAGTACTTCTTTACAACATACCGATCGAATAATTTTTAAAAGACAAAATATATATTTTTTCTTTGATTTTGAACACCGCATGCTTCTTTTAAAAGCTGAAAAAGACTTGGTAATCACAAGAAGTTTCGATACGGATAGCTGTTGCAATGCAAGTTCAGACTAGTCTCTGAAAAATGCGCAGTGCTCCTTGTTAGCTATAATGCGTGCCAATACGAACCCAAACAAAGACGTGATCGTAACGAGAAAAAAATCATTAAAAACTACGAGAGCACAATTGGAAAGACAACTACTCAAAATTATCGTAAGCAGATACATAACTTGGGGGAAGAATACAATAGTTGTCCAAGAAAAGCCACATAAATAGTGATATTTAATGAGTTACTATAGGTACAATCATTATCGGAAGGGCCTGCTGCAATATATCTAAACGTGTTTAAATTGAACACGAGGCAAATACCGCCCTCTACGGTAAAAAGGAGTATAACAAAGGATTCGAGTATTTGCAGCGGGCCCCTTGCGATAAAAATGTACCCAGTTTACTCCTCGATTATCACAATTCCTGTGGCATTTCTTGGGCGATTATTGAATTCTTTGTCCAAGTTATGTATCCGATTATGGTAATTTTGAGCAGTATATCTTTCCAATTGTGCTCTCGTAGTTTTTAATGATTTTTTTCTCGTTACGATCACGTCTTTGTTTGGGTTCGTTCTGGCACGCATTACAGATAACGAGGAGCACTGCGCATTTTTCCGAGACTAGTCTGAACTTGCCTTGCAACAGCTATTCGTATCGAAACTTCTTGTGATTACCAAGTAATTTTCAGCTTTTAAAAAAACGCATGCGATGTTTAAAATAAGAGATAAATATTTATTTTTGTCTTTAAAATATTATATGATCGGTATATTGTACAGAAGAATTTTTTAGAAAGCCGTTTTATTATTCTAACATTCATATTTTTGACCAGATTTATTCAACCTGCATAAATCAAAATGGCGGCTCGATTGTAGTCTTTATATTTTTGCTCGAGTTTTTTTTACTTTTAGAGGCACGATAATGGCACTAAACATCGCCAATCATGGATGAATATAATGTCAAATGGAAGAATATACCAATCTGTGCCGAGGTATGCATGTGTTGATTTATTTGACTGATAAAAATGTCACTTCTAAGGGACATACTGATGATATGCGCTTTTTATAGAGGCAAGTGACAAATCCTGCGAGCTGATTTCGGGACACCGGGTCCGGACCGGTGCAAGGCCGTCGGGACCCGGTTTATGAAAATCCCGACATGACTCAGGCCTAATTTATAAGGATATCCTTGTTTATGCAGACGATCCTCATTTTCTTTCCAGCGCCCCTACTGATTATTTCATCAAATTCAGATACATAAATCCCCAAACGTAAAAGTCACCATGACCAATGTCATGTCAACCATTGAATTCCTATTCAGAATAAGAACTTGAGTCGAGAATTGAACTTCTTCTTCTTCCTTTTGAGTAAAGACCTCTTTACAGAGTATTATCGTACTATACTGGGGGTGTGTGCAGGTGGACCACTACACCGGGGTTTCACCCTACTCTTATATGAATAGTGCAGTGGGTTCTTAACGTGCAAAGGTAGTGACTCTTCTCTACACAGGGCCTCCATTTAACGTCCTATCCGAGGGACGGAGTGTTTTCCACTTCACATACCCTGCGTCTATGAAAAAGGGAAGGGGCATGTTAACACACGACGCATGCTTCAGTCATCCGCCTGGGTGGGACACTGAATCGAACCCGGGATCTTTGGTTCGACAGGCAGATGCTTTACCGACTGAGCGAACTCGCCGCCCATTCCATTAGACTATTCATAAACATCGATGGTAGAATTTCACGTCATTTATCTTTTATTTAGACCAAACCAAACCCTCGCAAATACAATCTCATTCAATATAGCAAATCAAAACCTCAACTCACTTCAAAGAGTGCAGTGGGCCAGCCGCGCACACACAAAACACATCGGCCCACTCCAGCTCCAGCAATCGTATTCACTCCACACGAATTACAAACTCATAGGTCATGCCATTCACGCAGATAAACAATAACGTACAGGATAGAGCCAGTCGGCCGTCGGGTTTATCAAACACACGGAATAGGACAAAATAGTCAGCATTTTAACACATTATCAAGACATTTTTGCTTTAAAAACTACCTCAGATTGATGCATACAGATTTAAAGAATACAATTTTAGCAATAATATTGATGCTAATGGCATATGTAAAGCGAACGAGGCATTTAAAGAGAAAAATACTTACATGGACGTAGCAATTGATCTCCAATACAGAGCTTAATGTATATTGCCAATTTAATATCCTCTGAAAAATTATGGGATCGGATAAAAGGGTACAGTATGAGGATGACTTTTTGATCTAATTTAATTGTTTGTTGTCTAAATACAATTAAAAATATAATTAATATAATTAGAGTATTATATTGTCAGTTAAAAAAATATTTTTTGTTATTAAATCTGAAATAAAATACGTTCATTTTTCGATCGGTAGTTCTCATATTGCAACTGCAAATTGGCTATGAAGACCTCAGCTGCCCTTGAAATGACGTCAGCAAGATAAATACTGGGCGTATGAAAAGTCTGAGTGTAGTCTCGGGTCGTACTGTCAGACGTAAACAAAATAATATCGAGCTCATATTTTGTTTACACATAGCTTATCCGCAGGGGCGGCGGAGCGACTTCCAAACTCGGAGGGGGGGGGGGACCAACAAAAAAGGGCACTTACTGGAGAGAAAAAAAGAGCACCTGTAAAAGGAAATGTCGAAGCGAAAACTATATGCAATTGTTTAGATATAACACTTAACAGGCCCTGGGATGAATTCAATATTTGTTTCTCTTTTAAAGATCATACAAGATTTTGCTCAAGCATCATACTTTGGGTGTGATGGTCTGAAGATTGATTTGCGAGCGAGCGAAGTGATCGAGGAAAAAAAATCAAGATTTTTGAGATCGCAGTGCCAAAAAAAAAAATGCATCTTATAAAGAGGAAAAACCCAATCCTGATAGGGCTATAAGCCATAACGGATGAGTATAACCACCTTTGATATTAAAGTAACATAATTATAATTGTCATCTTTTAGGGCGAGCGAGTGTACTGAGAGAGCTATAGGGGAAGTTGCTCTTAGTCACTTTAAATTAGGGGCACGTTTAATGTCGAGAGGAAAAAGGGACACTTATCGAAAGGGATATCAGACACTTACTATCATAAAAAGAAAAAGAGCACATGTTAAAGTACAAATGGTAATTATCATTGGGGAACATAGGGCACTTCTTACACCTACAAAGAGACACTCGATCACCAGGGATGAAAAAGGGCATTTATGAAAAGGTGATAGGTACCTTTTTAGAAAGGAAAATGGGAAAGTACCGCACCTGAAAAGGGGCACTAACCAGATATGAAAAGTGGCGCTGATGATAAAAGTATATACAGTGCCTCCAAGAAAAAACGAAACCGAGAATTATCGAAGTTTTATCATAAATTATTCACATTTATAATTAATAAATTCCGTTTGTTGCTACGGCAGACAGCCAGTGAAAACCAATTCGTTTAATAAAAAAAAGGAAATGCAAGCACTACTTTAAACAAACAGAACTTTGTTATTCCTATCTCATTTTCCCTAAATAAGGTGTCATATGAAAGACCCCCCCCCCCCTCCCCCCCCCCCCCCCCCCCAATTCAGTGTTATTTAGGGTACGCATATGCTCGTTCCCTCCTTTTTAAAGCACCCCCTGAGGACTGCCAACAATTCCGAACCCCCCTTTTGCGGGCGTTTTCGCGGGCGTTTCCTGCCTCGGAGACCCCCCTAAATTCGGAAAAATGCTAAATTTACCCCACGAAATTCGGAATCATTTCTCAGGAGTCCAAAGAGATGAGAGAAAAAAAAGAAAAAAGAAAAAACACCCCCTTTTTAAAGATATCTCCGGGTGAAAGTCAACTACACCCCCTTTTGTTACAATTCTCGGGCCGGACTTTGTCGCACGAAAAATACCCCTTTACCGGACATTTTGGTAACACGCATGCGGTCATTCCGACCCCGGAGTGGGGGGGGGGGGGGGATGAAAGAGCAGAAACTCAACTTTCTAGAAATGTGATTTTCTCTTTGAAATTCAGATACCGTCCACCAAATGATTTTTTGGTTCCCTCTCTTCAAATTCATTTTAATCACTCATGTGTGGAATATGCATCATAATCAATGGCATCAAATAAAAGAGGAGGGTCTAAACTTTCCAAACATGTGTCATTTATTAATTATAAATGTGATTAAGTTATGATAAAACATCGATACTTCTCGGTTTCGTTTTTTCTGGGACGCACTGTATAAAGGTGTATTTGAAGAGCTTGATTCCAAAAGGAGCTAAATCCATATTTTATCAAAATTTAGTTTTTTGTCTTAAAATAATGATTTCCTACATGGAGACAAATGCACTATATCACATTCAATCACATTTTTAGATACAATATCATGTTTCATTCCAAAAGGAGCTAAATCCACTTTGGGTACTTCTGAGTAAATTACCTTTTTTATTTCTCCACTTTCCCTTTAGCCATGTACCTTGATGTTGTTATATATGTTAAAGGTGTCGCCCTGGACCGCCAAAATAATGATAAGACAAAAAATCCACAAGTTATTTCTAATGTTTACAACATTTTTAGATTTTGTGGATTTATAGCTCCTTTTGGAATGAAACATGGATTTAGCTCCTTTTGGAATGAAACTGTGATATGCTGTTTACTTTCTTTTCAAAAGGTTTTTTGAGTTGTGATTTCACTATTATTATTTAACAATAAAGGTTTGCTACTAAATTTGAATAATTTCAGTGACTTTATCGAGAAAACATGACATTTTTCAGGTACAATATCATGTTTCATTCCAAAAGGAGCTAAATCCACGAAGAAGAAAACAATAATAATAATTCAGTAAAAATAAAAAAAAAACTGGTAGATTTTTTCTTATCATATATTATTGGTCCAGGGTGACACATTTAACATAATTATAACAACATGAAGGTACATGGCTAAAGGGAAAGTGGAGAAATTAAAAAAAAGCCGATTTACTCAGAAGTACCCAAAGTGGAGTTAGCTCCTTTTGGAATGAAACTCTTCAAAATTTGTTGAAAGAAAAGGGGCACAGATTTTAATACGGGCATTTATAGGAGGTAAAAAGGATATTTTTTTTAGAAGGGGCAGTGGCTCTTATTAAAAAGTAAACAAGGCACATGTTAAAAAACGGGGCAGATGAAAAAGGGGTAGTTATTAGAAGTGAAAAGGGGCACTCATCACCGGTGAAAAGAGCACTTATCAGGAGGCAGGCGCGTACGCAGGGGGGGGGGGGTTACCCCCCCTTAAACTTTTTTATGTGTGTGTTTTGGAGGAACCCCCCCCCCTTTATTTTGTTGTTAAATAAAAAAACATTTAAAAATTGAATAAATTTTGTTGTGATAATGGGTGGACCAATAAAGCTGACCTTACCCCCCCCCCCCCCCCTCAACGAAACGATATATAGATCGGCCAAATTGTCTAATGTTTTTTTTTGGGGGGGGGGGGGAAACAAAATATATAAAACTGTGTCCTCTTACGAAATACCGCCATCTGTTGTTCATAGGTTGTACATAAATCTGTGTTTACGTGGATGAGCAAAATTTTGAGCTGACAGATCAAAAATGATCTTCGTATCTTCTTATTCTTAGTATTTAACAGCGGTTGATTGACAATGTAAGTACCCCTGATTTTTATTATATGTTTCGAGGTATAAATTCATATTTTGAGCCATGTATTTAGATGGACTGCCTGATCAAATACGAAAATTCGACTACAGTCCCACCCTTCCTCTTTGATGTAGGCTCAATCATAACTCCAGGAAGCTCCGACGCCGACGCCAAAGGCGTCGGAGCTTTAGTGTGACATCTCAAACAAAAATCAAACAGCACTTGTGGCGACATTTTTCCCGAAGTGTGTCGGTAGTAATTACAAATTCTGACTTACTCTACAGTGTTTTCGACTCCTCTGGGAATGTCACACCACACGTAGACCTACACTTGAAATTATAATTTGAAGAAGTGTTAAATGGGAAAAGGGTAGATCTAGGCCTAGGCCTAAGACCGAAAATTTCTTCCTCTTTCGTTCGTTAGCCTCTGATTTGGGTAGGGTCGGCTCCTCTCTAACTAGGAAATGGGGTGATCCCTCGTCCTAAACCAAGCCATCCATGTTGTATCGTGAACATGGTGAATAGAAAGTATGCATGCGCGGTAACGGCGCAGCAAATATGAATAGGGTCTAGTCTAGATCTATTCAATGCTACAGAGCGGAAATGCTGAATATGCACGAGGTTGTGAAGGGACCTTTGAGTCATGCATATTCAGCATTTTCGAGCGAACAGCGCTATATAGCATGAATTTCGGTTCAGATGTCGCACGGAAGTTTCGACGCCTTTGTCGTCGGCGTTGGAGCTTCCTGGAGTTAGCTCAATCATTGTGTACTAGAAATAGATTTTTGTATTGTACTTTTTGTAGCGATTAAAAGGGAAAGTCTCTCTTACATGAAATTATTTCAATAGAAGCAGGACAATAGATAAAGAAACCAATTTAATTTTGAATGAAATATGATTACAAGTAAGAAAATCATGATTTTTAAAGTTTACTTTTAATAATTGTTCTATTACAATTTGACGCCCTTTGGCCGAGTCTGTCTAAAACTGTAAGAGTGATGCCCTCTTTCGACATGGTTGATGGCTTCCCCAATCAATGCATGAAGGAGAAAAAGAATAATGAGAAAAAAGAAGATGAAGATAAGGGAAAAGGTTGAAGAAACAAATTATACAACTTGTTAAAGTCATTTCTTGAAGGAGAAGAAAGAAGGCAAAAGAATAATAGAAGTAAGAGCAGATCAAGAATTAAAATACAAGAAAAGGAAAAAGGAGCCTGAGGAGAAGGAGGAGGAGAAAGAAGATGAAGAGAAGGGCTGCTCAACCATATACAGTGTACATGAAAAGTTGAATGTAAAACCATTACTCCTATAGAGGCCTATTAGATGAAACACAGATTTAACTGATTAGAGAGATATTTTAACTACATGTATTTAACAAATATATATATTTTCTCTTTCTGAAACAGTCTCAACAGGAAGAAGTGCACTGTAAGGGGTCTTTCAATCATACCGTACCTGTGTTCTGAGCCTTGACATTCCCACAAGGCAGATTCTTCTTTGTGACAATGGTAAGTTTATACTTGATTAATCTGGGCCACGTCTTATAAAGAATTAATATCATCCCCAACTTATTTGCGATTGATATCAATCGCAACTATGTATATAAAAGATTAGGAGACTGCAAACTTGCGATTGATTGGAGGACTTACAGTATATTACGATTAATTTGGATTAATCGTAATCTTTACAAGACGAGGGCTCTAAAGTTACAATTGCTTAGATTTCAAGTCATTCAATCCTGCCTAATCGTTTTAATTTAATTTTTCAAGTTCATCAATTCAGTATAACTTCAATAAAAATCTGCTATTCAATAACTATAAGATTCAAATCCATTCCACAGAGTATTTGGCATAGTACTTTTTCCTAGCAGTTTCTTCGCAATTTGCTTCACAATGCAGTAGATCTACATGGATCGCTTTAACATTGAGACAAACACTTGAAGAAAAAAAAAGTGTTACCAACATTTCGATCCATGTCCTGTAATAAATATGTGGACCTTTTGCTTCTGTGTAGAAAGCATGGTGGTGCATTTATGACCAATTAAAATGCAAAATCTATGGGTAGGATTGTATGTGTCTAAGAATTAGTAAGTAAGAGTTGTGTCGTTTGTAACCCAATTTCAATTTTGTAATTCGTTTAATTTGTGTACCTACCGATATTTGGTTTGGTATTGTTTAAAGCCCCACTGCACTACTTATAGCTACTTGCACCCTCTATATAGCCAAATACGCCTCATTGGTGCCTGTTGGTCCCCCATGATCCCCCTTTTCTCACATTGTATGTTAATTGAGAGCTGATTTGATGAGATAACCACCTGTCAATCACCTTGCAGGGAGGTCTAATCCCCCTGGCCAAGCTATTATAGACAGGCTTTAAGGGGATAACCTAGATGTATTTATAACTTTGTTATCCCTCCAGCTCATTTCATTGTACATTTTGTACACTTTTATTTCATGTTTCATACTAAATGGGTTACCAATGTATTTATCCTTTTTGACCACTTTTCTGCAGTCTGCCCTCTTCAACTTTCAAAGTTTATTGACCGTGGTACTTCTCCTCATCTGTACCTGTGCATACATCAGAGCTCTGGCTCCCAGACTGCTGGATAAGAACAAAGAAGGGTAGGTCTGACACAGTAGTGAAACAAATATTGTTGTTGGTGTACAGTACAGTATTTCCACATTATTATTTATAAAAGGCTTCAAAGTGGTACAATAAATCAGTGTATTTAATATCTTTAGCCTAGTACCCGGATGACTGATCAATATTGTTTTTGTATTGCTCACTCATCCAGGAACTTTAACTACCGTATTGATATCAATATCTCACAAAAGCAAAGCTATATTTCTGAGGTAATTCAAATTGTGTTACTTTGCTAGTCAGCCTGATATACATGTAGATAATAATAATGATATTGTATGGCTTTGTTTTCTTGTGATACAAGAATTTATTGCTCTCGCTATGACAGAACACAAATGATGCACAGGTTTGAGTGTGTTGGTAGGAATTGTGTGGACAAGGTACCTTTGAAGGGTTTGAACCCGCGAGGCACAACCGAGTGGATTTTAGACCAAATTTGAAGGTAACGCGCACACACAATTCCACCGAACCACAAATTAAATCTGTGCATCATCTGTTTTATAAAATGGGGCAACAAATATTGTCAAAAATAAAAAAATCTGTTTTTTTACAGATTTACTGGGTGCATGGCAAAATCATGCTTTCCGGTAACTACCGGACGCATGATTTTGCAATAACCATGCATCCAGTAATTACCGGGAAGCATGATTTCATGAAACTTATCATGAAATAAAAAAATTTAAAAAAGTTGTTAGGGCAATGAATGAAAACTATATACTCTAAAAAAAAATTGGGAAGGGAAATTTCCGGAGAGAATGGACTTCTAACTGGGAGGTTCCGGGTTCGATTAGGCTTGAATTTTGAACTAAAGGAAACAATGTTTCATTGCCTTGTATTCTTTTGTTTAATAAATCTGGATTTATATTGTTATATTTATATATGTAGTAAACGAACATTTTCAACTGGATTGATTAGAACGGTAAATTTACGTTACTCCTTTTGATTTTGTTTGTATTAATTTTGTTGTGTTACACACATTTGTTATCTTGCTGACATCTTCATTAAATTTTGAAGGGGTGTGGTGGCTGAAGTTGTACATGTATCTTGTAGATCACAAGCTTGATACGTATTGGATTTACTGATGTTGATAAGTAAAAGTTACATGTACATTGTACATGTACATGTAGTTAGTCAACGACTCCTCTTTGACACATTTTATTTCATTTTCTGTCTGACCTCCTAGGTTACTGGGTATCTTCTGGAAATTTGCAAGGATCGGCGAGAGGAAAAGTCCGTACGTTGCAGCCTGCTGTGTTGCCATGGCAATAAGCAGCTTATTTTGGACATGAGGAAACAAAGGAGCAATTGTTCTTTCAAAAGACTACTAATATTTGTTCACAATTTGACGCAAGACATTGATGGACCAACCGGAAAAAACAACAAATAGTTTAAGGTCATCGTTCGCCGACATAGCGAGTGCTCGCATTCCAGGCCAAAAAAGATGAGGTATGCCCCGTACAGCACTACATGTATGTATCAAAGGGAGTGATGTGGTGGGACATATTATGTTCCGGCTATTTTAGCGTTGCATTCAACTTGGTATATGTCTTGAAAATGTAACTAACACCCTTCAGAAGTCTCAACGTCAAAACCTCAAACTTAGTCTAAAACCCCAAATATTAAATGTCCTGCCAGAACGTGTTTAGTAATAAATAGTCACCAGAAACTTTTTCTTCAGACGACATGCTTTTTAATCTTTATCTCAAGTGTTTTATGACATTCAAGACATGAAGCTCCAATCATTTTGAAGTGTAAATCATCAGCCAGGATTAGAACTTTTTAAAATTCAATTATCAATTTCTTTGATGAAATTGGGGTTGTTTGATGATGATCCCATGATCATTTTTAGGCAAGCTGCATACAAATACTGAAGATGCTCCAAACCGTTTCCAAGAACTCTAATGGCACACAGTTTTTTATGGAGGGAACTTGGCGAATAAAGGTATGTTGTGTTTAAAGAGAAGTATTTGCATAGGAGTTTTGGGATAGGTTTTCATGGTTTGGTTTAGGTTCATGTTTGTCTTTGGGTTTATGGAGAGGGTTAGGGTTAGTTATGTTTAGGGTATGAGTGTAAATACTGAACATGTTTCCAAACATTTCCAAGAAAGTCCAATGGCAATAATCAGTTGATCTTTAACAGTAGTTATTGTGTTCATGCCAAATAATTTTGTTTCAGATTAAGTAAAAATACATAATAAATAACTCAATGTACTAAATTAATGTATAGAAACGCTTAATAGTTTCGGAGGAATAGAGGGCTCACGTGATGCAACAAAAACTAACATACCGGTACATTGTAGGAGAACATAGAATACATGGATATATAAGAGCAATTCAACCAGATAATAATAACATAATAAAATTTATAATTACATTTCTGTGAAAAAAGCCAATTTTGTGAGGAAGGTATTGACCATGCGGAACAAGCTTCTAACAAACCTAGGGAAAACCACAAGCAGAACAGCCTCATGAAGTCCTTTGAAACAAATACAATTTCAAGGCCCTCGCAAAACCCTCCGTTCTCATGACCTCCCTAAGTCAGTAAGGAAACCCATTCTACAAGAAATAAAATGTACTGCACCCATTAAAGGGTACCAAAACCTTCAAACTAAGTTACTTCCATTGTAAAGTTTAAGGTATTTGAATAATATCAGTGAAAATTTGAACAAAATCGGGCAAGGAATAAGCAAGTTAGAGCTTTTTGAAATGACTAGTCACTAGAGGGCGGTATTTAATTTGATGACATCATCTGTGGGCAACTCTCCATGCCTTTTGTACATAAAATTTCACAATTTTTTCGTTTTCTTTGTATTTATTTGTGTTCTTGATCCGACTTCATAACATGTGAAGTAGAATATCATTTTTGCATTCTATATCTTGCTTTCAGGGGAGTAGATTATCTCAATCACAAGAAAGAAGGAAAACGTGAAATTTGATGTACAAAATGCATGGAGAATTGTCTACAGATGATGTCATCAAATTGAATTCCGCCCTCTACTGACTAGTCATTCAAAAAAGCTCTAACTTCCTTATTCCTTGCCCGATATTGTTCAAATTTTCACTGATATTTTTCAAATATCTTAAACTTTACAATAAAAGTAACTTAGTATGAAGGTTTTGGTTCCCTTTAAGTACCGCATTCTGCCATCTGTCTCACTATGATTATACATGCATGTATTTATTTCTCTTCCTTTTGTCATTGACTGTCAAAGATATACCAGTAATCATAAAAAAGGACATAGCCTTGCCAGAAATATATATTATTCATCTCTACAGTCATGGGCTCATATCCAAATCAATTTGATGCAAGTTTATTTAACTTACTGTAAGACTATAGAATTGCTGTACATCGTAAAGTAACTACACACTTTTGTGCAAAATGCGTTTAAAATTTGGCTAATTTTCTATGTGTATAACAAAGTTAAAACACTGCTTGTATTATAGGCTACTAGTAATTTAATACTGACTTTCGTTGTTTCATGAAGATCTTTACGTGTTGGCATATAATATGGTAACCATGGATCAAAATGTATAATACACTTGTGAACTCTAGTACTCTCAAAATATGAATATAATCAATTGGATTCCATTTTGTTTCATATCAATTACATTTAATTTACCTGTACTTTTTAAACATTACAAATAATTGTAGAGTTATGTGCAGTGTGAAAATATGTAATCATTATGTACATGTAAGAAGGGCATGGGATGCATCTGTGTATTTTTTTTTACAGTCAAACCTGTCTTGGTGGCCACCTCTCTAGAAATGCCACCTGTTTACAGTGGCCAGTTTTTTGTGTTCCCCCCTGGGTGGCCTTTATAGACAGGTTTGACTTAACACCCTGCCAAATGCAAAAGAATTGTACAATAAAAGTAAAAGTTAAATATGAATTTCTTCTTGTAGTTTGTAATTTTTTGAAAGAGCATTCAGACAGGCATTATGATCAATAAATGTGTATGGGAGTAGTAAGCAGAGAACCAAGAGATCTAAGGGTGACAATTGAAAATAAACTTGAGTTTTGGTAATGATAGAAAAATATATTCTCACAGAATCCAACAAAACTTCCACTGAATGTTCCAAACACAAACAAGTATTATTTTTGTATCAGATTTTATATTTCAAATAAATCCAATTTTAAAGCACACAACGAAACACATAATGGCAAACAAATTTGATTATCATGGTCACATCAAAATTAACAATTTACCCATATGCACACAGTTTTGAAAACTCGCTTATTTATAATGGTTATTTATACTATACATGTTCTAACTACATACATTTACGTGATATGATTTGTGAACAATCTAAAGAAAGAGGCAGACATGCAGAGAGAAACAGAGAGAGAGAAGAGATAGAGATGGAGAGACAGACATACATGCAAAGAGAGAGGGAGAGAGAGAGTGAGACACACACATACAGAGAGAGGGGGATAGAGAGACAGACAGGCAGAGAGAGAGAGAGATAGAGAGATAAACACACACGCACACACACTCTTAACAATTTAATACAATTTCAAATTAATACCATGTTATATTAGGCCATTTAAACAAATATAAATGTTTAGCGTCCCCACCCGCTTCCTTTTTGGGGGCCGCCTCCTATTATTTTTTGTGTTGAATTTTTTTGGATTTTTTTTTTTTAAAGAACAAAGACAGGAAAAAAACTGCCAAAATGGATCTATTTCTGATTCCAAGAAAAAGAAAGAAAAAAAGTCGGCAGCCATCTTGAAAAATAGCCCGACTGTCAGGGAAAATGTACCGAACGGCCGTTTTGAGCGTCCAATTTGAAAGAAAAAGAAAAAGAAAAAAAGGGCCTCCTCCTTCCTATTTTTCAAAAAAGCAGGACGCTAAACATGTTTTTTATTTTTATTTGGCCTTATACAAGAGGACACATTTTTTTTTTTTTTTTGTTGTCTCGAAATTTGAAAATTTGACATTTTGCTCCGTTGGGGGGGGGGGGGGGGTAAGGTCAGCTTTTTTAGGTCAACCATGGGAATATATATATATATTTTTTTTTTTTTTTTTTTTTAATAAACAAAACAAAACAAACAAAAAAAATCCAAAAAGGGGGGGGGGGGGGGGGGGGTTTACACACAAAAAAATACCAAAAGGGGGGGGGGGTTTAACCCCCCCCCCCCCCCCCCCCCCTGTGTACGCGCCTGCATGTATATAATCATATAAAGATTCAAACGCTATGCCAATCAAAACGAACGTTCCCGGTAACGGCAAAACATTCTTTAAAAAATGTGCAGAATAAACAAGAAAATGTATTATACTCCAAAATGGCAATACACGAGCCAAAGGTGATACAATGATATATATGTTACAACAGTTAAATCACGCGCATGCTCAATTCGCTGTCTATAAGGGATCCGGTAACTTTGTCTCAGATTATGAAACAAAATCCTGGATTTAGCTCATGCTGCAATCATAATTATAAACCTTAAGGTCAGTCAGGAACCCCCTGACTTTTACAAGCCGATCGCCTGTCTGATTATCAAGATAATTATGATTGGAATTACAAATTTTGAAAACCGTTTGCCAAACGGTTTTCATAACACTACAGTCTATTGGGGAACACAAGTATGGTAAAGCCGGTCACTCAAAGATATTTACTTTTGTGAGGCACTTCTTGATCATTTTGAAGCGCAATTTTGTTAGGGCTTCAATATTACACCATATCACAGACACTAATAACACGTAGGGCCGTGCGTCTCAGATTTAACATTGTTAAACGATCCCTTTAACGGCCTAACCCATGGTACCTTTAATTACCGTAATAATTAATAATTAATGACACATATTTGTAAAGCTTAGATCTTCCTCTTTCATTTAATGCAACTCATATGAGCATATTTCAAGCATAGGTGATTAAAAACAATTTAAAGAAAGGGTATCATGAAGTCATTTGGCGGACGGTATCTGAATTTCAAAGAGAAAATATTTTTTGAAAATTCATTTTCTGCCCTTTCATATGTTATTTTCATCGTTATTATTACTATTGTTGTCATTAAGATGATGATTATTATTAGTATATGCATTATCATTATATTATTGTTATTATCAGCATCATCACCATAACCTTCAGCCAATCACAATTCATCATGCATGTCTTCATTGACATGGTCATCAATGCTTCGTTTACGTCGCCGTTTTTTGTTTCTAGGGTAGGAGTGTTTGAACCGTCGTCCATCCACTACGCTGGGAGCAAAGGTCACACTTCCGATGACCTGACCATTCAAACCATAAGGACCCTGATCCTTTAGCGTTAATGCTCCTGTTTGGATCGACAATGAAATAGAGTATGGAGGAACGAAATATAAAATGTTAAATAAGAAAATTGAGTGATTAGTTTAGAAATATGTGAGGATTCAAACATGACGCCCAATTACCGTTTGAATAGGTAGCACCATCAATTTCCTCCCCACCCCCCCTTACAAATTTGTTATAATGCAATATTATGTACGAAAATATAAGACTGTATTCGAAAAAATTGAGATGTATTTTATGTATACATATCAGCCATCATACATTATATATTTGTTGGTACACAATTTTATTGTGTACACAAAACAATTGTATTTTATACATATATAATAACAAACCCGATCAATATTAATCTAGATTCGCACAAAACCACTAGGCCCTATATGCCGGGCCTAGTGTTTTGGGCATATAAAGCATTCTATACCAGGAGGCAAGGCGGACATTTTCTATTTTTCGACCTCTGCAAAACTTTTCAAAACAGAGGACAACGAAGGAAAACTTTCATTTAAAGCGATGCAACCATTTCCATGCAATTCCTTTCGCACTGTATCTATTTCAACGATATAGTTGTCAACAAAGTTGTATATCACTAATGTATATGCTATTTTCTTAATATCTTCAATGATAGTACTAGTCTATATAATGATAATGATAATAGTACATGTGCAATAACGATAATGAAAAGAATGCCGCGTCGGTTGAAGAAAAAAACATTGAGGACCTAAAGTGAAAATGATAACAAAAGCAATGAGAGAAAGTCCTAATTTTCGGCTACGGCCTTTGCCACGCTACATTTCATGTCAAATAAAATTACAATAAGGGAGTTTACAGATAGCACATGGTACAAATGACCCTAAATATCCGCAGATCTTTTACACATGGAGAAGTTCCACTTTGAGCAAATTAGAATGATAACTGCCAAAGTCCTAGATGTGCTTCATTAATACCTTTTGTTTGACCTCTTGAAAAGAATACTTCCACCTGCGTATCATAGAATGTACCGTTAGTGCATGCATAAATGGATAATGTTACATAACTTTCATGAGCGCATATCCAGTATTCATCTCTGTGGGTTTTACCATTTTGGTACAAATGACCTTTATCTGCCCATGCGCAGATTGTATCTGTAAACTCCCTTATAGAAGAAGACTTGACACGAACATTTACCGTTTAGCTCCTCGTCCATTGAGTAGTAGAGAACAATGTATCCACTTTTGCTGTAAAAGTTGTACTCCGTAAAAAGTGTTTCCAAGTTGGTAGCATCAGCAAATGGGTAGCGATATATCTTAAGCTGCGGAAAAAAAGTTTTGACGAAAAGAAAAAAAGAGTGGCACAGAACCAAAAGCATGTTAGTTTTTTTTTTCTCAATATCTCTTGTTTGTTAAGTGATTAAAGATAAACTTGAGTTCTGGTAAAAAAAAATATTAAAAAATCTCACAGAATCAAACGAAACTTACACTGAATGTTCAAGATGACAAATAAATGTCATGTGCCAAACAATTTTGGAAGAAAATGTATACTGGCTGAGTAATGAGCATAACAAGATAAGAAAATCAGGTAGTGTACTAGCCCCGACACCATTTGTGTATAGTCCCATGTACATCTTTCTGTGTACAGTGCTTGTTACTTTACCAAGACTGTGCCAGAACCTTGCAGTGCACACCAAATTACATGCTACATGATCAACCTTTTCTGATCCATTCCACACCTTTTCTTTCACAATGCAATCGCGCATTGCCAGAAATCACCTTTATCTTTCAAAGAACATTCCAGGAACTATTGGGGAAAGGTTCAGTATTGTTTCAATGTTAATTGAACTATATTGTGAGGCTTGAGTATGATCATAAAATGAGATGAAACTGACTCAATCTGGCACAAAATCACACACTTTGCACACAGAAATAGATATATGGGACTATAACACACCTTGCACACAGAAATGGATATATGGGACTACACATATTTTTTTACATAACGAATGGTCGAAGCGTTTAAGCTCTGTCAGTCTTTACTTGGTATATTCAAAAGGGAGGACCGCGAATTATGACCATGGTATTTAGTTATCAAACCAAGCATACAGTAGACGAGAAAGCCAACTAACACACTATTATTTGTTTATTCTTTACAAAACTGACATCATGCTTTAACCACATGTTGAATAGATGGGACTACATTTTTTAAATTCACCTAATCACACATGCAATTTTGACATGTTACTTCTTGAATAGTTTCTTTTGCACATAATGATACTTGTCTATTCATCAATTTTTTTTTTTTTTTTTTTTTTTTTTTTTTTTTTTTTTTAAGGGGCACGTTCCCGCCAGTGTAGTTATCGGAACATATGCCATCTGCGTAATAGAGCCGTATTCTGTTGGTGTCAATAGGCAGCTATAGCACCGTTGGCCGTATTTTGAACGCCCTCTGGAATACGGGGAACATGCCCCTTTAATGGCTCACATCCAAATAGGCGCACTAATTTCACTGGACTTGCAAAAGTCACATGCATGTATTAACGTTTACAATGCCTAACCAAATAGGTTAATCACTTAATGTATAAATATACAAATACTGTACAAAGGCTGTTTTCTTTTTCCATTACATATAATTCCCTTTAAAACAGTATCAATCTAGACAGAATACAGGTGAATGAAAGGTGACCATTTCGTGTACAACTAGTATATTACCATAAGATCTACACTCCAGCCCGTTTACCACCCATATGGTCTAATGACAATTTCGTCTACTTATCATTTGGTATTTTCATTTTTTATATTTTTTATTTATTTATTTATTTATTTATTTCTGATATTTATACAGGGTGGCACATATCACCAGTTTAGTGGTTTTCCATGAGGCCCTGTTTGGTAATAAAAAACACATAACAGCATCAAAACAAAATAGATAAATACACAAGCATAAACAGGTAAAATAAAAATTAATTGGTATCCCCATGAAATAACTGATTATTCAAGAACCATCCTTGGTCTATTTCTAGTTTTATAATGCTCATTCGGTGTAATAATCATTTGATGATTATTAGTATTTATGATTATGAGACCATATGGGTAGTAGACAAATCTGGGAGCACTATTAGACAAACTGGGAGTGAGGTCAATGAGCATTATACCGAATGGGTAGTAGACTTATTGGAGATTAGACCAAATGTAAATTAGACCAAATGGATATTAGCCTAAATGGTAAAAAGGCCAAATGCATGATAAGTACATGAAATGATTGTTAGACAGTGTAGATGATGCATGGGCTAGGTGTAGACCATATGAGAATATACCAATTGGGCTGTAGACGAACTGGGTGAAGCAAGCGCGTAGCCAGGATTTTATTTTAGGGGGGGGGGGGGCAGTAGTGAGCACGCGAAGCGTGCGTAGCGCGCTCCCTAGGGGGGGGGGGGGGGGTGGGTGCAGGGAGGAGGGAGTTCCCCCCCCCCCCGGCGCGAAGTGCGAAAGCTTACTAGAGAAAGAAGGCGATTCGTTGTACCGTTCTCGATTCTAAATCCTTGTTTGAATCAAGTTCCCCTTCCTCCGCGCGTAGCGCGGAAGCTCTGACGTTTCATTAAATTATTAAAGAAAGAAGACGATTCGTTGTGCCATTTTCGACTCTTAATCATTGTTTGAATTAAGTTTGCCCCTCTCACGTGCGAAGCGCGGAAGCTTTGACGTTTCATTAAATTATTCGACAAAGAAGACGATTCGTTGTACCGTTTTTCGACTCTTAATCCTTATCTGAATGCAGTTTCCCCCACCCCGCCCGCACGAAGCGCGGAAGCCTTGACGTTTCATTGAATTATTAGAGAAAGAAGACGATTCGTTGTACCGTTCTCGACTTTTAATCCCCTTTCTTCCTACGTCCTCTTCCTTTCTTCTTTCTTTCTCTCTCTCTTTTGTTTTTGTTGGGAGGGGGGGGGGCGACCGCCCCAACGCCCCCCTGGCTACGCGCCTTGGGTGAAGACCAATGGGCTATAAACCGTCAAAACTGCTCCGTTTCGTTATTGTATAGGGCTATAGGCATGGCTATTGAGCCCATTTCTAACAGCTGAAGACAGAAAGTTATGAACAAAAACTGTGCCTCAAAGTCATTACATTGTCGGTTTTAAAGGGATTGGGTAACTTTGTCTCAGACTCTGAAACAAAATCCTGGATTTAGCTCATGCTGTAATTATAAACCTTTAGGTCATTCAGGAACCCCAAAACTTTTACAAGCCGATCGTCTGTCTGATTATCAAGATATTTATGATTGGAAATCGAATTTTTAAACTTCGTTTTCCTAACGGTTTTCATAACAATACAGTCTATTAATGAGTATGGTAAAACAGGTCACTAACAGACTTTTACTTTTTTGAGGCACTTCATGATCATTTTGAAGCGCAATTTTGTTAGGGCTTCTATATTACACCATATCACAAAAACTGATAACACGTAGTGCCATGCATCTCAGATTTAATAAACGATGCCTTTATTTAACGGCTCTATTATGTTACGTGATATATTGGATGATTGACTGACTGATTGATAGACCCGGGCTCGGGTCCGGTCTTACAAAGAGTTGAAATCAATCGCAACGTATTTGCCATTGATATTAATCGCATCTTTGTACATAAGAGATAGGAGACTGCAAACTTACGATTTATTGAGGACTTACGATAATTGATTTGGACCAATCATAACTCTTTGTAAGACGGGGCCCCAGTTGATAGATGGGGTCGCGGTTAGGGTCGCAATTGGGTTTTAGGTTTGCGCTTGCTAGGGTTAGGGGTAGGTATATGTTGGTTCCAGTTAAGAATTTGGCTCTGTGGAGCAAGTGTTGGAGGAGCAAGTGCCATAAAAAGAAGGAAGAAAAAAGAAAATACCTCATCAATCATTCCTCTGAAGAGTTCTCCTCCAGCTCCCTTCCCTAGGTAAAGATGCGTGTTCAATGTCTGAGAGGGGATTGAAACAAATTATTAGGCGTGATATGTTATCCACCATTTAAAGGCCCACTGCACTACTTGTAGCTACTTGCGCCCTCTATACAACAAACAATGCCTAATCGGTGACCATTGGTCCCCCATGATCCTCTTTTTCTTATGTTAACTGAGAGCTGAGTTGATGAGATAACCACCTGTCCAGTGACCTTGTAGGGCGGTCTAATCCCTCCTGTAAACTATGGCAGATAAGCTTTAAAGATACTATGTCCCTTTTGCAGCCAACATCATATTCTATAGAACTTTGCAGGAATTATGAATATGTCATGTATGTCCTATCTGTGAAATTTAAACTTTAGCAGTGTCCTAATATTCAAATTATACAAGGAAACCCATTTACTTGCTAGACTCCACTGTCATACACTATTGAGTGACTGACTGGCTTTTTTCTTCTTTGGTTATAACATACATAAAATGAGCTGTAAAGGGTACATGAGCATTTGTCTAGACATGAGCATTTGTTCTTGTAATGGCCAAAATTAAACTGATTGAATCTTTGCGCAGCATAAAACGTACGACCATTCAGTACAATGGTCTGAAAATCAGACTAATAGTTACTGGCTTTATAGCTCTTAAGTCGATTCGACAACTAATAGTCGTTATTTTTCCACTTAAGGATATTTTCAAGCTACCGTTCTTTTAGGGAAGTTCTAAATTAGTATTATCTTTCAAATGCCATTGGAATTTAACCTTTTCATGTTTTTGGCCTGCAAATGGGACATAGTACCTTTAACTGTCATAATGTCATATTGTAATCTTGATGATATCTATTTGGTAACTGTTATATTGTTGTACTAAATATTAATTTGTTTATTATGCCAGTGGAGGCCAACTTTCTGTGTTCTGTTCATACTGATCAATAATTACGAATCTAAAACTCCATTTCAATCCCTCCGTCGAAGACCAGCCGTGTCATACCTTATTTTGTGTTTGTATTTATAACATTTTATATTAATTTGTATTTAATGAAACCGAAGAATAAATGAAGAGTTCAATTGCAAAAGGAGCTAATTAAAATCCATTTTTTATGAAAATTAAGTTATTGATATCGGAACATTGTTCACATGAATACCCGTCTTTCAACAAAAATATATACCTACATTTTGGAAGCAATTATGAAAATATGCAAATATCACTTTTCCATGAACGCCTGTACAAAATCTGGTAAACGAATCCTTTTTTCTTTAAAGTTACAAAAGAGGATTTAGCTCCTTTTGGAATCGAAGTCTTGAAATACTACTACTACTTCTACTACTACGTCTTCTACTACTACTACTACTACTACTTCTACTACTACGACCAGGCGCGGATCCAGGAATTTCTTGCCGGAGAGGGGGGAGGGGGGGGGGGGGGGGGGGTTAAGGTCACCTTTTTAGGTCAGCCATTGGCATTTTTTTAATTTTTTTTTATAAATTTGTAAATATTTTTTTGGGGGGCCAGGGGGGGGGGGGGGCACGTCGCTGTTTTTCAGTACATTTTGGGCGAATTTAGGGCTAATTTTAACATATTTTGGGGGTCGGGGGGGGGGGGCACGTGCTCCATGTGCCCCCCCCCCCCTGGATCCGCCACTGACTACGCTTTATAAAGGGACATATCTTTATATGCAAGCGTCAAAGATATCATCAGTATAACAATATGGAAGTATGACAGTTAACCCTAATAAGGCGGGGGGGGGGGGGGGGAGGGGGCATTATGCCCCTCTCCCCTCCACGATTTTGTGATTTGTGTCAAAACATATGGAAATGTCATTTTTCCTAAAAAATTGTTATTGTGTCTTGTTTAAAGTTTAGTTGGTTGTTTTGGGAGTCAAAATAGTTGAATTGTAGTAAGAAATGAAT
Source organism: Strongylocentrotus purpuratus (assembly GCF_000002235.5). Taxonomy (NCBI): domain Eukaryota; kingdom Metazoa; phylum Echinodermata; class Echinoidea; order Camarodonta; family Strongylocentrotidae; genus Strongylocentrotus; species Strongylocentrotus purpuratus. Next base: position 27,333,061 of record NW_022145606.1, read on the forward strand.
AAAACAACAAAAACAATAAAATACATAAGTTAAAAAAACGAGGAAATACATAAGAAATTATCAGAACAAGAGATAACATAAGGAATAAGCTAGTTCTTCCAAATTTTGTTGTCGTATTTTTATTCAAAGTGGTCTAATGAATATATGTGGTGAAAATGAATGCTGAAATATGAATAATATATGATTTATAGGTAAAAATGTGATTTTATGACCTTATTTGCATAAATTACCATAAATATGAAAATAAGTGAATTTTTCAAAAAAAAATAGAAATTGTCATATTATTCTATACACTTCACTTGACATGCGTGCGAATTTTTACGGCCGAGATCTTATGGGGGGGGGGGGGCCTGGCCGTATTAAGACCTCAAATAGCCCGGCCTTTTTAGGGTTAAACAATGATTACCATCAACATCACATATCACAATGCTTACCTATATCATTATGAACGAAACTGCGGATAGCGAGAAAAAAAAGAGAATGGGAGTTTAGCTAGCTAGCTAGATAGCTAGAGAAACAGAGAGAGAGAGAGAGAGAGAGAGAGAGATGTGGGGAGAGAGAGAGAAAGAGGTGGGGAGAGAAAGAGGGGGAGAGAGAGAGAGAGAGATTTTAATTGCTTACCCATTCGTTATGAATTATTAAAGGCGCTTTCGCTGATTCTTTGCCATTGATTAAAATTGTCAGATCATCTGTAAAATTCAATAACGAGAAAATTACCTCTGATATCAGATCAGTAACAATTTATCTTGTTATTATTATTATCATTATTATTCCTTTTTTTTGGAGGGGATTACATTGATAATAGGGACTTTTAGATTTGCGTGGACTGAAACGTGTGACGTCGATTCAAGGTAGTGCATTAAAAGGACGTCGATCGTAGCAATCCACCTTTGTCTTCGTGCAAATCTAAAAGTCCCTTAAAACAATTCCAAGGGATAAACTGGAAAACCATTGCAAAATACGGCAATTCAGAATGCGAATAAATAAAAGAAACAAAACAATACAACATGGGAAAGAGTAGGACTTTATAGGCTCATACTCTGGGCTCTGGAACTATTGCATTTCAAACACTCATTGGCCGAATTCACAAAGGAGGTTTATGTACGTCATATGACGCGTTTTTACGCGTTTTTACAAACTAGGCCTCATTGGCCGAGTCATGAGAGCAACTTTGGGGAGGTGCTTGATAACGGTAGGTGGGGACGAGAAAAAAGCACATTCTGAAGTTCGCCTTAAAGGGAGTGCATCATGGCAAATACTGGTTAACGCCGTCTACGTCTTCTTTTGGACAACTGCACGTAAACGAATGGACTTGATTAACTGGGTCAGCGCGCGCTAAACTGGGTCAGTGCGCGCTAGCGTTGGCAAAACAGATCGAAGTTTTCCTCACGCTTCGGTTTCGCATGTGTTGCACGCACGCGAATGCTGCGGTCGCGTCGTCCGTAGTCGTATTATACCCGATTGGCCCCGGGTAGGGCCACGGGAAAGACACATAGACCCCGTTTACAATGAGAAAATTGCGGGGCCGGGCCCCGCAATTTTGTGCGTTTACAGTGCTAGGCCAGGCCGCGGCCTGGCCCGGAACCTTTCAATATCTTGTCAGAGTGGCGCTCTGCATGTAAACAAACATATATTTAGGGGGCGCGCCGGGGGGTCACAGTGCAGATCCAGTCGCGCGCGATTTGCAGTCAATCTTTTCCCCAATTTCCTATACACGGCCAATTTTCACTTCCGGGGTAACAGGGCCTGGCCGCGGCCTGGCCCTTTGTGGTTATAGTGAGAAAATGCCGGGCCAGGCCGCGGCCGAGACTACCTCCAGAGCAGGGCCAAATGCGCGGCCATTTTGGCCTCGCATTTGGCCTTTTGCGCGTTTACAGTGCGAGGCCAGGCCTTTTGCTCACTGTAACAGGGGTCTAAGTCTCGTCATGACACACTCCCTTTAACATTACATGTTTCGATTTTGACTTGAACGGTTCCATTTGGCTATATACTTAACTAAAATTTGAGCTACGAGTATTACTTCTTTGAAAGTATATTGCAATTTAGATCCTTAGTAAATTAAAAGAATTAGAACTTAAGACCACATCTTTCATAACAAAATTAAACAACCTCCTTTTTTCTCTCTTATTCCAAAACATATGTTATTATTATTTATGCGCCTGGTGCATTAAATTGTCAAGCATTATTGGCATTTACGGATGCATCAATTTACATTTGTTCTATATATATATATATATATATATATATATATACTTTGAATTTATAGGTAATTTTGATATATTTTTTTCTCTCGTAATATTCCATATTTTTATCTTTGTATATATATTGTCAATTTGTCATGATGATGGAAATAAATGTAAATTCATTCAAACTTTAAAAGTAGTTCACGTACACGTATGTACTTGCATGTTATAGGGCACGCACGGTTGCCAAGTCCGACTTATGTTCCATGTCAAACAGATAGACCTACACGGGAGTTTAATGTTATCACTTATTTTCTTCGTATAGTCTTTAATTACAGTTGGCCTTTAAAATGTCAATGTCCTACTTGTAGCTACTTGCTCCCTCTTTATAGAAAACTTCCCCAATCGGTGCCTGTTGGTCCCCAATGATCCTCTATTTCTTATATTATTTGAGAGCTGAGTTGATGAGATAACCACCTGTCAGTGACCTCGCTGTGTGGTCTAATCCGTCCTAGCCACACCAGTGTTGATAAACTTTAAAATACCAGTAATGTAAGCTGTCGATCTAGATGAAGGATTCATCATTGTGTGTTGTAATCTTGTTCTTTAAATTTGAATATATCCAGTTAAATGGTCATCATGCTTAGATTGCTCCTTCAATTGAGGGAGTTTAAAAAAACAAAATAAGATTTTGACTGACGTTATCATTTACTCAAAATGTGTGACCCACGCTTTTTAGTGTTAATTTTTCTTCTCGCTAGTAAGAGAATGATAAAGTAAAGAATTGTTTGAGTATGCTTCTGAATCCCCCTCCACCCCCTTTTTTAAAATTAATTCCTTGATCCGCCCCCACTAAACCCTTCACATACTCACATCCAATATAAGCCCTGATGGCTACGTGCGTCCAACTACCATTCCACACCCCTCTCAGGCTAATGGATGCGTCCAGGTAATCAGCAAAGAGTGTCCTGCGTGAATACATGAACAAAAGGTGATGGAAATAAATGTTAAAGCGATACATATGAACTGTCGACCCTAAATAACGTATTGTATATTGCACAACGCCAACTCATGGCCATTTTGCCAATAAGGGAGTTTACAGATGGTACAAATGACCCCCACATATCCACAAATCTTTTACACATGGAGAAGTTCCACTTTGGGCATCTTAGAATAATAACTGCCAAAGTCGTAGATGTGCTTCATGAATACTTTTGTTTGACCTCTTGAAAAGAATACTTCCACCTGCGTATCATAGAATGTACCGTTGGTGCATAAAAGAATAATGTTACATAACTTTCATGAGCGCATATCCAGTATTCATCTCTGTGGGTTTTACCATTTTGGTGCAAAGGACCCTTATCTGCCCATGCGCAGATTGTATCTATGAACTTGCTTATTACAGTACGTGACCCAATGCCTAATTTCCACTTCGCACGCAGAGCATCGATGCGAGAACTAACATCAGCACACGTATAGGGACGCAGTTAATTACGGGGGCTATGTACTGCTGCAGCTGACCTGAGATGGCGCTAGCAGGGATTAAGTGGGAATGTTTATAATCAGTATACACACCGTCTTCGTAATAGCAGTTATTGTCCATGCTCATTGGATTGTGCTGTGTGTTTTGCACTCGCTATTCATAGATCCATCGCGTTAATTAGATTATCTCCAAAACAACCTGGCACGGGAGGATTTGGGGCTTGACACAATGAGGATTAGCCATGTGGCATGATAAGAGTTAACATACAACATAAATTTACCAACGAATGTTTGGCCTGAATAAATTTAGATTAAGAACAAACGTAGAAAAGTGGCAATTGCCATTTGCCAATAATTCCAAAGAAATTACTACGAAACTATTATCAGTTCACTCGTTAATCTTAAAATTGACCTACTTCATGAAAAAATGCCTAAACATGTACATTATATGCATGAATATGAATATATTATGATTTCTCCGTATGTTTTTATCTTCTGATAAATAGGGACTTTTAGATTGAGTGGACGAGAACACGACGAACGCCGACTGATCATGCGTGTCAACGTACTCAACTGCCCATGTTGACTACAATTAGAAATCTTAGATTGCACCCGACGATAAACATGCAGAATATCCCTTCACTGCTATTATGTAAACATGTGTAGAACAGGTGAATATGCATGTGACACCTGTTCTACACATTTGTACATAATAGCAGGGAAGGGATCGATGTTCCTTTGTCTACCTGAGGAACTGTATATTTTATGCGCACGCGGCATACTAGTACAGTACTAGATTTAGAAAAATCAAAGTTGACGCATTCTCGATCGCCGACTAAGACGACGTGACGCATGCGCAGTGCCTTAAAATGATGTCACACATTGCAGTCAAAGCTGTCGACGTGCAAATCTAAAAGTCCCTATTGTCCCACTAGACACATGTAGCTCATTGTCAAAGTGTACAGTTAACTTCCTATGAAATATTGACTTTTTTTCTCAAGTTATTATTATTATTCACTGATTGCAACCAATACTTGAGGTTTGATTTTAAAAGCAAATAAAATACAACATATAGGTAAGAATGGAACAAAGTAATAATGTATACAAAGTCAAAAACAAGTCACAATATTTTGCACCAAACTCTTAAACGTTGGTCCAAAATAGTACAGACTCATCCTGTACATGTTTAATCATTACTTATGAGTTGTTAACTCTTATCATTCCACAGGGCTAATTCCCATTGTGCCAAGTTCCAAATCCCCCCGTGCCAGGTTGTTTTTCATGTTCATTAGAAGCAAGACGTGAGCAGTTATGTATAGACTTTGCAAATGCACTTGTCAAACACCCACAATTTAAAGAATGTTTACCTCTTAGACAACAAAGCACTTATTCTCTAAGATCTCAATCAAAGTTTAAACAATACCAATGTAAAACAAAACGCTTTCAGTGCAGCTCTCTTCCTTACTTTATAAATCTTTTGAATAAAATGTAATACCAATATAAATTGTATTTTTAGAATTTCACAGTCCATGATTGAACTATGTGAATGAATTTTGATAGTTTTTATCTCAATTTTCTGCATTACTGAATATTTCTTGCCATCTCCACTCATCTGTAATGATAAGGTACCCTTTGTCTGTCTCTTCCTCTCTTCAACTCTCTCTCTCTCTCCTTCTCTATCTCTTTCTGTCTTTCTATCTCGTCCCCCTTCTCTCTCTTTCTCTCCTTCTCTCTCTTTGTCATCACTCCAACTCTCCCTCTCCTACACCTCTCCCTATCTTTTTCTCTTTTTTTAACAAAAATTTGAATCTGATTAATGAATTTTTATGAAATGTCTATATGTTTGATTATTGATATATGTCATATGTTGTGTTATTTCAATTTGAATTGCAATTGTATTGTATATAACCTTGTGAAATGGATCGCAATTCAGCCATTGGCTGCGATGATCTTTTTAATAAAAACCATTTCTATCTATCTTTCTATCTATCTATCTAATCTGATTAACGCGATGGTTCTATGAATGGCGAGTGCAGCATTGCACGCACATGGCACTCAAGCGATAGCTCTCTCGCATGCACAAAGCACTTTAGCGATAGCGTGCATGCAGCGTTATGGCAGGCTATGAGTTAATGTAGAATGCGAAGGAAACATCGGATATGCTTAATATCGTAACAAATCTTCGCACGCGGATTATACTAGACATTTATTTAGAGCGAATTGTCAAAGATATTTTGATTTCTTCTCATGTTACAATAATTTGTATCAGAATCTTAAACGACTAGATATACAGGCCTAATCTTGACTGCACTTACCAGTTTTTAATGTACAATGCCATGGACCCATCGGATGCACTCAATATCGGAAAAATTTCATCTCTAGATACTGGAACTACGCGACACCACATTTCAATGTAGAAGTGTCCGGTGATCTCCAGTGATTCAACATCTCCAACGTGAATATATGAGTTCTGTCCGTCGAGCTCGAGGGCTTGGTTGAGCCTGTTCAAGGTGAAGAAACGCAAATATACCAGTTTCATTGACATTCATTGTGGCGGGAGAAGAAACAAAAAGTTGCTTTGATTCTTTTTTTTAAAATTGGTTCTAACACAATTCCCCCCTGGACAATTAGCCCCGGCAAATCACTAACGGGGCAATTTCCCCAAGGACAATAACCCCCCGGAAAATGACCTCCCGGAACATTGACCCCGGAAAACTACCCCCATTTGACAATCACCCCCCCCCCCCACACCCCCTTGAGGACAATTACCCCCCTAAACAAAACCAACTTTCTATCGGGTATACTTCCTCTTTGAACAGTGGGTAATACGCAGTTTGTTGTCCTTGAATTTCTTGGCACGGGGGGTGGGGGGGGGGGTGGAGGTATTATTGTCCAAGGGTTCTTTTCCGGTGGGCAGATTGTCCAGGGGGAGGTTGTCCTTATACACATTTCTAGAATCTTAATTTTGTTAAGTTCCCAAATATATATATATTTTTTTTTTAGCTTTTAACGCCAAAACGTCTACACTTCTAACCTTCCTGTTATATATCTATTCACGGTCATGTATTTTTCCCCGACGTCCGCACCCCGTTGACTTAAGCTCACGCACGCCAGCTATTCTCCACTCTTGACGACGGATAGTCAACCTGTTCGAAACGTCGAGCCACTCCCGCCCTTCATCCTCTCCAAGTGCTATAGTTCTCCTTAGAACTAATAAGCTAAGAAAGATAACGAACAGTCTTCTTCAAGACTATACCAACAGTCCTTTTCAGGACTACAAACCCTCAAGAAACATTACCGAGAGTCCTTTTCAGGACTCCTCAATCCACCCTCTCTCTCACATGATGCGACCGCAAGCCTATTATATATATATATATATCTATTGTTTATAACTTATAAACTTCTAATCTAAATGTCAAGCTTGTAATATTTAGCCCGTTATCTCTTTAAATTTTAAATCATCAAACATTCAAGTATTTCATAGTTAAACCGTTAAAACGTTATAATTGTTAAAAAATACAACTTTAAAACCGCAAACGAATTCTCGATTCATATTCTTCTGGAGTTTCTATCATCTAAATTTTTAAACATTTAATCTTCCTGATGGTAAATTGTTTTAAATTTGTATTTCATTTTACCTTTCAAACCATTTTAAATTGTCAACTGTTTAATCGTCCAAAGCTCTTAACCCCCAAACGTCTACAGTTCTAAGCTTCCTATTGCATACAGTTCAAAAACTTCTTATCAAAATTTGTTACTTTCTAATCCTAAGTTTGAAATTTTGAAACTTATTAATTGGTTAAATTTAAAACCGTCACTCATTCTAGATTCATAATCTCTTCTAAACTTTTATTCCATAAGCTTCTAAACTTGTATCTCATAAGCTTCTAAACTTCTAATCTTCCAATCGTTTTATCTTCCAAACTTCTAATTTGCTAAACCTCCAAACTTATAGGTTCTAAACTTCTTATCTTCTAAATGTCTAAACTTCTTAGCTGATAAACGTCTAATCTTAACTTCTTATCTTAACTTCTAAACTAAATTTGTTATTATATGTTCTGAATTCTGAACTATTATATTCATGATCTTCTTATTATATAATGATAACGTAATATATGTATACAGTATACAACATTTATTATAATTTAATTCATTTGGGTGCATTACATTTGTATAATCTTCTTATCTGTTAAACTATTAAACCATTACCTTTTTTTAAACCGTCAACGTTTCTACATTTATAAGCCTCTTAGGCTCTCTACTTCAGGAATGTTTAATTGTCCATTTTTCTTAAATTATAATCTTCTAAACTTATTAATTCATATTCTAATAAGGTGATGTTAAATTGGTGTTAGCAAAAATACATGTAATCGATCGAGGTCAAAAAAGGGTCTAAAAAAGTTCCACCGATTTTAGATTTATTTATTTATTTATTTATTTATTTATTTATTTATTATTATTATTATTATTATTATTTTTTTTTTTTTGGGGGGGGGGGGCACTTTAAGAAGGCAGTTAGAACTATGTTGTTGTCTAAGTATTGATCATGTCGTGTGTTATTCTACTCTTCAAGTTCGTGTGTACATTGACTGTATATTCAACAATGATGTGTAATCGTCCATGACCTAGCATCGTTTTTTCATTCATGAATGAACCTGCATTCAATCAGCAGATGTATGAGATTTATTGTATTATTACCAACGCTCCTCCTCCTCCTTCTCTCCCCTTTCCTTTTCTTCGCTGCAAGTCACTCTTTTTTATTTGTATTTGTATTGTTGTATCTAAGTTGAGGGCTGCCGGCACGTCAAGCTATTTTGCTTATTTCTGTAGCCCTCCTGCATCTAATGTATGTTAATTATGCATTCAATATATTTGTTTAAATTCAATATATTTGTTTAATATCGTTTATTATCTGTATAAAAATATAAACACTTTAAATATTGTATCAAGCCATATTATGTTCATGAAAATATATGATGAAAAAAAGAAAAAAGATGTAGAAACCAATAAATCAAATCAAATCAAATCAAATCAAATCTGAGGCAAATCCGAGTCACTTTCAAATTAAATCTTCCAGATTCTGGACTAGACTCCTACATACCTGCCGAGACAGTCATATTGCATGTTGGACCACAAGCATCCACTCTGGCCGTACGAGAATACGCCTACACGACCCCCGGAATATTGAATGTGGTATATATCACCGGAATCAACAAACAGACCGTCAACCGTGAACACCTGGAGTCTTAAAAGGGAAGGAAAAACAAAATGAACAGATGACAAACATTAATTAAAGTACTTACACATACACGCCCACAAAAATCCATATAATGAAACAAAAAAGAAAAGAAAACAGAAAAACAAATATTACATATTGATTTTAAAAGAAGTCTTTATATAATAAAACACGATTTAAAAAAGATTGATTAAATAAAGTTGGAATAATCTGTCTAACCTCTTTTTATGAAATCCTCGTGACAACAAAGTTAATTTGTTCTTGAAGGATATATTTTTGTCTTATCAGAACTTTATTGCTCAATCTCTGGGACTATTCAGATTTATCAATTCAGTTTTTAAAGTATATATAAATTTCATTTATTAATACTTAACCATACTCTCACAATCACTGCATGCTTGAAAACAGGCAAGAAAAACTGTTCCAATACGTAGTTATTTCATCCATTAAAGATTAAGTTGAGCTCTGATCATTGCATTGTGAAAAAAAGTTGTGGGAATCGATCAGAAAATGTGGATCATAAAGCATATAACTATGTATGTGTACTGCAAGGTTCTGTAATCATCAACATGATAACAAATTTGTCTCAGTCTTGCAGTTACAAGCACTGTACACAGAAATATGTATATTGGACCACACGATTGGCTAGCTTGTTAGTGCATAAACTTTAGAGAGTTCTGGGAAGAGGTAAACAACTTTTTTAGCGTTATCATTGTTATTAAGCAAGGGTAGAAGAACATCAGATTAAAAATGTTCCCTGAAAAGCATTGCTCTTCAAATGCCTTCATCATATTCTTAATATGACATGAAACATCAATAAAATCCAGGGACGGATTTTTTTTTCGCTACGTGTTCGTGTAGTCTCATATACATCATTTTGTGTACAGTGCTTGTAACTTTGCCAAGATTTGGCCAAATTTCTCATCATTTTGATAATTCCAGAACCTTGTAATACACACGAATACTAATATACTTGATGATCAACGTTTTTCTGATAGATTCCACACCGTTTTTTTCACAATGCAATCACATGACCAGAACTCAACTTTATCTTTAAATTGCCAACATAATCACAGAATCTCGCTCATTAGTAGGCCTATATCAACTGTGGAGAACTTATGTTCATGTTTACGTGTACATTGATTCATATTAGTATTAAAGACCGTCAATACTACTGGGCCAGAATGAATTAGACCACACAGCGAGGTCACTGACAGGTGGCTATCTCATTAACTCAGCTCTCAACTAACATAATAAAAAGAGGATCATGGGGGACCAACAGGCACCGATTGGGGAAGTTTTCTATACAGAGGGAGCAAGTAGTTACAAGTAGGACAGTGGGGCTTTAAAATGCAAAAACAATGACCGAATCTCGTTACCTGAATTTGCCAATGGACGGACGGTGTACGAGCTTCCATCTATATGGCGTCTTGTATTCCCAAGGCTTCAGATCCAGATCTTGCCATACTCTTGTTGTATAGTCGTTGTAACCTCCGAGGTACCAGAGGGCGCTGTTGAATTTGTCATCGTTTGTGCTAGCCAAAACTGTCTGCTCATACAAATTTCGGAGGATGATGTGGCAAGAAAATAAGAAAATAAATCAATTATGAATTGATTGCTTCGCAAATACGAGGAGACGCGATAGCTCAGCCGGTAGAGCAGTGGTATCGTAATCCGGTGACCCGGGTTCGAAACCAAGACGATGCGCTAGTGCCCTTTGGTAAAAGAATGAATCCTCATTACGAGGTCTCTCGGAGAGGACCTTAATCCGTCGGTCCTCTGGTTGCTTACTAACAAGCATTTGTGCTTTCTTAGCAGTCAGGTAAAATAACCACCACTACATTACTACATTACTACGAGCTGTATCTAATGCAGATATGGAGTTGGCGACAATTAGGTCTGGGTTAGAGTTCATGGCGTTATCATTCTTTCACATTTTTTAAAAAATCCAATCAGGATTGTAATTAATAAGGAAATAACTACCGTTGGCGAAGGTGATGGGACAAACTATCACTTCCGAGGCGTATACATTCAGATCGCCGAGGAAGTGATAGTTTGCCATCGCCTGAAACCAAAAGGTGTTTATTTGCTTTATATTCCACATCGGAAACATTTCACTTCTTCCGTCATTTTAGAGCAACAAGTCATCAAATAACAGCTAGCAAACAGTGTACGATACGTACAGTGCATGCAGTATGGTGGTGTGGCCATATAGTTCGCGCGTGACCAAAGTTCGCGTACTAACACTAAAAGCGCTTAAAGGGGCATGTTCCCCGTATTCCAGAGGGCGTTCAAAATACGTACCCGCTGGCGGACGGTGCTAGCTGCCTATTGACACCAACAGAATACGGCTCTTACGCAGACGGCATGTTCCGAATGCCCGCGCAATGCCGATTATCGCATACATGTGCCGAAGTAATACCAATCGCAGTTCGGCTCTAAGATTCGGCTGCTGTTTCCGCCCACTTTCGTGACGTCACAATCGGCAGCGATCTGCTGGCTTGGCGAAGGCAGGCCAGGACGCGCGTACTTTGATTGACAGCTGTATGCAAATAAGAAGTCGTTCTTCGGAACCAAGATGGCGATGACTAGAGCAGCGATAACTACACTGGCGGGAACGTGCCCCTTTAAAGAAGAGAGCAATATACGCAACGTATACAATTAAAGTGCGTTGCGCTGTGTAGATAGTACTTCTATTTTCAGTGAAAGTGCGTTGCACTGTGCAGATAGCACTACTCTCTCTCTAAAAAAAAGGGTGAATTTTCACTCTATTTTCACTTTCTTGGGAGTGACGTCCGTGATCACTTGTTTAGGAGTGAATATCGATTGATTTTCGAGTGGTCTCTAAGAAGAAAAAAGTGAATGTTCACTCTATTTTCACTACATTTTCACTCTCCAGAGGAGTGACGTCCGTGATCACTCGATTATTTTTAGAGAGTACTATCTACACAGTGCAACGAACTTTTCCTCTCCCATCAATGACGGGCGAACAATCTTTCACCACGTGATTTACTTTTGACCAATCGTAGAGCAAGATTCTTAGTATGTGGAAAATAACATATGATATCATTAAATAAACAATATAATTCAAAGTCAAAGCTAAGTCAAAGCTCACATTTTCTGTATGGGTAATTTCCTTGAAGTTCCGAATCTTACCTTTGTTCAAATTGACATGGACATGTGCAATGTCCATTAACCCTCTTTTGACTTTTTACGCGCAAACCCTTTTCCTTTTCATTTTGGTGTTAATTTCTTTAAATTGTGTTCCTAACTTTGAGTAACCTATCTTATTTTGCTTAGTCTTTTTTTAACACTCTGTTTTTATGATTTATTTCTTGTTCTTTATTTTGTTTTGCTATAATGTTTGTATATCATACATATTTTTTTAAACATTGAATTTGAAATAAAGTTTTGAATTAAAATAAAATAAAAATAAATTGTTGCCCTTTTTTTCCTTCTTAATCTCCAAAGCATTTTTGAAGATTTATATCCCAAGGCATACTAGCCTTCTCGTCACTCACCACATGTTCATCTATATAAACAAAGGGTTAGGACCCCCTGCTGGTTACGCACCTTGATGACCAACCCACCAAGGTTGCTTATCCATTCCTCATCATCTTCCTTCTGACGAAAAGTCTTCCACCATTGCACTACATAAAACTTCTTGGTGTTCTGGTACCCGAACACGAGACCAATACACATATCCTCTCCTGTAGCCTCGTCGCTGTCCACGTACATCGTGCCCGAGAAGACCACATCACCAATCTTTTCTTTGCTGACTAGCAACGCGGGGTCCTGCATCCCCGAAGGACCACGGACCTCTCTCCCCTGCAACGAATTGACAACGTTAAAGATAAAGGTGAGTTCTGGTAATGCAATTGCATTGTGAAAGAAAAGGTGTGGAATGGATCAGAATAGTTAATCATATAGCATGTAAGTATTGGTGTGTAATGCAAGGTTCTGGAGTCATGAAAATCGTCATAAATTTGGCCCAGTCTTGGTAAAGTAACAATAACTGTACACAGAAAGATGTATATGGGACAACACATATGGTGTCGGGGCTAGTACTACCTTGATTTCCTTATCTTTCTATGCTCATTACTCAGCCAGTATACATTTTCTTCCAAAATTGTTTGGCGCATGACATTTATTTGTAATCTTGAACATTCAGTGTAAGTTTCGTTAGATTCTGTGAGAATTCATTTTTTTTTTTTTTACCAGCACTCAAGTTTATCTTTAACTCGTTATATGCCATACAAATAACCTCACTATGCAATAGTGTATCTATCATGGGATAGTCATTCCAAAGGCTTCAGGATTATTCACCTGTTTAAAGTCCAATGTTAAAGGAATCGTTTAACAATCTGAGAAACACGGCCCTACGTGTTATCAGTGTCTGTGATATGTTGTAATGTTGAAGCCCCTCAAACAAAGTTGCGCTTCAAAATGATCAAGAAGTGCCTCAAAAAAGTAAAAATCTTTGAGTGACCGGTTTTACCATACTCGTTTTCCCCAATACTGTAGTGTTATGAAAACCGTTTGGCAAACGCAAAATTTGGTTTCGACCTCCAATCATAAATATCTTGATAATCAGACAGGCGAGCGGCTTGTAAAGGTTAATAATTATCATTGCAGCATGAGCTAAATCCAGAATATTGTTTCAGAATCTGAGTGAAAGTTATCGGATCCCTTTATCCCAAGCAGGTGCTAACAGGGTTCATATTAATAATAAGAGGAGTGTCAAAGTTGACACTCCGGGCGCTCCTAAATTATTGTTGTGTGGGTAATTTCGCTAAGCCATTACGTTCTAACATGGACCTATTACGAATGGACATTCATCGTTTTCTTAACGAATTCATTGTGATTGTCTTCGTCAATGTCGTCGCAATAACATTCCGTACATGATTCTTCACTTTGATCTCATGATGGTCACCGCCAATAAGCCGGTACGGAATCAAGATAGTAATCTTAAACATATTAATCTACATGCGCAGAAGATAATAAATCGCTTTAATCATGGGAAATAGACGTGCAGTTCTGGTTAATAATTGGAAATTGTTGTTCCGTGTACTTTGTTCTATTTTTGAAAAACATGTTGATATTACCAGATAGGTTTTGTTTGGATTGTAAAATCCCGTTTTCCCCATTTTCCTTATAATATTCCAGAATTACAACGCACAGGGCTTATAAAGATTATGGCCTTCTAATTGTTTTATAAGGTCATTGGTGCGTGCAAAAGTGTGCAAATCAGTAATAATAAATTTCATATCACCAAAATCGTCTGCCTTTCAACTTTGCTGCTCCCCATTGGGGATTTTTTTATTTAAGACATACTCTTACATAGCACACCATCCAAACGAAACCCAAGAGAGGGGAAACTGCTCCTTTGTCAATGACCGAAAATTCTTACGCAGTCATTATTGTTAAAAACAGCTGAATGTTCTCATTAAAATGCACATAATCAGAAGGCAGGGACTATCATTGGATCAAAGAAAGAATCACGTTGAATGTCCATCCGTAATAGGTCCATGGTTCTACCAACTGATCTTTCTATCGGAGCCTTTTGATTTGTGCCAAATTGCGCTGGTGGCTAATGAGCCACAGTTCAGAGACTTGCTGAAAGCTACCAAAGTGTTAAAGCCACAGTGAACTACTTATAGCTACTTGCACCCTCTATATAGCAAACAATGCCTAATCGGTGACCCTTGGTCCCCCATGGTCCCCCATGGTCCCCTTTATCTTATGTTAATTGAAAGCTGATTTGATGAGATAACCACCTGTCAGTAACCATGCAGGGAGGCGTAATCCCTCCTGGCCAAACTAGTGCAGTTAGGCCTTAAATGGCTACTATATGGCTATACTATATCCAGCTTGAAATGACACCACAGGGTGCTTAATAGTCTACATAAATACAGACCTTATGAGTGAAGCTCCACACAACGTCTTCTTGTGGGTCTCTGAGATTGGCTGATATTCCATCTATCCACGTAGCATTATGTAGACGTGGGTTTCTCGGACAGTTATCCACCTGATCATCATACCCGTCTCCGTCTGCGTCCCCTTCACACGCATCTCCGATAAGGTTTTCTTTAGAAAAACACCACATTGTTACACATTATTATGTTTGTATACACCACAGTGTTACACATTATTATGTTTGTCTATGATCTCCGATAAGGTTTTATTCAGACGTATGGAAAAGTGCACACGTGTGCTAATAAACTAGCAGACGTGTGCTATCGCACCTTGCACATGTCTGCTAAATAACAGGCGGTGATTGGTCAATTAGCAGACGTCTGCCTCTTATTTAGCAGACGTGTGCCGCGTTCCATACGTCTGGGAGATGTGACTAAAGTCATCAACGGCCTTCCATAGAGTTGCAGGAAGCACGCGTGATTACTGCCACTCTAATTGATCCAAGGCGCCAATTAGAAGAATGGTAACATGGTTTAATACACACCGTCTTCATCTGATTGATCCGTGTTTGGGACCAATGGACAATTGTCGACCTCATCCCAATGGCCATCACCATCGGCGTCAGAGACACATGCATCTCCTTAAACAGAAAACAAAGAAGAAGAGTTTAGTTTAGAATAGAAGGAGACAGTAACAAGTGAACAAAATATAACAAAGTGCATTTTTAGGGATAAGGGTGAGGACAACTATAGTCAAGACCTTCATTCGAATTTTGGGTCGATTTAAAATAAAAAAAGACAAACACGCGAACAAAATATAGATTTGGCCATTTGTTTACACTTTTTTAATGCTGTGAGTAATAATAAAATGATAAATGCTAAGACTCCTACCCGGCCTCCTACTCCGTGAACGGAGGGATACCATTCGTGTTGCCAAAATGTCCGGTAAAGGGGTACTTTTCACGCACAAAAGTCCGGCTCGTACATACGCAAACAAGACTTTACACACCGGACTTAGGGGGTGTTTTCAAAAGGAGGGAACATGCATATGCGTACCCTAAATAACACTGAGTGGAGGGGCCGGGAACTCCTAACTACCAAGAATATGTAGCAGTAGAAACAATTGACCTGAAGCTTAGACGAACGACCAGGAAGTCCCATTGCATTGATACCCCACCAAACTGTCACTGTTCGCCACGGTAATTACCGAAATTGGCAGGAAACATATCAACAATCCAAGAAGTCAGACACGTCATGCTCATCGGATGTCGGTCTCATGGGGAATCATTTTCGTGAACCCTCAGATAACTCTCAGAAGGCTGATTATTCGACCCAACAGACCTAATCATCACACTGTAAGGTTAACAGGAGACCGATCTACTTTTGAACTGTTGTTGTTGTTTCGTATTATCGGCGTTTCATTCTTTTTTAGAATAATAACGCCTTTCACTTTTTTTACTATTTGTAAATTCGTACTCTTCTAAAATAATTGTTACCTTTGCCATCGCCATCAATGTCACTCTGTTCGGCATTTGGAACATCGGGGCAATTGTCGTGGAAATCATATACACTGTCACCATCACTGAAGGAGGAAATTATAAGGAGATATAAGAGGAAATTAATCTACGGATTAATCAAATGTTTTTCATATTAAAGATGTAAACAAATTACAATTAAGCATCCTAATCAAGCCCAAAGTTTTTAAGGAAAAGTCCACCTTCATGTTAAGTTTGCTTCAATAAAAGCAGACAAATTAGAGATACAAATTAGTGAAAGATGAAGCAATATCCGATTAAAATTTATGGTTTTTTGTACAAGTTATCATTAGTGTAATGTATTCTACGAGTTCTTCTCCAATTTGCTCTGTAAATAGAGTGTTCTAAACTTTTATTTTTTTAGTTATTGATTACGGAATATAATTAGTTTCATACAGGGGTTGTTTTCCAACATATTTGAACTAAATTTATTTAGAGTGAATTTATAATTGAACGTTCTGTAAAGGGGAAATGTAAATTGCTGATTCTTTTTTTTTAGTACAGGGCAAATGGGAGAGGACCTCGCAAGGTACGTCACAGAGTTGTTAATTTGTGTTCAATTGGTAGCACCTTTAACAATTCATAACTTTCTTATTTGTAATCGTTGTTTGCTCAAACTTTCACGGATCTGTTTCTCTCATGTTTCTGATTGTATAAAAACCATCTCAAAATCAGGTTGGACTTTGCTTATAAGTCCAAGTCCCGGCTTTTACACACCTTGTCGCATTTTCTAATACCGACATGAAAGAAGAGGCATTTATATCTACGTTGCTTCTCTTCACCCTGGTGTTGATAAGATATTCGGTAGGATGCGAAATTCATTGCACAGTTTGCTCAGCATGATGAGCGTCCGGAAAAGGCACCTGGCCATACTCCTCAGGGCATGGATAGTGTGCATACATTTCGTGTGGTGAAATCCCGAATCCAATGACTGGGTAATACTATTTCTCCCCCGATGTAAAGCGCTTATAGGCATCGTTTATGCATCGATTACTATATAAAATCAGTATAGCATTTAAAAAGGAAGTGGATACTAAATTACAGGAACAATGATAGAATAGAAAAGAATAGATGATAACGGAATAATAAGAATTTTAAGAAATAGAAGACGAAGACGAAGACGAAGAAGATGATGAAGAAGAAAAACAGCAGAAAGAGAAGAAATGGGATGAAAAGAAGAGCATTATAAAGAACACTCACGTATCAACCTCTTGCCAAGCTTCGCATTCGTCTCCGTATCCATTAAGATCAGAATCATCTTGATCATGGTTGTAGAGGAGGGGGCAATTATCGCAGGCATCACCAATGCCATCTCCATCAGTATCGAGTTGGTCAGGATTGGCGACGAACTTGCAGTTATCCAACAGGTCTTTGGTACCTACACGGGTAGAAATATTACCCCTTTAATCAGTGGCGTATCGATGTAGTGGGATGGGGTGGTAGCCTAAGGGGTCGTAAGCCCCCTTCTCCCAACATAAATGTATTCAATTCTCTTAATTATGGATGAATTAATGCGAGGTATGTGTAGACAATTAATGCGATAAATGTACAGGACATTCATGAGAATATTCATTACTCCTTTTTTCGGCTGCCAGTTAGCTTTTGCGACTTAGTTACATTCGTTACATTCCATAAAAAACAATTATTACTTCTCATAAATTGTTGTTCGTGGGACTTAATCGTCATTAGAGCAGATAACATACTTTATTTATTTTTTTTTTCTTTTCTTTTTCCCTTCCACAGGGATCCTTTATTAAATAATATCGTTCACATTATTATGTATACAAGAATTGGTTTTTACATGCAGAAATTCAAAATAATATTCCTGGCCATTCAAAATATGATAAGAAAATACATTTATAGATACCGGTATCAGTTACAAATTGAAGTTCACTATTTAACATAAATATCCCAGATTTAGTTGGCAAAATGATTTTAGAAGAAATAAACAATCAGAAACACTTTGCAAAAAGTAACCACTTTTTCACAAATTTCTGTTCTTTCAGATTTGTTTTACATATATACTTTTCCATGTTATAATAACACTTTATCGCTGATATTATGTTTTCAAAAACTGGCAAACACTGTTTACATTTGGCTGCAAAAATTTCTTTCCTGACTATAATCATAATACAGTTGAGGGCACTGTTATTATTACCGTGAAACCCAAACAACTTATTTTGATTTCTAAACTTAATAAGTACATTATTACGAGACAACCAATACTCGAGTTTAGACCATATTTCGGTTGTATGAATACAATAACAAAATATATGTATAATCGTTTCTACACTGTTATTACAGAATGTACATAAGTTATCTGTAACTAATTTAAATCTTAACAAAGCATCTTTCATATAAAGAATTCTATTCAGTAACTTGAACTGAAACCACCTCATGTTAACATCGACAGTTGAATTAAAGGGAAGAAAATAATACGAACTCCATACAATATTGTCAAGGTCAAACTCCTGTTTCCACTTAGTAAGACTTTTACATTCCTTTATATTATGTTTCAATAAAGAACGGTATATATGTGCACAACCTTTTTCCACTTTTATTATTAATAACAATGCTTCCGGGATGATACATGTAGGTTCAATGACCTTTGGTATGACATTTTTATTAAAACCAAATCGAATAGCATTACAAAAGCCATAATATTGAAGAAAGTTTACATGTACATTGTATTTATGTTGAAAATCAAAGTATGAGAGAAATGATCCATCTGTTTTTAAAACATCGTTAACAAAACGTACCCCCTTAGCGCACCAAGACTTATAATAAATTACGTTATCATTAACTTTTATTTTAGGGTTATTCCAAAGGGGTTGACATGCAATATCATTTACAGTGAATTGAGTAAGGTCTGAAAAGGCTGATAATACTTCTTCCCAAAATGGGTTTCGTATTGTAGTGGCTAATTCTTTGTAATATTCAGCCCCCATGAATAACTGAAGAGATGTATACGGTGGAGGTAAGAATGATTGGAACATATGAAGAGAGAAACTTTCAGAACAAATAAATCTTCTTATCCATGATATCTTAAGTGATTTACAATGCATACAAAGGTCAGTCACTTTAACTCCGCCTTCATTGTACAATTGACCCATTTGTTTCCTACTTATTTTATCACGTTTGCCATGCCATATAAATTCAAAAAAACGTCGATCGATATCCTTCATAATTTCTAATTTTGGTTCAGGAAGAGATAAAAATAGGTAGTTCAATTTGGGTATAAATAAAGATTTTACTATGGTAACTCTTCCTAAGGGAGTCAATGTTCTTTTCAACCATATCGTCATCTGACGGTTTATCTCTTGAACCTTTTCTTGATAGTTGTGATTAACCATTTCTGATAATTTAACTGAAAAGTCTATGCCCAAGTACCTAAAATATCCCTCAGATATCCAATTAAGTTTGTACTCGTGTAAAATCTCTTTTTTGAAAGTTCTGTTCTTCCCAATCCATATCACTTGAGTTTTAGTCGTGTTGACTTTGAGGTTGGACATATTTGCAAAGTCATTAAGTATTGTAAGGGCACATTGTAAATCCTGCATTGAACCGTTGAGTGTCAAAAGGGTATCGTCTGCATATTGCAACAATTTAAGCGTTTTTCCATTCATATGCAATCCGCCCAAAGAATGTGAGTGTCGTATTAGGATCCCAAGTATCTCACTGACTAACAAAAAGAGGTAGGAAGACAAAGGATCTCCCTGGCGACACCCTCGTCCTATTTCAAATCTATCTGTACAGTGTCCGTTAACTAATACACAAGATGATGCATTTGCATAAAACAAGTTGATCCATTTCTTTACAGATGGACCGAAGCGAAAAAAATCCAGGACATTGAACAGAAAATCATGCGATACGGAATCAAAAGCTTTTTCAAAATCAACAACAAGGAGCATGCCAGCTATATCGTGTAATTCAGTATAAAGTAGCGTATCATATAATAAACGTATGTTTTCGCCAATAAAACGACCACTCAAAAATCCTGTTTGATTTTCATGTATCAAAAATGACAAAACGCCCTTGAGTCTGTTTGCGATGCAACTGGATGCTAATTTATAAACTACATTCAATAAGGAGATCGGTCGCCAATTTTTTAACAAATGTCTAGGTTTGTTTCCTTTTGGAATCAAAGTTATTATTCCCATTTTTTGTGAGTTTGACAATTTCCCTGTGAAATACGCATAATTCAATGATCTTACCAGCAAGTATTTAATATCTTCCCAAAAGTAACGATAAAATTCTACAGTAAAACCATCCTGTCCGGGGGATTTATTGTTTTTCATGATTTTTAAAGTGGAATAGATTTCGTCAACACAAAGTGGGCCTTCCAGTAATGAGGACATTTGCGAGGACAACTTAGGAATGTCAGGGTAGTTTAACAATAATTCCAGATTAATTCCATCAGTTTCTTTTTCTGCATAAAGGTTAGAATAAAAGTTAAACACTTCCTTAAGTATGTCACTTTGTCTGTCTAAAATATCACCATTTTCAGCGGATAACTGACGTATTTCTTTATTGGTATTATTTTGTTTTTCTAAATTTAAAAAGAATTTAGACGGTTTTTCTCCAAACTCCATCCATTTAATTCGGGATCTAATCGCAATTCCTTCATTAGTTTTAAGACGGGATGCTTCCAGTTCTAATTTTGATTTATCAATTTCCTCTAATACAAAAGTCTTATCATCAGATATTATCAATTTTCTTTCTAACTCTTCAATTTTCCTTTCTAGATCTTTTTCCCTGTTCACATTTTGTTTTTTGGCAAAGGAGGCATATGATATTGCTTCCCCTCGTATAATCATCATTAAAGTTTCAAAAAATAACTGATCATTTATGCTAAATTCACACTCGCCCACTATGCAACCATTCTGGTCAAACTTTGCTTCGTCTTTAGCATAAAATAGAATAGTATCTCTTATCTTTTTCTTTATTTGCGAAACAAAATCTTCGTCTTTTAACAAGGAATTATTAAATTTCCAAAAACCAGGACCTCGTTTTATCCGATTCAAACTGAGACTTATACGAGTTAAAGAGTGATCTGTTCGGTAACCTGAAAGAATATCGACATTGTGCACTAATGAAAGAAGTTCTGAAGAAATCAAAAAGAAATCTAATCTACTCTGTTTAAAAGGGATTGGTTGCCGCCACGTATAACGTCTTTTATCTGGAAATCTAATTCTCCAAGGATCACATAGATCTAACTCAGTCTTCATTTTATTTACTTGTTGTTTAGCTCGCGGGTTATTAACATGCAAATAGTTATATGTGTCAAGGGTTGAATCTTGTACTAAATTCCAGTCTCCACAGACAATAGCATGTGGATTTTCAAAATGATGGTAAAGAAGAAAGATGGGACGATCAGGTTTTGTTGTGATTATCGTAAGTTAAATCAAGTTACCGTAACTGATGCAGAACCGATACCTGATCAGGAAGAAATATTTGCAAAACTTTCTAGGGCCAAGTATTTCACAAAGATTGATCTAACCAAAGGGTATTGGCAAGTACCCTTAACAGAGGAAGCCAAGGAACTGACAGCATTTGTGACACCAGATGGTTTGTATCAATTTCGAAGCATGCCATTTGGGCTAGTTAATGCTCCGGCAAGCTTTAGTCGTATCATGAGGGCTTTGCTCCGTGGCTTGCATGGTGTAGACAATTTCATTGATGATATTTTGATCCATACAGTAAGTTTTGAGGAGCATTTAGATACCCTCCGTGAGGTGTTCGAGAGACTGAGGAGAGCAAACTTGACAGCGAGGCCTACCAAGTGCACTGTAGGATGTGTAAGTATCGAATTTCTTGGTCATCGAATAGGTCAAGGAGAGCTTCGACCAGTGCAAGACAAAGTCGATGCAGTTCAAGGAGCTGCGAGACCTAAGACCAAAAAGCAACTTCGATCCTTTCTAGGTCTTGTGGGTTATTACAGACGGTTTGTTCCCAACTTCGCAGCATTAGCAGTACCACTGACTGACCGAACAAAGAAAGGAGAGCCACTTCTAGTGAAATGGGGAGATGCGGAAGAGGCAGCTTTCACTACCTTGAAAAAGAAACTTGCTAGTGAACCCATCCTCCATCTTCCGGACTTAGATCTTCCTTTCATCCTGAGGACTGATGCCTCAGATCATGGTCTCGGTGCAATTCTGCTACAAGAGACAGAAGGGAAGAAGTTCCCTATCGCCTACGCTAGTAGGAAACTTCTCCCAAGAGAGCAGCGCTACTGTGTTATGGAACGTGAATGCTTAGCAGTAGTCTGGGGTGTTCAGAAGTTCGAACCATACCTCTACGGCAAGCATTTTGAACTAGAAACTGATCACCAGCCACTGCAGTGTATCGCGAAATCAAAAGTCGCGAACTCAAGGATTCTGAGATGGGCTCTGGCGCTTCAACCGTACCAGTTTAGCATCACAGCTATCAAGGGCAGTGAAAACGTCGGTGCAGACTACTTAAGTAGGATACCAGATACCAGTAGTTGATTTCAAGTAAAGCAGGAACAGAAGGTTTTTTTTTAATAATTATTATTGATCTTTATATTTTCCTGTAAACAAATTTTCCTCGTATAGAATGAGAAAACCACTCTGAATTTTTTTTCTGAAATTATATAAATTTCTTGAAGGAAGGGGAGATATGTCACAATGTGACTGGGATTTCTTTTTTAGACAGAGAATGTAATGGACAGGTGTTAGATGAATAGATGTTGTTGGTAGCAATTTACTAGGTCAACTAACTTGGATTTACTAGGTCAACTAACTTGGGTCTCTAGTAGAGCAGGTGTCTGTCTTTGTCTGTGTGTGGGGAAAGGATGAGGAGAATGTTAATAGGAAAGTTTTGTATAGAGGATTCAGTAAAAGGAATTTGGATGGACAGTTTTGGCATGAGAGGAATACAAAGAATGTTAAAGAGATTACTATTGAGAGAGCCAACGTGGATTAGAGATTTAGGGTAGTTTAATCAGATTGCACATGAGATCTCGAGAGGAGCAGACCTTTCAGAATTTGGTCTGACTTTGGGGAGTGAATGAGGGGTGTTGGCCACGAAGGTAAAAGTTACAGCCACAGGCTATAAGCATGCTGTTGCTGGCATAGACTTTCCCTATACTATGGGACCAGGCAAGAACCAGGCAGCACAGGCCGACGTGGTAGAAGCCTCATCAGCCCTCGCCTTAACTTGGATCATCATTTGAACATCTGAACTGGACAAGCTGGGCTCGTAGCCATAACCCTAGGCACCATCAGTGAATGGACATGTGTTCGTAGTCGACACGCTCAGGCAACCTACTCGCGTCAAGTCGTTGAGTCAACGCACGTTGCAGTCGTACACCGGTCAGGCTTAGCAGGTCATGCATCATATCGCACCGGGTTACTACATACACCAGAGTATTTCGTTCCGCCTATTCAGAAACAGGAAGAGGTGGTATTTATGAACTCTAAATCGGGACTCTCTAACCCACAACAGTATACTTTTTATATAAAGACCGGGCTAGAGTCGGTGGGAGATTAACTGTATTATACCTCGAAGGATGACCTGGTCATCAGGTAATCTTTTTTCCTTTGGAAATATGGAGAATTATATTGTGATATAATTGAGTAACGATAAGTCGACATAAACAGTGATAGGATATACTCCTATCTAAGTTCATAGTGATGCTGAATCATTTTATTCTTGTCAATTATTTGCATGTTTAATTATATAGAGCCGATGGCTCTTAAATAAACTGTTTGTACCCTATATTTTTACTCTTGAAATTGCTTGATTTTCTTGTGATACATACTCATTTCATCAGAATAACATACTTTATTATACACATTTAGCAAATATGATGAGTTCGTGTTTTGTCAACAAGAATAATATAACGATAATTTGTTATTCTATTGCAATTAGCGTGTCGCGAAAAACGTATGTGTCAAATGTCATTTTCTTTTTAAACAAAAATGATAACATCAAGCAATACAAATACTTTAAATTATATCAGGATTGAAGAGCACTTTAAAAATGGCATACACAAATAATTCAATCAAATGAGCGAATCAGATATGAGGACAATTTTTTTTTCTTCTTCATAGAAATAAAAGGCAAATTGATTTGGTAAACAACTCCATATAGCTGGAGCAATTGCTTCTGAATGTGCAATGCGACTAAAGAACACAATCAAAAGAATATAAGAAAGGAGATTACGAAATATACCACCAAAACTGATTTCTTATTTAATGTGCTTAATTTCTTTGGGATAATGAACTGACATGAAAGTTATAATAAAAGTTGTTTTACTGAAAGCTTATGAACACAATCATTTCCCAATAGCTTTAACCTATTTATGTAAGGTTTATCTTTAACAATTTAAATAACAGAATAGAACGTTTTTAAAATATAAATGAAATTATCACCGCAACATTATTTTAATAAGTAGACACAACCGCCCCACCCACACACACATTCGTACACACGCACATGAAGAAAATAATCTGCAAAATAATATTATCAGTAATTCGATGTAATTTCGCACATCAAATCATTTCATGCTCATTTAGAAAGAAAAAAAATACGCAAAAACTTTAAAAAAGATGCGCGAAAAATTAAGTGCCCTCATAACTTTTTTTTCAGAAAAAGCTTCTTCGTCTTTGCCTGTTTCAACAACATTAGGGAGAGAATAAAATGGAAGACATGTATATCAGACTTGGCCACATGACTTCGAGCTGAACGGACGGTTTGAGCGGAGCTCCTGCCACCCATTAAGATTACACGTTACACAACGCAAATTATGGCATCCCATGACCCGAGGCCCACTACCCGACAAACTGCAAGTAAGCAGCCGGCCCCATCGGCTCCCCCGAATGACAAAGTTCGTTCGCCTACCTCGACTGACAAAGTTCGTTCGCCTACCACCCCGGATCCCTCTAATGCGGTTTTACAACGAGACATTGCAGACTTTTCAGATAAAATATTATCTAAACTTGATAATATCAATACCGAGCTACAATCATTTCATCGTCGCCTATAACAGATGTGGAATCTTCAGTGGAGTTTAACTCTGCCAAAATATCTGAAGTAGAAAATTCCATACCAGCTAGCATCGCGCCCCTTCAAGAGGAGATATCTAATCTAAAAGAAAAACTGCTTCTGATGGAAATCTACAACAGAAAGCCAAATCTACTATTCTACGGGGTTGAAAGCGAACCAAACGAGGATATCTATCGCACGCTTTGTAAAGTTTTCATCCATCTTGGAATAGATGAGGAAACCGCCAAACAGATCCAAATGATCAACGCCCACAGATTACCCTATCGCAACCAACCTAGGACCCCAGACGCCGGTGCCCCAGCCCGTTCCCGACCCGCTCCGATAATCGCTAAATTCGTCAAGATGCCAGACAGAGATCTCATTCTTTCTTCTTTTGAGAACCAAAGACGCCCGAAGGAAACATCGCAGCAACTAGGAAACGCAGCGGAAATGCGACATGCACCACCGCCTCCCCCTCGCATAACGGTCAGGACGGACCTCCCTTCCACCCTGAAGGCTCATCGCGGCCATCTTGCTGAAATTGGTTACAAGTTGCGAAAGGAGAAAAACCAATCTACGAGAATAAAGTTGCAAGGTGCTAAAATCTTCCTCCAGTGGAATGAAAAGGGAACAATTACATGGAATCCCTACAGAGAATGAGCAAATCCATCATCATTTCAGGGGACATGCAGTAGAACTTTGTATCCTCCAGGAATGTATTCTTTACCCTCAAATGGGCTTGAGACAAGTATTCGTTATCCTTTGATCTTGACGACTGGGATTATCAAGACCGAAGTCCTCACTCTTTATCAATCATTATTATCTGTATAGCATTCAATTGTTTTGAGTCTATCTGTTATATTGTAACTGACGAAACTTTTTCTTTTTTATGATGAGCGGAAATGTCAAAACCCTCTTTGCCATTTAATATTATTGTACTCCGAATTGTCATAAAAGTTATCAAGTATGCCCAATAAACAGAACACTAAAAAGTAACCTCTTTTGGGAGTGAATTTTAAGTGATTTTAAAATATAGTGCCTTTTGAACTAGATTTAAACGTTATCGACACGTGCCTTCATTTAAACAAAAAAGTTACTCCTGTTCACGTTTTCATCTAACCTCAAAACCACCAATTTATCACGCGACTGGAGTAACGTGATTCCACTTACCTCTGTAAATCAAGTGTTTATGACCAAATAACCACTTGACCAAGCAACGAGTTTTATGTCCGTTAACCGATGGTGGTTATAAACAGGTAATTATTTGGTCTTGTAAGCACCTTTATCGATTGGTTTCACAGGTCATCAAAGGTTGATGGTAATAATCACGTTACTTACACCGGCTAATCGTCTTATTGTTCTGTCCGTGAATCTCTGGTTATATTAAATTAGTAATTCTGAGGTGTTTTACACACCTCTTTAAATGGTCTCAAAGTTACCGTAAATTTCTTGGTTATGATCACGTGGCTCAAGCTGATTACTAATCTAAGCTGTGAATACGTGATATTTAGGTGTGAAAATTAGTAATTATTAGGTGTCTTAAAACACCTTTTTAAAGGATAGTCAAAGTTGCCATAAGTTCCGCGGTGATGATCTCGTGACTCAAACGGATTATTAATCTAAGTTGGGCATACGTGACTTTTAGGTGTGAAAATTTAGTAATTATTAGGTGTCTTAAAACATCTATTTAAATGGTATTCAAAGTTGCCAGCAGTTCCGCGGTGATGATCTCGTGACTTAAACGGATTATTAATATAAGCTGGGTATTCCGTGTTTTCCAGGTGTGAAAATGAGTTATTGTTGGGTGTCTTGATGGTTTCACAGTTACCATTTAAGTTCCGTGGTGATAATCCCGTGACTGTTGGCATATTTCTATGTTCGCCAGTTGATAACTGACTGTTGGCATATTTTCATTGCACCAGTTGATAACTGGAGTGTGCATATTTCCAGTTGCACCAGTTGATGACTGACTGTTGGCATATTTTCAGTTGAACCAGCTGACACCTATTAATTTGCATATTGAATATGGGGTGCGTGCAGATCTATTTAAACAATTTATCTTAATTTACAGCATATTTCTTAATTACTGATGATTTAGTTATATGCAATTCATTTCGAAAATACTACAAATATAAATTACAAGTTATTAGGACATTTCGCTACTTCGTTTAAATTACATTTAGTTAAACATGAAATAAGGGAAACATTAACTGTGAACTAAATACTGTGAATAAAATACAAGTATATGAAATTTTTTCGATTAATTAAATTATGTACATGTAAGTCTACTTACTACCAATGCATTTACATTGGAAATACAGACGTACCAGTATTGAAGTGCTGTTCAACTGGTTGGAAGTTTTACCAAATGGTTCTAATGGCTCAGCTAGACCAGTTGAATTCTAACTGGCCTGGATCAACTGGATCATTTAGCCCATTTCAATTTCCAGGGTTACCAGTTGGCATTAACTGGTTCATCAACTGGACCAGTTGCAACTAGCTTTCTCTTCGAGGATGTTTGCACCCCCACCCCCTCTAAATCCCAAACTGCGCCTGGACGTAATTATGGAAGATCCAAAACACGATGTTCAGAAACGGGATGAGAACGTCATTATTTTGGTTCATTTATTGTGTAACATTTGCGTAATTATTGGGTTGAACGCGGGTTACAGTAAAATATTTCCTCTTCGACGTAAATTTCACGTGAATGAAATACATGATTCATCTCAAGTCAGCCTCGTAATATTCACGTGAATTTCACGCAAATATTTTGACTAAAACTATCACTAACGCTTCACGTGTTTCTGTGACGCGATAATTTCGTTTATGAAGATGTAATTTCATAACCAAACAAACACGGGAGTATTAGGTTTACAAACCATGGTCTCCAAGGTAGGGATAATCACGTTATTATAATGGTGATATTGCAGCGACAATTGCGTGATTTAGTGTACGTGTGTTTTAAGTTACCTAGTGCAATAAACGTATTAACACATTTACGTAAATGTCAGGTGTTTGAAGAACTTAACTCTCCTCAAGTCGATACCTTGATATTGACGTGATTTTCACGTGATTTTGTTTATTGGGTGTACATACGACCCTGCCATAGCATGGATGTATCCTTCTAATCCACCTGTGTCAAACAAAAATACATTCGAAATTTCGTGTGCTTATAACCTACCTTAACAAATACATGGACTTATCGCTTACGCGTGTCTGACGTATAGGAACAGGGCGTGGCTTCTCCGCGCCACGGTTGACTGATCTTCACATCGGCCCGCTGTGGCGCTCTATCACAAACATACTCGACGCATAGAGCGATGGGTCCATTGTTTGAGCAGCCTTACTTTCATTTCGAATCTGCATTTA
Source organism: Strongylocentrotus purpuratus (assembly GCF_000002235.5). Classification (NCBI taxonomy): domain Eukaryota; kingdom Metazoa; phylum Echinodermata; class Echinoidea; order Camarodonta; family Strongylocentrotidae; genus Strongylocentrotus; species Strongylocentrotus purpuratus. The sequence goes on from NW_022145606.1 coordinate 27,361,790, forward strand.
TGTTTTGGTGTGTTTTATTGTTTTGTGACCAATAATAATGGAAAATTCGATCGCCCAAATACGTAAAACATTTGAATCTTGAAGGAATTGTACTTTTTCACTAATGCTAAATTGTCACGATTGTATACATTCGGGTGTCATGCAGCTCCATTTTGTATCATGCAGGAATGTATATAGCTTACCCTCCACTGGGCTGGAAGCTGGAGACAAGTTTTTATTAACCTTTGATCTTGATTACTGGGATTATTAAAACCGAACTCCTCACTCTTTATCAATAATTATTATCTGTATAGCATTCCAAAAATTTGAGTCTGTCTGTTATATTGTAATTGACTGAACTTTTTTTTTTTTTTTGAGCGGGAATGTCAAAACCCTCTTTGCCATTTAATATTATTGTACTCCGAAATGACCTTATTGCTATTAAGCATCATCTCAGAGTCTGCTTTAACATGCATACATTTTTCTCCTCCGCACAGCAAATCTCTTTGTTTTGCAAAACTCCTGTGTCAATCACAGAATCCATTGTTATAGACTGAACTAGTTTTGATGAGCGGGAATGTCAAATCCCTCTTTGCCATTTAATAATCGTACTCCGATTTGTCATTATTGTTATCAAGCATTTTGATTCTTCCCAGCCCCTCTATTTTGCGTGTCAAAAATACACCCTTTACTCGGGCGGTCGGGCTCCGCTCTGTTGCTCCTAAGCATTTATTGTAACTGTGACCAAGATGGGTCTTATTGTATTTTCATTTGTATTATATTTTGAAGTTACCCGCACACTTGCACTTCGTACACACACAAACGCACCAGCATCACACATGCAGTTGTTCATCCTCCAAATTTTCGGTACTTTACATAAGACGTATCGTTAAATGAATTCGCACGCGCACACTCCCGATATTCTTGTCGACGATATAAACGAGAGCAAATACTACAAACCCCAAGAATTGAAAAATTCATTTTCTTACAAACCAGACAATATTTCACTTTTACATACAAACTCCAGAAGTCTGAACAAAAATTTTGAATACGTTGAAAACCTTTTACACTCTTTAAATAATTTTGCATTTTCCGTCATTTGAATAAGTGAGACATGGTTACATCAGAATTCTCCAGATATGTTCAATTTGCCTAATTATAAGTTGATTAGGGCGGACCGCAAAGGAAGAAGGGGTGGCGGTGTTGCGTTTTATATTACACAAAAACATAAACTTCAAAATCCGTTCAGATATTAAACTAACACAAGCAGAATCTTTATTTATCGAAATTAATAACTCAAATGCCAAAAATGTCATCATAGGTTTGATTTATAGACCCCCTGATTCTAATTGTGATTTATTCTGTGACGAACTGGATTTTTATTTTCATAAAATAGGGGATGAAAATAAACACAATTTTATCCTTGGTGACTTTAACATCAACTTCTCACCTTCATCTGATAACAGTAACTCAACCAATTGTATGCAGTTGATGCATTCATACGGTTTTTTTTCGATTATTAATAAACCCACCAGAATAAATCCACATTCATCAACTCAGATTGACAACATTTTTCCAAACGTACATAACAACAAAACCATCGGTGGAATATTGTGTTCTGAAGTGTCGGATCACCTACCCATATTTTTAACTTGTGAATGCAAACTATCCGACCGTAAATCATTTGATGAGCTTATATATCGCAAAGAATCCAAACGTAATTTAGAATTGCTGAAACAGGATTTGTTTTTGAAGGGATGGGCTGAGGTATATAGTGTAAATGATGTCAATACTGCATATAAACATTTTAGTAACAAATTGCAATATTATTATGAAAAGAATATTCCTTTAGGCAAAATGAGTAATAAGCGAAATAAACCCAGGAATCCTTGGATACCGGAAGGTTTATTGAAATCAATACAAACACGCAATCGCCTCTACAAATTACATTTACACAATCCAACTGACACTAACCTAAACACATATAAAATTTATCGAAACAAATTAACAAAACTTATCCGTACATCCCGTAGATTGCATTTTTCTAATAAAAAAAAAGAAAAAAAGGCCAATTCAAACACAACTGCAACTTGGAAAATTATCAAAGAGGTAATGGGAAAAAAAACGAATCCCCCACCCACGGATAATATCACATTAAATGGCACTAAAATACATGATCCTAGTCTTCATGCAAATTCATTTAACTCATTTTTTACGAATATCGGCCCTGAACTCGCCAGCAAAATTAATAGAACTCACGCTCACTTTAAAGACTATCTTTCCAATCAAAACCAAGAGTCTCTCTTTTTAAATCCGACAAATCCTAGCGAAATTATTAACATTACCCAATCTCTTAACAACTCAAAATCGCACGGTTTTGATAAAATAAGTATGTCTCTCCTAAAAGAAATAATGTATCCACTTGCAAAGCCTTTAACTCACATATTTAATCACTCGTTATCGCAAGGTGTTTTTCCTGATCTATTAAAACTAGCTAAAGTCAACCCAATTCTTAAAAAAGATGATCCTCACGATATTAGTAACTATCGTCCAATTTCCCTACTTCCAAGTATATCCAAAGTCTTAGAAAAGATCGTTCATAATAGGCTACACAAATTTATCACTAAACACAAAATACTCAATTCAAATCAATATGGCTTCAGAAAAAATTACTCAACTGACTTAGCATTAATTCAAATTTATGACAAAATTACAAGTGCCATAGCTAACAAAGAGCATGTTGTAGGTATATTCTGTGACTTGAGTAAAAAGCATTTGATACGCTCAATCACGCTATTCTACTCTCCAAACTCAGTCATTACGGAATTCGGGGTCAGCCACTCTTATGGTTTAAAGATTATTTAACAAACAGAAGACAATATGTTACATTTAATAGTTATGATTCTGATCCTCTTTTAATTCAATGCGGTGTTCCTCAAGGCTCCATCTTAGGTCCACTGTTATTTCTTCTTTATGTAAATGATATTATCAATACATCCCCCCTTCTTTCTTTTATCTTATTTGCCGATGATACAAATATCTATTATTCCCATAAAGACCTTAATTCGTTAAACAATACTTTGAATTATGAAATTAACAAAGTATCAGATTGGTTTAAATCCAATAAACTTTCACTTAATACAAAAAAGACTAATTTCATGTATTTTAAACATCATTCTTATAATACAGAAACACCTATATATATCAAAATCGATGGTATGCTACTAGAGAAGAAAACTACTTCCAAGTTTTTGGGTGTTCTTATAGATGAAACCTTGACTTGGAATGATCATTTACACCAAGTTACAAGGTGCATTTCCAAAAGTATTGGAATAATCTCCAAGTTAAAGTTTCTTCTACCCCATGCAATCTTATTCCTACTATATAATTCGCTAGTTCTCCCGTATATAACATATTGTCATAGTGTATGGGCAAATTGTGGTTCGACAAAAATTAATTCTATTTTGAAACTGCAAAAGAAAGTCATACGTATTTGTACAGGTTCGCATTTCTTAGCTCACACTGATCCTTTATTCTATAAACTTAAAACACTAATAATTTTCGATCTGAACACTACTCAAGTAGCAGTTATTATGTTTAAGTACATTAATAATCTGCTTCCACCATCCTTTGGTAACATGTTTAGGTTTAATAATTCCGTTCATTCATACTCTACTCGCATATCTGGAAACTTCCATCTTACAAACCCCAAATTATCAATAACACACAAATCTGTTAGACATTCTGGCCCGGACATTTGGAATGATTCACCCGACAACATAAAGTCTTGTTCAACCATCTACTCCTTAAAAGCTACACTTAAACGACAAATAATACAATCATATGCTCCCCTCTCTTTAAATTAGTATAACAAAACCGTGACTTATTTATTCTTTATCATGCAACTGCTCACTGCACCTGCACTTGCACCGCACTCTCTTGATCACTCAGTTTTTCGAAGAGAGTTATGTCGCCAATTCTTTTTACGAGGCCGCCATCCATCTCCAGCCTAACCGCTCACGATGGTGGTCTCCTGCGTTCCAAATTACCTCTCTAATTTATTAAAAATATTTCTTATGTTATTGTATGCTACGTACATGTTTATCGAATGATATAATTGTACATGATTTTTCATTCAATTACTTTTGTAAATATTGTATTCATTGTATTTGTTATTGTTCGAAATTTTGTACTTTGACTTTGAATTTGTATATTTTTGAACGCAGAAATAAAATCAATCAAACAAAACAAAGAACTGTGAGTTATTTCCCGAGTGGAATATGAATAATTATATATGAAATGGTCGTCAGTTTTCATGTGCAGTAGGTCATAAATTCGCTGACACCAGACCAAACCCGTAGTCTCATCAAAATATACCCCTAGTCTCGCGGAGAGTCTTCGGTTTAGGGAAATGTAAGATAATGAATTTTCCATATAGGGCGACTGGTGGAGAATGCAGACAATTAAATAACAGTTGTTGGTCATGCAACTGAAGGCTAGTCATGGTGATTAAAAACACTTGTAATTGGGTAAACACCCACATGGTGTCGAATTCCCCATGAGAGCCCACTTGCGTGCGTCTTTAACTATACGTTTATAGACAACCTTTTAATGTGATACCACAAAGGAGAACAACACATAATACAATATAGATGATATGTGCTGATTTCATGAACGAAATAGTGTACTAAAATGTTGTCAGAATCCAGAGCTAGTCTGTTGGAGCCATTGATATATCTTGATAAGCTCGATGACAACCGTTTTAATACTGGTTTAGTTAAATCTTGCAATTGAAACAGTTAAATAATTAGGAGGCCTTTGATATATCTTTCCATAGATAAATACAATGTGATACAAAAAGATTACGTGGATGGCATTTAGATAATTAACCGAGCGCAAAGGCTTATACATTGTCCTGATGCGCAAAGGGTATTCTACGGTTAACCTTTTATTAAATACGATGACAACGTAAACAACAACAAAGCAAAACACACAGTCCGAATAAAAAAAATAAAAAATAAAATTCTACTAAAAACAAAATGAAACAAAACAAACATCCCTCTTCGAGATCAAAAGAATATTTTTAAAGTACATTTACAACACGAGCAAATAATATAACTTTTTCACTGACCATCGTTGTCGTTGTCGTTGTCGCATTCATTCCCGGTACCATCCCTATCGTTGTCTTGCTGATTAGCGTTAGAGTTTGTAGGACAGTTATCACACGCGTCACCTGTGCCGTCGTCGTCGCCGTCCGCCTGGTCGAAGTTAGCCACGAAGGGACAGTTGTCCTGCGGGAAAGAAATGAACAAAAAGGCGATGATTTTAATCATGATGATGATACTCATTATGGTGATAATAATGATGATGATGATGCTTAGTGCTGATTATGATGATGATAACGATGATGATGACAGTGATGATGACAGTGATGATGATGGTGTTCATGATGAATATGCTAATGATGATGATAATGATGACGGGGATGATGATGACAATGATAATGATATTGAAATAATAACCTGATAAACATAAACATTAATAAAGGTAAACACAAAAAACGATTAAAATTGAATTTAAAAAAAAAGAGCGACCAGGTATAGTTCTGGCTGAATTATCTGAACAGGTATTGGATAATGTGATAATGATAACACATGGTTTAATTTGTATTATTTTGTTTTGTTACCCGTGGTAGCCCCATTGTTATTAAAATGTTTTTCGTAAGGGTTCCTCCATTGACTCATGATAACCTTTTAAATCCCTTACAGAGTAATCATGCTACTGGGGGTGTTTCACAAAGATCCTGAGTTAAACTTATCTCAAAGTTGGACTTAACATTTATGGAAAGCCATTAGCATCTATGGAAATATTTTGTAAAAGATATTTTAAAAGGCATGGAATTTTGATTCAAATCATTCATATTTTCTATTATCAAGGAGATTTCATTTTCTTGATGTGGAGTTTATAAAAAGTCTAAATAAGCTCATCGGGCCCTTCGGACCGGATGAGCTAAAAAATTGAATTTTCGCTTTTAAATATATTTTATTTTATGGCTACAAATGGCTCTCCATAATATTTAAGCCCAACTTAGAATTAAGTTCAACTTAGGAACTTTGTGAAACACCCCCCTGAGACAGTTAAATAATCTTGATATAATGTGGCACGGTGCGATACGTTTAGTTACATATGGCATACACCGAGTTAAAACGTATATGTTATTCGGATAAAGCATTAAGACCGTGAAACGAACATAGCAACTCAATATATTCATGAGATGAATGTGACCAAGGGTCAAATCCGTGCATAGGCAATGCAGAGAAGAGAGTTATACATTAGACCAACTCGTCAAACGTATATGTTCAAGTAATTCTAATACACGAATAATACACATCAGTGAGGGCATTAGTAAGAACTACCCACGCAAGGGACCTTTGGAACAGACTAACACATCCGACTGGCGATAGCCAAGGGTGTTTGGACTGTTTTAAAGGTAGGCCAACTGAGTGTGCGTAATTTTACTAATGCCAGAACAAAATGATGTGTATTATTTGTTTTTATAAGATTATGTTTTATTTGTTTTGTTATTAAATTATGTTTTATAACATAATTTTAAAAAAAATACTTATTACATGTTTTTAGTATCTGATAATGACCAGTCATTATCAAACTACGTGTAAGGCAAAGTACATGCCTGGTCACTTGTACGCTCTCAACCAATCATTTCATTAGGATACACATCACCATCTTATTATGTTTAATAATATCTATACAAACAGGGTCTTACGTCAGCATTTCTAATCCTATCGTTGTCATAGTCGGTTTCACACGCATCTCCTATCCGATCCCCGTCAGCATCCTCCTGCCCACTGTTAGGGTAGCCCGGACAGTTATCCCCGAGGCAGTTCTCGTCCGACGTGCCCGCGCATTTGATCTTGGAGTCCACGTGACCATCCAGGTCAAGGTCACGACCGCAGGTGAACCCATTTCCGGCTGACCCATCGTCTTCATCACACTGATGACGTCAATAAAGAACGCGAAATATTATATATATATATATATTTACCATAGCATTGTAGATATTAACTCTTATCATGCCACAGGGCTAATCCCCATTGTGCCAAACCCCAAATCCCCCCCGTGCCAGATTGTTTTGGAGATAATCTGATGAACGCGATAATTCTATGAATGGCGAGTGCAAAACACACAGCACACTATAATGAGCATGAACAATAACTGCTACTTTGAAAGTGTGCACGCACGCACATGGCATCATAGCAATGGTTTGCTCGCATGTACAAAGCACTATAACGATAGCGTTCATGCATCCTCATGGCAGGCTATGAGTTAATATAAAGATACTGATATACACAATATATATTAAAAGAGAAGTGGTAACAGTACGATAGAATAATATCTTATTTTATAGGTCATGACCTTTCTTTAATTTCGAGGATTTTTTTTTGTCCCCTCTTCTACAGTAAATTTTTCAATTTACAACATTACAAAATCTGAAATATTGAAAACTCAGTGAGCACTCCATACCAAACAGTAATAGTATCCTGGCCGTGTATAGTGGCAAGAGGCATGCTCGTCACATTCATGGGTTCCTAATGCACAATGATCTACACCGAGTGTACATCCAATCTCGTTATTACCGAGGAAACCCGATAGACACCCTCCACAGTAGTAACTTCCCTGTATGCCAATAGATGAGGGGAAAGAAAAAAAGGTGGGAGAAGTAATGTTTGTTTGATCTACTTCGCTTTATTCGTAATTCATACACCAGCAATAATCTTTGGACATGAATAACTATAAGGTTAAAGCCATACTGTCCTACTGGTAACTACTTGTTCCCGCTATGTTGAAAAAACATTGCCTAATCGGTAATCATTGGTCCCCCATGATCCTTTTTTCTTCTTATGTTAATTGAGAACTAAGTTGATGAGATAACCTTGAGTGACCTTGCAGAGTGGTCTAATCCCTCCTATGAACTAGTACAGATAAACTTTAATCGATGTTGAATATGAATTTTATATCCCTGCTGGTCGTGTACACATGATTATATACCACATTCCCACATTCCGAATTTACGCACAACCACACGCCACATACAGACGCAAACCCTCACCCACACAGGGTTGCAAACCATAACAAGTAGCTTATCAACGACGGCATTTTCACAGAATATGCTGTATAAATTGAAGGACATATAACTACTGTTTTTTAATTTTAGCTCTTCTTTATAGAGGGGAATATTAAAGACCGTCAAATACTACTGGGCTAGAAGGGATTATCACCAGACAGCGAGGTCACTGACAGGTGGCTATCTCATTATCTCAGCTCTGAACTAACATAAGAAAAAGAGGATCATGGGGGACCAACAGGCACCGATTAGGAAAAGTTTTCTATATAGAGGGAGCAAGTAGCTACACGTAGGACAGTGGGGCTTTAACGGTAAGCCTATATATGCAGGATGAAGAACTGCCGTTTGGTCAACATCCTCTTCGTCTGCTACCCAATTAGTCTATACCCATACGGTCTACACACATTCCCGTCTACCTTCTATAAGTTAATAACAATCATCAAATCGGTATTGGACCTTAAAGATGGTAGACGAAACGGGCATTAGAAAAAATGGGAAATAGACCAAATGATTATTAGCCTAAATGATCATTTAAGCCCCACTGTACTACTTGTAGCTACTTGCTCCCTCTCTATAGAAAACTTCCCCAATCGGTGTCTGTTGGTCCCCCATGATCCTCTTTTTCTTATGTTAATTGAGAGCTGAGCTGAGTTGATGAGAAAGCCACCTGTCAGTGACCTCGCTGGGTAGTCTAATCCCTTCAGGCCGAACTAGTACAGACGGCCTTTAAACGAAATGATGTGTAGACGAGACCATTATTAGACCAAATGTTGACCGTAGACGGGCTGGGTGTAGACCCTACGGCTATGATTGAATCCATGACTAATAAATTCATATATGTCTAAGATTAGACTGGCGAAAATAATATTATAGCGGCGAAAATAATATTATAGCGTTGAAAAGCGCCTTGATCATTTAATTAAAATGAATAATGTCGCTATATAAATTTCATGTATTATTATTATTATTATTATTAAAAGTTTAAAAATCCTTATGTATGTGTAATCGTAAATGAACCTAAAGATATGAAATTGAAAACAAGATTAGATGAAACAGGAACTCTTTGACGACCAAAAAATAAAGAAAAGTGGACCCTCTTACCTGCGTGTTATTGCAATGTGCGTTTGGATCGCATCCTCCATTATCGATCAGACATTCATCAATATCGGTACAGATCTGAACTCATAAGTCATACAGGGATGATAAAGTAGAATTAATGTAATGTGATTCTGAGGTATGAACTCGAACCTTCGAAAGTAATATGTACATGGTATCATATTCATTTTGTTATTCAAATGGCAAGTCACCGAACTTTGGCTTTAATGTTTCGCGTTTGGTGTCCCAGCCGCGTTACCAACGCCCTTCAGCAAGACACTGATTTACATCTGCAACTCGCAACCCGGTTAAAGCGCCTTAGATTAATTCTCATGTGCGAGAAGCTGCGGCTTTTTAACCTAAGAGCGCTTGCAGGAAAGCTGTATTGAGGTAATCCCGGATGCGCGATTTGCCAACGAAAAGCCGCATTGTGTGTGTCTGATTATTACACAGTGGGAATATGTCATGTCATTATTCTAGCGTCTTTAGACAGCCTAGCTAACAGCAGTCGGGATGAAAGGCACCTTTCGTGAACACCTTTCGTGATCGAAACGTACATTTTGTATTCGTGTTTTTTTTCTGTCAGAAACAAAATTATCTTTATTCGGCATTGTTCATGATGTTTTTTAAATATAGAATAGCATAGTAAATGCAGAAACATTATGTAAAGCATGTACATTATACATTAACCTCCATTATACGGGACAAAAAACATATGAATTTGATTATTAGCAGTAATTTCTTTCCTATTCAGTATACAATTAGTTTTTATATCACTAATTTTGCTTAAAGGTAATACAAAGTTTTGGGAAATTTTGAAAATTGGGTGGATAGTGATTTTTTAATTTTAAATATGTTTGGCTGCCCCTGTGGACGTATTATAAGCACTAGAAAATTAGGCCCTAAAAAACTTCTGCTTTTGAGAAAAAGTTGAATATGAAAATTTACCGGTGCTCCCGGTAAATTTTGATAAATTTCAAATAGCGCCTATGGCCGTACAATGGTAGCTGCGACCATGAAAATCTCAGAATATGTTGTTGTGATATATAATTACCAAACGGAAGTAGCTAATCGGTCGATTTTAGTCAAGAAACATTGTTTTATAGCTTAATTAAGATCTTGACCTTGAGAGGGAGCTTTACAACATAAAGAGCTTAATATTTACAATTTCACAACTTTATACTCGATTTCAACCGCGACAACGATCACTGAATATTGAAGGATCGCATATGCTTCCAATATATTCATTTGAACCAAATTCATGACACTATACCAACACTTTGTAATACCTTAACGTTGTACATTTATGCCTAATTACACTCTTTAAAAATTTTTTTATAAAAAACGCAACATTCAATAATATAACAAGAAAACAAAAAAAAAGGCATGTACAAAAAACACATACACAACAATGAAATACAAAGAACCAACACATTACTATAAGAAAAAGCACACACACACCTGTCTATTTTCTCTTGTGTGGTTTAAACCGTATCCATGTATGATGTCTCCCTCGGTTCCCTTGGGACATCTCCCGCAGATATAACCCGGTGATAGATTGTAACATCCAGCGGAAGGCCAACAGGGGTCGTGGTCAGCACACTAAAATAATGATAATAATAATAATAATAATACTATGGATATTTATATAGCGCCGGTATCCGCCAGGCTCTGACGCTCATGGCGCTGTACATATTACTATCACAAACATATAACTTTCTTAACTAAAATAAAGTAAACTAAAACAACACAAATTATCACGCTACATTGACATGATTAAATCACTGTTTAGAAAGAGATGGGGTTTTAGAGCAACTTTGAAGTCATGGAGGGTAGTTAAGTTACGAATACTAAGTGGCAGCTTATTTCAAAGGGACGGACCAGAATGAGAAAAGGCTCTATCCCCCCAGGAACTGCGCGTCTTAGGGACATCTAATAAGGAGGATTGAGATGAACGAAGATAATGATAATCCCTTCATATATTACGATATCACGTCCCTACCCGGTCCTTACGTGCTCTGAAGAGATGCTAATCCACATTTTGTCACTTTCCACCTAGGTGTCAAATGGGTGTCCGACGATTTCTGGCTTAATAATACTACCAGGGCTGGCATGAGGAGCAGTATTATTAGGGACTTTTAGATTTGCGAGGACTGATACGTGTGACGTCCATTCAAGGCGGTGCATTAAAAGGACGTCGATCGTAGCAATCCCTATTGTCTCTGTGCGAATCTAAAAGTCCGTAATACCGAGAAAATAAGACCTACATATTATGTTTTATTTTTTTTCTCAGATGTATCTAAAATGTGCTTGGAAGTTAAACTTTTGAACTCAATACAAAACTTTTACCTCCGGAATGTTAAGCTGTTCAGCTAAAACTTACAGCGTCAGCCTTCGTCGGGGAAGTGACCCGACTTGACATGTAGGCCTATACCAAATATTAATAATTCATATCATGATGCATATTTTTTTAACCCGAAAATTCGAAACAAAATGTAATAAAATACCTCATCGATATCTATGCAGTCATCCCCGTCTCCCACGTAACCGGGTGGGCAATCCAGGCAGAGAAACTGGCCCCTCCCTGTATTAACACACGTCACTCCTTCAAAGCAAGGCCTTGGCACAACCATGCATGGACCTCAAACAATAATAGTAAAAATCGTACTCGGAGAAATAATAATGTCAACAAATATTGCAGGATTGACAAACAAGGAACGTTTATTTGTTTACTTAAGAATGTAGATGATTCACAAGAGCTTCTAACTTTCAAATCAAGGCCTGGGGACAACCATGCATGGACCTTAAACAATAATAGTAAAAATCGTACTGGGAGAAATAATAACGTTAACAAATGTTGCAGGATTGACAAACGAGGAAAATCTTTTTTCTACTTAAGAATGTAAATGATATATAAGAGCTTCTAACGTTCAGCAAGCAAGATAGCCTTCATTTCGCATATTTGCCATTTACACGCCGGACCTTTGAAAGAAATCCTGACATTATATTGTTCGTAATAAGTGTTTGAAATATTTTAAATATTCCCCATATGCATGAACATATAACAGAATTAATATTCATTGCTGCTGCTGCTACTACTACTACTACTATGACTACCCCATTAATTGCACCCGATTAACAAATTTCACAACATAGTATACTGTACCGTATTTGTAAAAGTCATATTTGTTTTAATGTACCTGGATTATAACCCCTAAGTCATCTTATGAATGACTCAATGTTAGTAAACCATGTACTATCATAACCTAACATGTGGATAATATGACGTCTAGGTAGAAGTAAACGAAAACTTTGCCAGTTCACCAGAAAGTGAATTTTGCCATTAACATGTACCTAACATGATTGTGTAGTCTTAGGTGTCATAATCTTTTCATAAATTGTTGAAGTTTGATATTGCAAGTATTTGTATTATTGCTTAGAAAAATGATATCAAAAAGAAAAAACAAAACAAACTATTCATCAGCTGGGATAGAGATTATAATATAGGTACAGTTAAAACGGTACAGTATACATAACATATTGCTCCGGTTGTCTCATTTTCGCTCGCTGGAACATTGCCAGCACAAACCACTGACCTCTACCTCCTGAACGGATCATCGCCCATGCACTATACGTTACGGACTAAAAGGCTCTGACCGTTCATAAATATTCATGTTTTTGCTTACCTCGGCAAAATGTTTGCTTTTACTAAATGGAGAAATGACGGTGGGGAGTTGGATGAAATGGACATAATGAAACAAGCAGAAGTGATCTATGATAATTCATGCTTCTTATCCTTCGTGTGCTTGACCTATAATCTTAAAATCGCTTGGCAAACTGAGTCCAAAGTTCGACTTGTTTCACATGTGTATTATAAACGATGACGAGCTTGCAACCTATTTTGATCAACGGTGGGTGAACTTTCAAAAGTCAATGGGGCATGAGGGTTCCAATGAAAGAGCTAGTGATAACGTACGTCGGGGTGGATGTGCTTTTCGTTTAAAAAAAAAGGAATTTTAAACTTTTTTTTTTTTGGGGGGGGGGGATAAAATTCCATAGGCTAACATGTTAGGCTGCTGACTCTGACGATAGAGGGCGTTGCGAACTTAGACTGAACATAGCTATATGTTACCCTGTGACAATGGCGGATCCAGGGGGCGGTGCATCGGGTGGACAAACGTGATTAGCGTAGTCATCTACTTGTCCTACTAGCATAACTACAGCTCCTGCTTATACTACCATTAATATATATTTACTACTGCTAATTTTTATGATAGTATACATCGTAGTTAACTTAAGTTAGTCCACATCATAGGACAAAATAAAGATTTACTTCCACGTGATGCTTGTCCATAGGTACTGTACATTTGTGTTATTGTTTGCTCTATCTATTGAAATTAAAAGTTGCTTCTTCTACCCCCCCCCTCCCCCCCATATCCCCCCATATCTCCCTCTCTCTCTCTCTCTTTTGTGTGACTATTAATACTTACAATCGTACGGAGATGAACAAATAAGGCAATCCCCACACTCCGAATCGGAGTACTGATTAAACTCGCAGGGGGCGCATTCCCACTTGCCAATGTTACTGGTAAAACCACTAGGACAGCATTCACAAGATGGTTGTCGTGGTAGAGACTGGTAGGTGCCGTCTGAACACGGTAGACACTCATCTATTCATATGTGATAACAATAGTATGCTCTAAAAAAAATATATTGCGACATATTTGCGATAGACTAATTCGGAGGCAGGTATAAACAACCCCTAAATATCCACGGATCTGTTACAATGAAATATAATATTTTGTTTTAATTGAAAGGCAATGTGTTTTGGTGCAAGTACTGGTATTTATTTTATCTTGGCTTTTGTGCCTCCTATGGTTATATATATTATTTTGTATTAAGCATGCATGCTCTTCTGTAAAAAATTCAGATGAGCTAGTGTTCGTTTCCCTTTGTTTAAAATCGATTAACGTGATGGTAAGAAAGGCATAATTATACATTAGACAAAGAGAGAGAGAGAGGAGAAAAAGCGAGATAGAGAGATAGAACAAAAGAAATATATAGACAGATATATTGATAAAGAGAGAAAGATATATATATATATATATATATAAAGAGAGAGAGAGAAGTTCAACGATTACCTTGTCCATAACCTATGGAATAAAAGGCTGGTTTGCACTCTGTCCTAACACCATCAAAGCATGCCGTTCCAGCCTCACACTCGACGCAATGATCATCACAAAACTAAAAATATTCGTACATATCAAACAAATAATGTTACCGTAAGCCTATATCACCGCAATCATTGGATGTAACTGATTGGTAAGTTCGAATATGAAACAAATAAGCTTACTATAATCTTAACTGACCGATTTCTAATGACAGCATTTATTTTGAAAAAGAAGTACAAACGAAAAAAAAAAAGGATATTTGTTTAATCAGGTATTTACAGTCGTTTAAACAAAATTATGTTGTACAAGGAAACCTTCTTTGATCTCATTCACGATCATGCCTTACAATTTGAATTCAAAGACATATTTTTCGCGATTCTTTACACTCCGGAGGAAAATCAAAATGAATATAATAATCAAATAGTATATTTTTAATACATTTATATATTTCTGTAGAATAATGTGCTAATTGAGTACGCTCTCCAGTGGAATCATCAAAATGATAAGAAATTTGGCCAAGTCTTGGTAAAGTTACAAACACTGTACACAGAAAGATGTATATGGGACTACACGAACACGTGGCGTAAAAATCCTACCCCGGATTTTTACGATGTTACATGACATATTTAGAATATGAAGGCATTTGAAGAGCCGTGCTTTTCAGGGACCATGTTTGATCTCATGTTCTTCCACACTTGCGTAATAACAATGATTACACTCAATACATTAGTTTTCACCTCTTCCCAGAACTCAACCTTCTCTTTAAACAAAACATATTTTTCAAGAAGTTTGAAACTCTTTGTTGTATCTTACCGATTCATTACAGGCTGCATACGTATTATTTGAACATAGCCATGCATATCCCTCATGGCATCTCTAAGATAACAATGATAAACGTAAAAAGTAAATTAATTTCACGATATTTTCTTCACAATTATTTTATCACACTTTGAAGAGCGTATAACATTGAAAAGCTTTAATAATAAAGTACGAATGTTAAAAGCATTCCAAATTAGAAATATATTAAAATAGATTAAGTAATAGATTTTTATGTACCTCCCTCATCCGAGCTAACGAAAATCTTATATTACCAAAATTATTTCACTTTGAAACGATTGCGTCATTCTATTACAGCCTTTATTAAAGTGTAAAGTGTTTGATATCATTTCATACAAAATAGTGCTCATTTAGAAGAGGAGAGCTTAGAAGAGCTTGATTTCAAATTCGTAATAGTTTTCTTCTGTTTTTATCCTCCTTACTAATTAAGTAATTAAAAAATAATGCTAAAGGAGGCGCAATGGTTCGGTGCAGCAGTGGTCTCGTATTTAACCGGAAGATCCCGGGTTCGAAACTAATTCGCTCGTGCCCTTTGGTATAAGACATTAATCCTCATTGTCAAATCCATATGAGAGGACTTAAGGCCGACGGTCAAATTGTTTGTTGCTTACTTACATGCAATACACATGCTTTCTTAGCAGTCAGGTAAAAAACAAAAACACACACACAATAGATCTGGGCCCCGTTCCACAAAACTCACCGATGATGGTAGCTATGCCATCACTGGTAACTACCATGGAAACCTTGATTTTGATTGGCTGTTGAGCCCTGGTACTATGGTTGTTGCCATTGATGACAAATTTACCATCAATGGTACATTTTATGCAAAGGGGCCCTCGTCGATCTGGCAAATGGTACTCACATGCCCCGGTGGACACGGGCTACATTCGGTGGCGTGGCCGTAGGAGTGTTCTACAGGCGACCGATCACAGTCCTCGCTTGGCGGTTCACATCGTCCACATGCAGAGCGAGAACCATCGCCAGGACAGTAGTATGTCGTCTCACATCGCTCGCATCCCAACATATCTGCACATGATTCAATAATAATATTAATAATAATAATACAAGCTATAATAATATACACCATCGCCAGGACAGTAGTATGTCGTCTCACATCGCTCGCATCCCAACATATCTGCACATGAGTCAATAATAATATTAATAATAATAATACAAGTTATAATAATATACACCATCGCCTGGACAGTAGTATGTCGTCTCACATCGCTCGCATCCCAACATATTTGCACATGATTCAATAATAATAATAATAATAATAATAATAATAATAATAATAATAATAATAATAATAATAATAATAACAATAATATTAATAATAACAATGAGAATAACTATAACTATAATAGTGCAAATAATTATCGTAATAATACAAGTTATAATGATATACACTATATGATAATATTAATAATGAAAATAATAATAATAATAACAGTTAGAATGATATGACAAATTTAAAATGATAATGATGATTTTAAAAATAATGATAATAATAAAACTGATAACAATAACTCGAATTATAACTAGAAATAGCTGACTAATGAAAGAAGAGACTCCTTTCACTTGCATATCTATTTTCATATTAGGCTCATGCAACAAAGCTCTTTGCATTTATTCCATTGTAGTTGTTTCTGAGAGTTGTTTTTATATTTCATAATCTCCTCCAGCCGAAATTATGCAACAGTTCACTAGCCTAAGTTTTAACGTACATTGTTCATACATGAACTTTTCCTGGGGCGCAGCTACGGGTACAGGTCGGATGGGGAAGTGCCAAATAAAAGGAATGAAACATCGAATGGGGAAATGAAAAGGTGACACCTGAGTAACCCGTCGGCATCTGGAACACGCCAACACGGCACTAATGTACTAAGACAAAGTATACATTTACATTTGCCACTCTGTACCCAGGAAAGAAATTGGGACCTAGTCTGATGACAAAGGCATTTGTGTTATTCAATGCCATATGCCCTCACGGTGACCATATGGTAGGAAAAGTCCACAGGGAGTGGATTTCTTGCGTGAATGAATCAGATGCGTGTCAATTGAGTTCCTTATAAAATTAAGATCATTATTATACTTCACTATATTAATTCTTAATTTCGCGTTTACATTATCCAAAAAGACACCCTACCACCTCATCAGAGCCATCTTTACACAGAGTTTAGCCAACTTAGTTTCGCTGGGACACAACATGGCACAACATTATTTATGTTCTGCTTGCTCAACAAAGCAGTAGTCGCCGTAGTGTGTCTAACTCGAACCGGGTTGGCCAAACTCTGTGTATAGATGGCTCTGCACTTTATCTACCAAGTGCCCCCCTCAACGGGCGGACTCACGCTCCGCCTCTCATTATTGTTTGAACTTTGAACTTACGTTTAAACTTCATATACGGCCTGCATCCAAGTAACTCATAGCGCAATCCGATTCTGATGTGCCACGTCATGGGATAAACCCGAAAATAAATCGCGTACACCTCGTCGAAGTAGTTTGTTACCGTACTGTTTTGGTTGACGTTTCCATTGAATAGCTGTGGGTTATTGAAGATAACGAGAAAGATGAAACGATATACGGAGGAAATAAATGAGAATCCGAAGCGCAACCCTGTATAATGCAATAATGTCCATAATTCATTTAATACAGATTTCCTAGCGTCAATATATATTTTCTTCTATGAATAAAATAGGTAATTCTTCCTAAAATCGCACAATAAGAAGTGTTGTATGGAAGTTCGTATACTTAAGTTCAATTTAAAGCGTATGTGAGTTTATCATAATGGTTCGAGGAAAAAGCCATTCCCTTCCCCCTCCACGTCCCCCCAGGCCCCCCCCCCCAATTAACATATATACTATAACACTTCGACAATTATTCATTACCTCTGCCGAAACCTGTAACTGAAATTATTTGATAAAAATTAAAGTTTACCAGTCTAGCGTAAAAGCTGAAGTATGAATAAATTAATTAAATTTGGAAGAATACGGCTGACTGTTATACGTTGACCTTGCATCAAAGGTCACTAGAGATTTGAAATTTTATACGAAGCTTCTAAAGTGTGATACAACGTAAACTCCTTTTGTGTTTAAATGTACTGTAGAAATGTAAGAATTACATACTTGGGTGACGTTGTTTGAGTCGGAGATATACGTCCAGGTCAGAGTATCGTTTGAGATGGCCAGGTTAAAGGTCGTGACCCAAGCCTCGATCACACTGCTGCCCTGGGTTTTGATTCCGGCAAAGACTGTTGTTTCGTTCATTGCAACCTCGATCCATTCACCAGGAAGTGACGGGAAATCGCTGGGAACCCAACCTTTTTATAACATTAAGAAAGAACACATTACCACGGACATTCGTGTGTATAATTGGGTGTACTACAGACATGTATTTTTTCTGACTTGTTTTTCAATTACAGATCGATAAATCGATCTTATTTACTGGGTGTAAGCCACAAATATGTTTAAACTATTGAAATTTCTCCCAGGAAGCATTAAATTTACTGGTATAACAAAGACATGTATTAAAGATAAACTCCAGTTCTGGTAAAAAAAAAAAAAAAAAAAAAAAATTCTCACAGAATCAAACGAAACTTACACTGAATGTTCAAGATTACAAATAAATGACATGTGCCAAACAATTTTGGAAAAAAATGTATACTAGCTGAGTAATGAGCATAGAAAGACAAGGAAATTAAGGTAGTACTAGCCACGACACCATGTGTGTTTTCCCATACATAGCTTTCTGTGGACAGTGCTTGTTACTTTACCAAGACTAGGCCAAATTTATTATGATTTTGATGACTCCAGAACCTTGCAGTGCACACCAATACTTACATGCTACATGATCAACTGTTTCTGATCCATTCCACACCTTTTCTTTCACAATGCAATCGCATTACCAGAACTCACCTTTATCTTTAATCGGATATACAATTTTATCGTCACCATCTGAAAGTCGTGACTCAATTCTGAACCTGGGTCCGATCAAAGTCAGTTTGTAAACATAGACGGACCAAACCGCCAGATCAACTCACATTTCCAAGTATACAACGCCATGCTCAACTCACTGGTCCGTCACAGAACGAAGAAGTCAATGACGCATTCCTTTGCCAGCAAAGAATGCCTGTGTTTACCAGACATTATGGACTTTTAGATTTGCGTGGACTGATACGTGTGACGTCCATTCAAGGCAGTGCATTAAAAGGACGTCGATCGTAGCAATCCCCATTGTCTTCGTGCGAATCTAAAAGTCCCTATTATCACTATGAATAAGACGGACAAAGAAAGAGGACAAAATATACAGTTCCACAGGTAAACAAAGGAACATCCCTTCCCTGCTATTTTGTAAAAATGTGTAGAACTGGTGTCACATGCATATTCACCTGTTCTACACATTTCTACATAATAGCAGTGAAGGGATGTTCTTTTGTCTACCACAGCAATTGTTGAGGGTAGAATGGGGAACTGTATATTTTGTCCTCTTTCTTTGTCCGTAATGTTCATAGTGTATGCTACCCTTAAACATTATCGTAAGTAACTGTCTAGAACTCAGCTCATGGGGGCATTATCAGTTTTCCATTGTAATGCATTTAGAAACCATGTCCGAATCTACGGGCAGATTAAGTAGGGTATCATTGAACAGAATGTAGATAATGCGACATTCATTGAGTTGGAAATATAGCTACAATAAGGGAGTTTACAGATAGCACATGGTACAAATGACCCCAAATATCCACAGATCTTTTACACGTGGAGAAGTTCCACTTTGAGCATATTAGAATAATAACTGCCAAAGTCCTAGATGTGCTTCATGAATACCTTTTGTTTGCCCTTTTGAAAAGAATACTTCCACCTGCGTATCATAGAATGTACCGTTGGTGCATAAATGAATAATGTTACATAACTTTCATGAGCGCATATCCAGTATTCATCTCTGTGGGTTTTACCTTTTTGGTACAAATGACCTTTATCTGACCATGCGCAGATTGTATCTATGAACTGGCTTATTGAGGATGCGCGATGGTTCAGTTGTAGAGCAGTGGTTTCATAACCTTGAGGTCGCGGGTTCGAAACCAGGTCGATGCGCAAATGCTGTTATTTAAGGTATTCGGAGAGCATTAAGAGAGCATGTCATTCTGAGAGGACTTAAAGCCGCGTCGGTCCCCTGGCTGCTTACTTACACGCATACATATGTTTTCTTACTAGACAGGTAATGATACGGTCACAAAGGTTCGTACGGACGATAATTTCGTACGGATCTCCCCGTTTTTCCATTGTCTTCCCGAATTTCCATTGTCTGAAAATCGTTCGTACGGCGTTCGTACCAGTTCGTGATGGCATTTGTGACCGAGGTTTAAAACAAACAAGCAAGCGGACATTGAGTTTTTACCTGAACCACACTGGTATGACGGAAGCCTGTTGAGTCTTGCACAGTCAGTATCATATTTCTCCAAACCATCATTAGATGCACTAAGATCGTATGCACTAATCATCTTTGATTCCATTCCAAGTGGTTTCAGGCAAACTGCAACATTTGAAGAAGAAAAAGAAAGAAAGAATGAAGTCAAATTTTAAAGGCCGACTGTACTAGTTCAGCCAGAAGGGATTATACCACCCAGCTAGCCAGCGAGGTCACTGTGACAGGTGGCTATCTCATTAACTCAGCTCTCAACTAACATAAGAAAAAGAGGATCACGGGGGACCAACAGGCACCGAATGGGGAAGTTTTCTATATTGAGGGAGCAAGTAGCTACGAGTAGGACAGTGGGGCTTTAAAGTATCAGATTCGTATTGGAACTCTTCATTTTCAAGAGGAAGTTGAATTGTGGTACGGGATAAATTATATATAATTTGTGATCTTTCACTGATTCACGTTATAGTGCGGACGAATATCATAGTTGGCATCGCATGTTTTTTGAAGTACGACTTATCATTCTCTAATCACTGTGATCGTTTTAAATCCTCACAATAGACCTAAACAGCAAATCATAAGTGTTACCTATACAAATCAACCCTTTTATATTCCTTACAGAGTGTTCCTTTTTACAACGCGATTCCTTTAACAACTCTTTACTTTAATTTGTATGCACATTGTTATTTTATTTAATTGTTTTAAACTTAGTAAACTGAGTTTAAGGACGAAATTTGTCAAGATAGATAGAGCCAACACACATAAATATAACCCGATGATTACTGTGTTGTATGATTCCAATTTCATTCCAATGTTTAAAGGTGATCACTGTTATGTAAGTTTCTTTTTAATACAAAGTTATGCAGTTTAGCTATTTCGAAAAGAAAAGTCGCAGAAACGGAAATCATGACAACTCATACCAAAACAGCTCGCGACGAAATATACAAATACCGGTTACAAGCGAAAACAAAAGAAGGACTATAGACTCCAACAAATAGATTCATAGATTAATCGTATTCCAAGTTAGAGCTCCTCTATCAAAAATGTCCAGGAAACCTAACAAATTTTATATGCGCAATTGCACAGAGTTCTTTGCAGAAAATACATACATTATATTGGAACCTGCATTTTTAACAGGGACCTATAACATTAAAAGTTTCACTTAATTCTATCTCCCCCAGCTTTGTTCGATCTCTATTTCAATTCATCGTAACGACAGATAAGATGCAATGGACGTTAATTAACGATTAATAATAATAACAATACTACTACTACTACTACTAATAATAATAATAGCCTAATAGTCCACTCCAAATTTTATTAAACCGAAACGGAAATTCTTTTTGCCCAATAATTGTAGCAATATTGACGATACAATACCATTTTTTCACGATCGATTGCAAGTCGATTTTCATGATTTAGGGTGTTTATGGTAATAATAATTAAAGAAATGATTACACGTTTTGGTATAGCGCATAACACATAGATATATTCGCAAATCTCTATGCACTTTACAGAACAGGAACAGAAGGAGTGGAAATGGTGCACTGGGTTCAAAATTGTGAGATTTTACAAAATGCTAAATAAAAATGTCTGTGTCGTTTTTGTAACATAGCTTCGTTTTTTGTATGTATATTTTTTTCGTGGTTTATGAAGTCCTTACCGTAGTTGTAGAAGTAATATTTAGGAACCGCAACACCTAGTTTCCCAGTGTAGACACCCGTGGTAAGATGAAGGGGTGTCCTCTCTTCTTCGGCATCAAGGACACACGTCCCGGTTATTATCAGAGTGACGTTTGTTACCGTGCCTCTCCGTGGAAACCCACCGTCTATGGCTGCCAAACGAACGGTGACTTCGTGCAAAAACTCATCATCCAGTGGTCTTCGAAGGGATACAAATGACTCCATAACATTAATTAATTCCTTGAAATGCTAGAGCGCTGTATGGCAGCCATGCTGAAGCCAGGGTAATGATCGGGAACGCCAGGACTGTCCCGTATGACAGACATGAGCGCTTTACAAGAACCCCACTATTATTATTATCATTATCAATTTCCGTTACCAAACAAATATATTTCGTATTTACACAATTAACACTATTAATGAATTAACCCAGTCATATAAGTATTTCTAATAACACAATAATAATTTTGTAAGAAAAACAACCAATTTTTTTTTCTTCACAAAGACCTTAAGTTGAACTTAACTCTAAGTTGGACTTAAAACTTATGGAAAGCCGTTAGCATCTTTGAAAATATTTTGTAAAAATGATTTTAAAAGGCATAACATGTTAATTTTAACCATTCATATTTTCTATTATGAAGGAGATTTCATGTTCTTGATGGGCAATTTATGAAAAGTCTAACATACTTCAATTTTTTATTTGAATATATTTTATTTTAAGGCTACAAATGGCTCTCCATAATATTTAGGTTCAACTTAGAGTTAAGTTCAACTTAGGATCTTTGTGAAACACCCCCAGGTCATGTTAAAATAAAGCACTTAGTGAAGACATTCAAATATTAGACTGTGGAAACCCTATCTAGGTATTTCAAATAACCTTCTAAACGACGCCCGGACCCTTTTACAAATATGATTCAATATATTTGTGTAATCCTAAATGAAAAATTGAAGAAGCTTTAATCAAGAAAAGACAATGTAAAATTTAACAGAACTAATATTTTAGAAACTTACACCGAGTCCGACACTTCTGAATAATGAAATATTAGACTGGAAATCGGAAAATACACTTAAAAGGATAAGACAATGTGAAATCTTACAAATCTAAAATGTTAGAAACTTACACCGAGTCCGACACTTCTGAATAATGAGATATTAGACTGGAAATCGGAAAATACACTTAAAAGGATAAGACAATGTGAAATCTTACAAATCTAAAATGTTAGAAACTTACACCAAGTCCGACACTTCTGAATAATGAAATATTAGACTGGAAATCGGAAAATACACTTAAAAGGATAAGACAATGTGAAATCTTACAAATCTAAAATGTTAGAAACTTACACCGAGTCCGACACTTCTGAATAATGAAATATTAGACTGGAAATCGGAAAATACACTTAAAAGGATAAGACAATGTGAAATCTTACAAATCTAAAATGTTAGAAACTTACACCGAGTCCGACACTTCTGAATAATGAGATATTAGACTGGAAATCGGAAAATACACTTAAAAGGATAAGACAATGTGAAATCTTACAAATCTAAAATGTTAGAAACTTACACCGAGTGCAACACTTCTGAATAATAAGATATTTGGCTGTTGTATCCTTTGTCGTTGTCAGAAGCATTGACGGTAGTCATGTATTGCTGGAATGCAGGTATAGGGTAGAGGGTATAGTTCCCCTCGAATACAGGACATTGGTCATTGGAGTCGTCAACGTATATCTGAAAAGAGGCATACAAACTTATGCTAGGCCAACCACACCAAATAGATTTGTATGTGTGTAGACACATATGTATGAACGTATGTGTACATAGGCCTTACAGCGTCATTAGAAAGACAGAATGTAGTTAACAAAATTAGTCATTGGGGAGACATGATAATTAGAAGGGCATGTTCTTGTCCTGTTAACCCTTACTGTACTGGGCTATTTTGTTTACGTAAGGAACAACACTGTATAATTAGTTTTTTCCTAGTATGCACATTTTCTCGTTATAGCCTAATTAATTATGCAAAATGCTAATTTTATGCATTTTACTGAAAACTCTACATGATATTGTATGATATTTGAAAATGCATAGGTCAATTTGCATAAATTATGAATACGCAAATTACGCATTCGTGAATATAAAATCTGGAAATATACAGGGAACTAGAATCATTACAAAAAATGTCAGACTCCACTTTTTGAATGAAAATTATTTTATTACACAACATAGTTATTTTTATATAATTAATAATGATAATTCATGCACATTTTATGCGATTATCAAATATTTATTTTCTTATGTATTTTATTTCTTATTATATCTATTGTTTTATTTCTAATGTATTATTTTGTTCTGGAATACATCAATTTACTTTGAGAAACATATAAAAGCAATTTGATATCAATTCATATCTCCCACTTAGGAACAAATACATCTAAACCTGTATTCACATTTATTCTTGTACTTGAATATATGCAATTATAACACTTTGTGAAGACATGCGCATACTAATTGTTATGTAACACCTTACAGGTATATCCGATTTCGACGAACATGGTATCAAAATGTGCGTAAGACTTGAGGAAAAAAGTCATGAAACGACAATTCAAAATTCTGAGCGGTTGCGGCGCAAGCCCCCCCCCCCCCCCCAGTACAGTATACAAATGATGCATGCGCATGAGTTCATTATACGATCTATCCGCACTCGAGTTGAGGCTGTGTGTATCTATCGCACGAAGCCGTTAGGCTGAGTGCGATAGACACACACAACATTCAACGAGGGTGGATAGATCGTATAATAAACGAATGAAAACATGCATCATTTGTTTTATACAACGAAACTCCTAGATCCTTGTTATTTGATGTAAAAAGAATTCATTCAAGATTGTTTCGTGACAGTATATGGCTGACAAATAAATCTCAAGTTTAATAAGGCTTAATTTAGTGCGCACACATATCTATAGATATAGCAAGCGCACTTACCTCTATACCCATTTACGCATAGTGCTGCGCAATAATAGGCTCATGCTCACGCAGTATTAAGCGCTCTAACCTCTACGCGCACTACTGCGCTCTGAAAACGAGTTCAATAGTACTGGAAAATATTGCACTCCTTTTCATGAAAACGAGTGCAATAGGCTCAGTAAATGAATCACACGTGACCGCGCATGGCCAATCATTTGATTAGGATCTGGGAGTGTGTTGTATAATAAGGGTTAACGATTGAACAATATAATTACCGCCATGTTTTCTAACGTTTACAGGCAGAGGAAACTTAAAGGCCTCCCAACTTACAATAGGTTTACTCTTTAGTCATTAGTTCATTAAAATAGTCATTTTGTTTTTAATTTAGGGTTAGGGTATTTATACAAGTTTTTATGATGTCCCGTTCATATACCATTTAGGGTTAAATATAGACGTCTTTTTAGTACAACACGTACGTTTATACATTTCTATGTTGATATAAATGTTTTTAGTATTGTTTGGTTTGTTTCTTCCTTTTTTCCTTCTCTTCTATCTCCTCGTTCTTATTGGTATTTTATGTAGATTATGATTGAAATGTAGTTTGTATGTATCATAATTATGTCTGTTTTGCGATCCTACCACAAGCCTTGTGTTGTTAGGGAATTTCGCTCCCTTCCTATATTACATTGTAACTATACGTTTCGTGATATGTTAATTTTGTCCAGGTTAAAGGTACTATGTCCCTTTTGCAGCTAACCTCAAATTCTGTATAACTTTGTAGGAATTATGAATATGTCATGTATGTCCTATCTGTGAAATTTAAATATTAGCAGTGTCCTCATATTCAAATTATGCAAGGAAACCTGTTTACTTGCTAGACTTAACTGACTGGCTTTTTTCTTCTTTGGTAATAACATACATGAAAAGAGTTGTAAAGGGTACATGAGCATTTGTCTACATCAATAACCCACTTCTTGTGATGGCCAAGATTAAACCGATTGAATCTTTGTGCAGCATAAAACGTATGACCATTCGGTACAATTGTCTGAAAATCAAGACTATTACTTTTGGGCTCTATAGCCCTAAAGTCGATTTGACAACTAATAGTCGTTATTTTCCCACTTGAAGACATTTTCAAGCCCCACCTTTTTTAGGGAAGTTATAAATTAGTATTATCTTTCAAATGCAGTTGGAATTTAACTTTTTCATTTTTTTGGCCTGCAAATGGGACATAGTACCTTTAAGGAAATACATTAAATTAAACGCAATTATTCCGTCAGCGTGCTTGTCTTTTTGTAATATACATATCTTATTAGCTCAAAATTGCCTATTTTTTTTAATTTTACAATTTCCTCCATAAATAATATCAAACATTATATTAATTATTGGATAAATCGAAGCAAACCATGATGGCTGAACTCGATAACCCCGATTAACCTGTTGCTATTTGTTAGGTTTAGTTACCAAATGATATATATTGAATTGAATTGAACTGGCAAGGTTTATTGATAAGAATCCAAGTCATAGCTATTAAATGATTCACCTTGGATTCGCATATAAAACTGCGACATATGTACGATGTATTGACTATGTTTGTGATTTTGTTATGCATTACAACTCAAACTCTAACTCAAACTTGCAAACTATGCAAGGTGACGAATTGATATATTAGGCAAAAAACATCGCTCCCCCTTGCGAAATTGTACTCTTATAACCGAGTTAAACAAGGGCGTTTCCGCATACTTTCCATCGTTATTTTTTTACTAATATTAAGCCCACCGCCCACACACACACACACAAGTTGACTACGATCCGATTTTAGAAGGATTTTCATAGTATTTGATATAACACTACGAACATTTACAATCTTAATGACAATGGATTTTGATAGCAGTATCGTTAATTCAAGAGATTTCGTGCTTCCTCTGAGAAAGAAAACAAATTGCGTCAGATGTCGTGCGATTGTCTACGACTTGAAGCTGATTCGGGTTTTATTCTGACTGGAAGAGATAAGTGCAATACAATTTCGTTTGTTAATATTCTTTCATTATTTACAAGTCAAATCCGAAAGATGATGATTGCTTAGATGTCCATATAATGCATTATTAATAACAATTATATAAATAATTGCAATTTCTTCGAAAATCGGATCGTAGGAGGATCGAACAGTTTGCGGTGACTTTACGAATATCTTCACGTACCTCTATAACGACGAATGTAGGGTTGTCTCTATCGTAAATCTTGTAAAACTTCAGTAAAACCTGGTGAGAGTACTGTTCTTCGTGATCAAGGTTCGTGTTTGTGATGACCGTGATGCTGTGATTCGTCGACCAAAAGATGTCGTCAAGATTTGATGATTCTAAAAGACAGATTACAGAGGAAATATAACGTTAGGTCCTGTGTGTTAAATTGTTATCTTACTAATTCATCTCAATAAAGACTAATTTACATGCTTATAGACATATCTCAACACAAATAATATTGTTGCTAATCTCCGGCAAAAGCGGATGGAGGACCAGAAAAAGAAGACGGAGAGGAAGATGATTATGATTTTTGTTTAAAATCATTATTCTAGAAATAATTACCATTAACCCATTGTTTACTGGAACCTGGAGGTCCATGTGTTAGGTCTATGGGAATTTGATAATTCAGGAGTCAACGGGTTAAGAATAATCATAAAGAAGCATAAGGTAAGGAAACACTAACCATCATTACAATTCCATCCAGTCCAGGGACCCACGCATTGGCAGAAGTACGAGGTTGCGTTCCTGATACAAGAGCCTCCATTCAGACAGGGATTAGGTACGCATGCTTCTCCTTCAATTAGCAACAGTAGGGGAAAATGATATTATTATTTTATGCAAGCTTAGTATTGAAAAAGGAAATTGCAGTATGGTGCACATGCCATCAGGGGGGGGGGGGGGGATTTCACCAAGAAAGATTGACTTCAAGTTGGACTTAACTACGGCAGGTCGTTCATGTCACTGTTACTCTCATCATTTACTGACAAGGGACTCTCAATGGACGTACAAATCATGGTCACACTTTTACAGAATTGAGCTTTCTGATAGTTCCTTATTGAAGGAAAAAATATTATCTAAAGATCATAAATGAGAGACCAAGGGTGAGAGCAACCAGTGGCATGAATGGCCTATCATATTTAAGTTGATCTCAGTCTTTGTGAAACACCACCCAGGATCCATAATATCTGTACCCACATTATTGAGGATCGAATCAATGGGATGCAGTCAGGAGGAAGGCAATGAAGGAGTTGTACAGATTATATTAACCAGTTGACAGGGAGATCCTTTGTAAAATTCACAGAAAACGCTAGATAGAGGAGACAGCGGAGAGCATTGGTTTAAAAATCTATGACACCCGACCCTTAGTCACAACGATGGGAGTAGAACAAACGAACAAACGAGTATTGAATACCCGAAATGTTTCCTAAGGCTTGGCATCGACAAAATATTAGATTGAGACTGCATTGTGATTATTCAATACGTATCAAAGTGAGTAGCTCCGAATTATCCCTTTTGTTGACATCTCATGGAGCATATTTAATCTGCGAATTATTCATCAGATCAGATTGCCCCCCCCCCCCCCCCGTCTAGGGACCGGAGCAATGTTAGATGTATGAGATTCCATCCATGATACAAGAACCGTCATTGTGACCGGGATTGGGAACGCACGCTTCTCCTTCAAGTGCCATGAATATGGAAACAACTGAACATATATTAGCATTTTAAAATAATTTGTGTATTGAATGAATTAAATTGAGATGGTTTATTGATAAACAAAATCCTCGCAACCATAAAAATCTGAATTGTTATTTTGTACACAAACATACATATAGGTAGTAAATTTAAATGAAATGAATGATAGATATTCATCATAATTCCGATCATATTATTTCGATACCGAAAGAAAATGGAAAAATATGTTAAAAACCAAATGATTCAGACATCAAAAGCATCATACCCATAATGCTGCCGTTTACCTTTTATGCAGTCTACAAACTCCACCCCGTCGACGGAGTCAAACTCGAATCCACTGTAGTCTTTAAAAGAATCCTCCTTGAACTTAGGCCACGTTCCATTGTTATCTGATTTAAAGATTACTACAGGTCTCCCTGCATGAATAATTAAAGAGAAGGTTGAGTTCTGGGAAGAGGTAAAACATAATTTGTGAGCATTTTCATTGTATTATGCAAGTGTGGAAGAATATCACTTAAAAAATATTCCCTGAAAAGTATGGCTCTTCAAATGCCTTAACATTCTAAATATGAAATGTAACATCATACAAATCGGGACGGATTTTTACGCCACATGTTCGTGTAGTCTCAAGTACATCTTTATGTGTACAGTGCTTGTAACCTTACCAAGACGGGCCAAATTTCTTATCATTTGGATAATTCCAGAACCTTGCAGTATTACACACCAATACTTACATGCTAAATGGTCAACCTTTTCTGATCGATTCCACACCGTTTATGTCACAATGCAATTGCATGACCAGAACTCAACTTTATCTTTAAACCACAAATTGTGCATCTAAACATAAAGAGATAACCTACCAATAACATTAAATTATCTATAATTAACCACTTCGAACCTGTAAGTCTTGCAACCTGTGAATGAAGTATTAATGATATTATTAAATATGTATGTTAACCATTTCATTGAAAGTTGGAAATCTCACTTCCCTCCCTCCGTAGTATTACCCTTTCTATCTTTGTCCTCAACCCTTTCAAAAGTTTGCTATGAAGTCCATGTTTCTGGGCTGCAAGCACATATGTTTAAGTATCTTCTTGTGGAGTCGAAACAATGACCGCTAACAAATAATAATGACTAACAGGAACGAAGAGGCATCTTGACCATGCTTGTCAAATCCATTCGATCTTAGGAATATAGTTGACATAATAAAAATTCAATCCTCCTTCTTGTTTCTCATTATTTGTTGTAATTGTTTAACAATATAATGTATATTTTTAAACACATGCACATATTCATAAACATATAAATGGCTTATTGCTCCTTATTTTAAAAGACTAAACCTTCAGAACTTAAACATTATTGATGTTGATAGAGTTGTTATTTTTCTTTAACTTGATATATATTTCATTGACGGTGTTCATAAATGTTTCGAACAGTAAAGAGTGTCCACTTTCCTATAGAGTGCGTCCCAGAAAAAACGAAACCGAGAATTATCGATGTTTTATCATAACTTAATCACAACTATAATTGATAAATGACACATATTTGGAAAGCTTGGATCCTCTTCTTTCATTTGACGTAACTCATATAATGCATATTTCACGCATGAGTGATTAAAAGCAATTTGAAGAGAGGAAACCAAAGAGTCATTTGGCGGGCGGTATCTGAATTTTAAAGTGCTATTTCTAGAAAGTTGAGTTTTTGCCCTTTCATAACATCGATAATTCTCGGTTTCGTTTTTTCTGGGACGCACTGTATTATGCTGAGTATATTTTTTCGAAAGCCAATCACGGTTACCTACACTTTGAGGGTGAGTTTGAGGCAATGCAGGCGGGATGATACATGCCGACGGGGCAATACTCCCACGGAACCAGCGGGTCGGTGGTATAGCACCACGCCGTCAAACGCTCGTCAATATTCAAACATCTGTTATGGTCTGAGTAGTTGGTGTAGGGGTGGGCGTGAGGGAACTGCGAGGACCACTTCTGGCACTGACGCCCGCTGATCGTCCAGCTCACAACCCCAGAGTAACTAGTTACGTGTGGATCGTTGCTGCAGACTTGAAATTGAAAAAAAAAATCAAATAAACATATCATTTTTATATTTTATATTTTTGGTATAGATTTTAACTAACTTTTTTTACCGCGACCTATGGGTACATGTATTGTCTTGCTAAAAATATTACTCATTTCGGATATAGTATAAATAGTATATACCCCAGAGTATAAGTTACGTGTGGATTGTTGCTGAAGACTTGAAAAAGCAAACAATTTTTTTTTCAAATAAACATATCATTTTTATATTTCAAATTTTATATTTTTGGTATAGATTTTAACTAACCTTTTTTTTACCGCGATATATGGGTACATGCATTATCTTGCTAAATATATTACTTATTGCGGATATAGTATCGAAAATAATATCGCTAGTGACATTCGTTTGTCTCGCAATGTATGGTCAACAAGGGATCTGAAAGATCACGACGTTTCGTGCACCGCTGCTACACTTCGTCAGGTGATAAAATATATTGTAAGCAAGCGTTTTTTCTACTTTTATACGTGTCAGGCTAATGGGTATTTGGTCTCAGAAATTTCCTTAATATCATGAATAAGCCACCAGAGAGAACCAAGCCTCTACAGGACCACGCCAATGCCGCTCTGCAGTTTTTAGACCGCTTACAGAGGAGATAACGTAAGTTCGTATGACTGTTTGATTTTTACTACACTGATTTCCTTTATACATATCTATGTATGTTGACGGTGCTTGATAAAGTAATCATTTTGAAGATCTTAGAGTTCGAAGAAGAAAAGGGTAAAATTAATCAATAACTCTATAGTTTACCTTATTTTACCATGGATCCATATCTCTTGAAGTTAAATATTGAAAGGGATCAGTGAATATGCATGTGAAGTACCATATATCATTATGTAATTACAGAGCCACAAGCTGAGGCTCATGTATTTAGACAGTTTTACATGGAATGACTATTGGAAGGTTTTGGGTACCAGGGCGATGGGGCTGTAGACATTTCTCTACTCTATCCCGTATGTATATGTATATGTATAATCTGTATTATGGCTTACGTTTGTTAGTTTCTAAGGGGTTAACAAAAAGAGTAAATCCCTTTTTACAGCCGTTCCTTTGGGCTTACCTGGACTCCAGGCCGCTAGTAATCGCCGAACAGGATTCTCGCTAGCCGGGTTAGCATTCGACGACTTCACGGACTAGGGGTCACATGAAGGTCACCCAGCATCAGGGCAAGCCGACCCAACGTAGATGTCTTATGTATAGAGACTGAGTCAGTCGGACAGCATTAACCCTATTTAGCCCGGGCTATTTTGAAACTGCATAGCCCGGGGGGGGGGGGGGGGGGGGGGGCTTCTCAGGCCCCCCCCCTATGATCTCAGCCGTGAAACGCCCGATCGCCGCGAAAATTTGCATACATGTCAAGTGAAGTGTAAAGAATACTATGGTAATTTCAATTTTTTGAAAAATTCACTCATTTGCATATTTATGGTAATTTATGCAAATAAGGTCATAAAATTCACATTTTTGCCCATAAATCAGACATTATTCATATTTAAGCATTCTTTCTCACTGCATATATTTGTTAGACCATTTGGAATAATAATACAACACAAACAATTGAAAAACCAGGGTTATTCCTTATGTTATCTATTGTTTTGATAATTTCTTATGTATTTCTTTGTTTTTTTTACTTATGTATTTTATTGTTTTTGTTGTTTTATTTCATTTTCACCTATAATTCAACTATTTTGACCCCAAAATAAACACCTTAAACTATCAACAAGACCAAATAACCAATGTTTTATCTGTTTGTTTGAAAAATGAGATTTCCATATGTTTTGTACACAAATCACAAAAATGAGCGATTTTCGGGCTGACATGCGAAGACAAAAGGACACGTGACTTTGTAATGGTAGGTCCGATTTTCGAGAAATTTCTTTCAAAAGATGCGCAAGACTCGAAAGAAAAAAGTCACAAAATTTCAGTGCAAAATTTTCTTGCGTTAAAAAATTATCGCGAAAAATGTCGAGGGGGGGGGGGGGGGCTTCTCAAGCCCCCCCCTCCCCCCGGGCTAAATAGGGTTAAGCAGGCCATTCAGTTCATGTGAACTCAACCAGCCTTTCCACGTATTTTCTTGTATGTATCAGGTGCCTTGACCTAGTTCACTCCTGGGTATATTATTATTACAATTAATTTATGTGCTTTAATAAAGAAGCTTAGTATATGTTGATTTTATAATCATACACAATTTGTGCAGATGCTGTTATTTACGTGTATGTGTTAAGTGGGGACTGGTGCTGACATTTTGAAGTACAATATTATCCATCGTGGGCTGGCTTGGACGTTACTGTTAATGCCACTCACCACCCTTTATTGGTTTCTGGATGGATAAGCAATTGTTTCCCATCTATACGTATAAATACTTGTATGTATATTCGAATTGATCTTCTTTATATGTGGAATGTCTGTATTTAAAATTCCTAATTTATATTTGTTCACACTGTATGTAGAACCCTGTATTCTTGTATTTGTGTTTGTTTTGTATGTATTTGTGTGTATGTACCTAAGTTAAGGCCGCCCCCCGCCCCTCATTGAACACCAAGTCTTGTTGAATGAGCGATCCGTTTCAGTATAATTATGTGAAATAAATAAATAAAAAATAATCCGCTGAAGGGTGGGAGAAAATAAATTAGAAAAAACAATAGAAATGATATACCTGTGCCAAATCTACACTTAATGATGATCTTGGCGCCGTTGAGCCCCCCCCCCCCCTAACAAAAAAAGGGGGGGGGGGTCAAAGTATAATCCTTCGTGATCGTTTTTGGTTTACAATCGTGACGTCAAGTATGACACGATCCACAAGACGGCAATACGCGCAGGACCTAATTGCGCGTAGCTAGTGCCGTTCCTTCAGCACGCCTTTGCCGCGCCTTGAAATTCTGAACAAGCCGTTTGGAAGTATTTACCTGATTCAGCCGTTGCCTCAGTACAACTTGTTTGCAGCGGTAGCAGGTTGCATTCTTCATAGCGCTTGCCTGGGTCAGTGGTATAACACCAAGCCGTGGAATCTCCCGGGTCAGGATTCCGGCAAAAGTTCTCCACCAACCCCGCATCCGGGTATTTAGATAATCGGTCGTGGGTGTGGGGAGACTGCTGGTCCCATCTCTGACACGCCCTGCCGTTCTTAGTGGTATTGATGAAGCCCCTGTAGTCCCTTGCCTCGATATCTGTGTAGCATTCTGCGAATTCTGAAGAGCACCAGAGGAGGCTGACTGATATTGTTATTTGTATTTAACCATGATCCTCAAATTGAATAATGATGCGCAAACCACTTCTCTGTGGGGCTCATTTTACGAAATTTACCACGCATTTTTGAAATAAATGTATTCATGTTTTTTTTCTTTTGAGAGGGAACCTCTATTTTATCATTTGTTAATTTTTGTTTAAGGGGAAGGAAGTCACCATGTATTGTTCCTTACTTCATTAATTTTCATCTATCGAATGATTTTAAAATTTAGTATATTTAGTTTAATATTATAATTATTATTATTATTGTCATTACATTTTGTCCTTTTTTCTATAGGGGGAGGGGCCTGTTTCACAAATCTTTTTTTCAATGACAAATGAAAAAAATCAGTGACAAATCTCTGCTGATAACCAATCAGGATCAAGGATTTCAGTAGCTTATAACAAACACTGTCATTTGTCACTGATGACAAGTTTTGTGAAACGCTCCCCTGGCCTTCGGTTTTGTACTGACAGCACCCTAGCTGCTACACATTTCTCGAAAATACACCTAAGCTAGCGAAAATGCTTTCCATGCATGTGCTCCTCGACTCTGTAATGAGCTTCCACGGTTTATTCGTTTATCACCTTATAATAGTAATAATAATAATAATAATAATAATAATAATAATAATAAATTGTTTCTTTTATACCACTATATCCAATTTACGACTGATCAAAGCGCTTTACAAAACAAATACATCAATGAATTAAAACTAAACAAACATATGATAGGAAATGTAATGCAGTTAATTACTATGTAAATGGGTGTGTTTTTAGTTGTTTCTTAAATACTTCAATTGACATACAACAGCGTAATTCACGAGGGGAGGGGGGGGGGGGGTGACAAACACCTTCGCTGGATGTCTTCCAAAAATGTCTAAAACAACTTCTCGTTGACCATGAACAACAACCATTTTCATGTAAAGCGCTGTGAGACAACAGTTAGTTTGTAAGAGCGCTGTAGAAATTACTTGATTGCATCTTATTGTTATATCCCCTCTTACTTGGCTGCTCATGCTCCTCGCTGCACACGTCTTGAGGAGGCGGTATGCTACAGAGCTCCCATCGGAGGTTTGGGTTGGTAGTGTAACACCATGCAGAAGAGGAGTCGTCTGGATTTCGGCAGTAGTTGTGATCTCCTACGGAGGAAGAAGCAAAAATATAACCCCGGCTCTATCAAGTTCATCAATCTCGGTGCTCACCGCATCGAATGAATATTTTTCTCGTGGTGCAATCCCCCCCCCCCTACTCAGTGTTATTTAGAGTACGCGTATGCATGTTCCCTCCTTTTGAAATCACTCCCCTATGTGTAAAGTGTAGAGCCGGACTTTGCTGCGTGAAAAGTACTCTTTAAAACCGGACATTTTGGGAACATGAATGCGGTCCCTCCTATCCCGGAGTGGGGCTCTGGGGTGAAATGAAGAGTTGTCCTGAATCGACTGGGATCCTATTACGCCGTTACCTTTTAGATTTTCGATTTTGTTGTTGATGGAATCTGAATGACAAAAAAATATAAATAAATACTTACCTATTAATTCTGTATGTAATTGAGTTTTTTTACAGACAGTCTGCTGTCAATCAGATATGATTATTTACGTCTGGGGACCAACCTTCAACGTCGAGGACATATATCCGGCCAAGTGAACGTGCCGCTAGACCAACTCACAACTACCTAAAATTTCTAACTTGAATAATACTGCAAATTTTCATAGGAATACCCGATGCCATTACTAATTCAACTGTAGACACGCATGTTGGAATTTTTCTTTTTACATTTTAGTCGTAGATCTAATTAAATTAGTTAAAAAATAGGTTTAAAGGTATTATGTCCCTTTTGCAGCCAACCTCAAATTCTGTAGAACTTTGCAGGAATTATTAATATGTCATGTATGTCCTATCTGTGAAATTTAAACGTTAGCAGTGTCCTCATATTCAAATTATGCAAGGAAACCCGTTTACTTGCTAGACTTCACTGTCAGACACTATTGAGTGACTGACTGGCCTTTTTTCTTCATTGGTAATAACATACATGAAAAAGAGTTGTAAAGGGTACATGAGCATTTGTGTACATCAATAACCCACTTCTTGTGATGGCCAAGATTGAACTGATTGAATCTTTGCGCAGCATGAAACGTATGACCATTCGGTACAATTTTCTGAAAATCAAGACTATTACTTTTGGGCTCTATAGCCCTAAAGTCGATTTGACAACTAATAGTCTTTATTTTCCCACTTGAAGACATTTTCAAGCCCCACTTTTTTTAGGGAAGTTCTAAATAAGTATTATCTTTCAAATGCAGTTGGAATTTAACTTTTTCATTTTTTTGGCCTGCAAATGGGACATAGTAACTTTAACATGTGTCATTTATGTGTATTTCCCAATTTACATCTTATGATGTATATATTTTGTGATCTCCTTTGTTGTAGAAATAAAACAAAATAATCACCTTTCCTTGTTTTGGTCGACAACGTAGGCCTCGATTTTTAGTTAATAAACGAACCCCTCATCCGTCAAACATCCGCTCGTAACTATTTCCCCAAAATTAACTCACGCATATTGAAATTGCCTCAAAGCAATACTGACCTGAACACAATTCTTCCCTAGTGTACTCTCTATTACAGAGCACTATCTATTTTTACATGGTCAACTTGTCAATAGTGCGTTATCCAATACACCAGTTTACGGTTAGGGGCGCCAATTTAATTGACGAGCAAACAAACCAAATGACCTCTAGAGGTCAGTGGTTTATGCGTAAATTAAGATTGCGCCCATGCAAATTATGATGACATCACTGCCTGCGCGCTGCGTTGTGCGCGCACATCATCATTTGCATGGGCGCAATCATAAATATATACCACTGACCTCTAGGTCATAGGATTTCTTAACTCGTCAATACACCAGTTTACGGTCGTGTGCGCCATTTAAACAAAGCCAATAACCTAGAGTCAGGGATTTATGCGTAAATTAGGATTGCGCCCATGCAAATTATGATGACATTACTGCCTGCGCGCTGCGTTGTGCGCGCACAACATCATTTGCATGGGCGCAATCTTAATTTACCATCAATACCACTGACCTCGGTTCATTGGCTTTGTTTCAAAGCCAATGACCCGAGGTCAACTGTCTGCGCATGCGCACTGATACAACCGTAAACTGGTGTATTAAAATGGTGCCCATGTCTGCGCATGCGCACTGATGTAACCGTAAACTGGTGTATTCCTTATTCCAACCACACAGAAAAAGGACTCAATAGGAGAAAAATCAGCGCAGATTGTCAAGCAGCAAGTAACGGGACCATATTTCTACAGCTGACCTGAGACTATTGGCAAGGCATTAATCTTCATTTGCCACACTCGACCCAGGTGAGGTAAATGGGTACCTGGCAGGAATTAATACCTTGAAATGCTGGAGCGCTGTAATGGCAACTAGGCTAAAGCAGGGGTGATAATTAATGCGCTTCTGAATAGACGGCGCTCTAGAAATAGCTATAATTATTTTTCATTTTTATGGCGCTACAGGGGATTCGCCATTGTTTCTAGTGCAGTGTGGCTTTAAGTGGATTTCTTTGCTAATTGTTGCGATTATGTTGGAATATAATAAAATGAAACTGAATGGAAGTATATTACAGCAAAATTAATTGAGGTTAGTAATAACTTACCAAGTCCCCTCATAGGATAATTTGGATCAGTTATTGTGTGAGAATGGGGCTTGAAAGCAGTCCATTTTTGGCATACAGTTCCTGACCTTGTGTAGTTAATTATCCCTCTATAGTCTAACGCATTGGGAAAACTATAGCATTCACTCAAATCTGTCGATGAGAGAAGAAAAAAAAGGTTTATTTCATTATCATATTGTTAAACATAAGAACTTTCGTTGACAATATGACAAAGGAAAAATCAAATAAATGCTCAATGTCTACTAGTGCTAAGATGAAATCGCATAAAAAAAAAAAGGTTTACATTTTACAGAGAAGAATATCAGGGTAAAGATAGCACATCTCCAAAGTGAACTAGAACAATAAGACCAATCGAAACACATACAATTAATGACTACTTTTAAACAATAAAGCTTATTTACCTTTGGGGAAACGTTTCCTACTCGGCCCCATGTCTCGCCCGATAACCTCAAACCTCATGGAAGGACGTTCATTAAACTTAGTAACCACAAACCTCACGTATCGGGAAAGGACTGGTCTGTAAAAGTAGTTCGTGACGATGGTGTCCTCGTCGAAATTGCCGCCATAATCCTATTACAACCGCAGGATTAAACAAAAATACATGAGAAATCCCATCGCACAGTATACAATTACGATTTTATTTTTTGGAAGAATTTGCAATAAGCATATAATTTGAGCATTCAAACGACTGCATTATTAAATATTGACGAATGGTTAATCAATTTAAATTCCATTAGAATTCATAGGAAGTCTTTGAAAGTCTCTGGAAGTCTTTACCGACCACTTTGGCATGTTTCATTTACCTATGTGGAGATGATGGGGTATAGTGGTTCTTTCATCTGACGCACAATCCGAGGTTTTTTTTTACTTTTAGGGTTCGAATCCCGGCCCGGCACTAACGTCGTTTAACATGACATTAATCAAAATGTACCACTCTCTACCCAGGTCAAATTTGGTACCTAGCAAATACTGGGGGTAACAATTGCATGTTCTGCAAGGAAGGGCAGTATTAAAACTGATATGGTTATGTGGGTAAATAATACAAAAATATGATTATTACTTATCGTCGGTGGGGTGACAAAACCTCGTATCTCAATTTTTTGAGATTTTGATTTTTTTTTGCATAATTTTGTACCTAATGGCCTACGACACCACCTGATAAATTCATGGAACGCCTCCTGTCTCGGTTTTCACAAATCTACACAAACACCCTTAAACTAAACCTCGTAACTTTAACCCCCTTTGAAGCTCCACTGAAAAAACCTCGTAACATAAGATACGTAATTCCTTTCCCTCGTAACTCACACACGGCCTAACAGTACCGAAGTTAGTGTAGTCAAATCCTCGTAACTTAATTAACCAAAACCTCGTAACTCATTCAGAGTTGAAAGTAAGAACTCGTATCTCAATTTGAATAACAACTAAAAACTCGTATCTCAATGTAGATAAAAGCAAAAACCTCGTAACTCACTTTCAAATATAAAAACAATTATTTTACTATATTTCAACAATGACATTAAAAATTGTATAAATATTCCAGTTTTAAAAAGAAAGGACAGTGTCACAGCACTACATTTGTTGAGACAGGAAAGTTTTTTCGCTCTCCTGAAAATTCATGATTTTTGAGATACGAGGTTTTGTCACCCCACCGACGTTATCACTTACTTTT
This sequence comes from Strongylocentrotus purpuratus, assembly GCF_000002235.5. Classification (NCBI taxonomy): domain Eukaryota; kingdom Metazoa; phylum Echinodermata; class Echinoidea; order Camarodonta; family Strongylocentrotidae; genus Strongylocentrotus; species Strongylocentrotus purpuratus. Next base: position 27,401,448 of record NW_022145606.1, read on the forward strand.
GATCCTCGAAAGTCGGCCATGGGTTGCCAAATATATCCATCAAAACTCCGATGCACTTTGAAAGACAGGACCCATTGTGTCCATTCTTTATTTCTGCCTTGGGTCATGACCCCATTGACGATATGGTTTGACCTCAGGTCAACCTGGATCCACGGATAAGGGGTGGTAGTGCTACCGACCCAGGCACCGGCAAGACCAGGCTCTGAATCGAAATGAATGTTATTGTGTATGCGTTTGAGAGAGAAAGAGAGAGACATAGAGGAAGTTAAAAAGAGAAACAGAGAGAAAAAAAAAGTTTGAAGGTTGATTATTGGGGTTTTCTTTAATAATTAGGAATTACAGCGTATGTAGTGTTTGTTATTATTATTATCATTATTATTATTATTATTATTATTATTATTATTATTATTATTATTTTTTTCTTTCTTCTAATTAATCGTACTAATTATGGTAAAAGTAGTAGTAGTAGTATTACAATTTATAATTTACTAGGATTCTACATACCTGCGATCGTGTTGAGACGCGCACGTGCAGGACGATAACTGCTAAGGCTACCATGAAAAGAATCGGCCGTAATCTGCGAATCATCTATATCTCCATTTTCCATCCCCAATGGGTAAAATGTCAAAGGTTTTTCTGGAAAATGATGATATTTGTTAATTTCATTTCATAAATTATGTATACATAATTATATATATATTATATATATACATTAAGTGAACATCATAAAAATCCTAACCCTAACCCTTACCCTCAAACCTAACCCTAAACCTAACCCTAACCCTAACCTTAACCCTAATGTCTACTTAATGACTCTTTTTTTTTTCTCACTCCAAATGTCCCTCCAATGACGCCTTTAGTAAAATTACATATATATAGAGAGATATATTACAAAATTGGGCCTTCTATGAGAAATAAAACGTAAAAAACGTTAAGAGGACACCAAATTGTCCTAATGACAATGTCTCCTTTTTAATTACTCATTTTTTTCACTCCAAATGTCCCTCTAATTACGCCTTTAATATACATTGTTATATATGATGCAAACAGGAATGAGATAGTAATGGTTGCGTAGCATAAATCAAAGTTCCCCATTGCTGTCCTTCCTCGAGGAATAATTTGCCAAGGTTGAATACAAAATTGTGGCCAAATATTTCCCACGGAGCGGAGCGTGCGCACTATCATGTGCGGATTAGCAATCGGATACAATCACCGGGTATTAAAGCCCCACTGTCCTACTTGTAGCTACTTGCTCCCTCTATATAGAAAACTTCCCGAATCGGTGCATGTTGGTCCCCCATGATCCTCTATTTCTTATGTTATTTGAGAGCTGAGTTGATGAGATAGCCACCTGTCAGTGACCTCGCTGTGTTGTCTAATCCCTCCTAGCCACACTAGTCTTGATAAGCTTTAATAATTACAATTTTAAGCGCTTATATATGAAGTATTGAGTGGTATACAGGGTTATTAGTTTACGGTTACTGCTCATTTAAATGTTTATGTAACTAAATTGATGTTATATTAAATAATAGTAATGATGATGAAAATAAGTTTATCCTTAAAAGAGTATCGAATGATTTGCATACCAAACAACGTCAAGATATTAATTTAGCTATGCAACAAAGTTTGTTGACTAAAATCGACTGATTGGCTATTCCCGTTTGAAAACTTTATATCACAACTACATATTCTGAAATTTCCATGGTCGCAGCTATTATACAAATGATGCATGCGCATGAGTTCATTATACGATCTATCCGCACTCGAGTTGAGGCTGTGTGTATCTATCACGAAGCCGTTAGGCTGAGTGCGACAGATACACACAGCATCTACGAGGGTGGATAATCGTATAATGAACGAATGAAAACATGCACCATTTGTTTTATACAACGAAACTTCTAGATCCTTGTTATTTGATGTAAAACGAATTCATTCAAGATTGTTTCGTGAAAGTTTATGGCTGACAAATGAATCTCAAGTTTAATCAGGCTTAATTTAGTGCGCACACATAGCTATAGATAGCAAGCGCACTATTTACCTCTATACCCATTTACGCATAGTGCTGCGCAAGAATAGGCTCATGCTCACGCAATACTACGCGCTCTAACCTCTACGCGCACTACTGCGCTCTGAAAACGAGTTCAATAGTACTGGAAAATATTGCACTCCTTTTCATTAAAACGAGTGCAATAGGCTCAGTAAATGAATCACACGTGACCGCGTATGACCAATCATTTGATAAGGATCTGGGAGTGAGTTGTATAATATTGTATAGCCGTAGGCGCCATTTGGAAATTATCGAAATTTACCGGGATCATCGGTAAATTTTGATATTCAATTTTTCTCGAAAGCAGAAGTGTTGTAGGGGCTACAGTTTTAGTGCTTATAATATATCAACAGGGGCATCCAAATATTTCTGAATTGTAAAGAATCTTTAGTTTGGCCAGAAGGGATTATACCACACAGCGAGGTCACTGACAGGTGGCTCTTTCATCAACTCAGCTCTCAATTAACATAAGAAAAAGAAGATAATGGGGCACCAATGGTCACCGATAAGGCATTGTTTCTATATAGAGCGAGCAAAATAGCTACAAGTAGGACAGTGGGGCTTTAAAGTAATATTATCTTATTCGGTATCCAGGGCCCCGTCTTACAAAGAGTTGATATCAATCGTAACTACTTTGCGATTGATATCAACCGTAACTATGTACATAAGAGATAGGAGACTGCAAACTTGCGATTGATTGGAGGACTTACGATTGATTTGGATCGATCGTAACTCTTTGTAAGACGGGGCCCTGGTCTACAGGACAAGTCTTTGGACTTTGGATCACATGGTTTCGCGGTTCGTGTCCAGTTGCGTCACTGATATATTGTGGCAAGATATAAATCTGCATTTGCCAGTCTCCATCCAGGGGATTGTTTCACGAGGACTAAGATCGACTTTAAGTTAGACTTAACTCTAGCAGGCCATTCATGCCTCCGGTTGCTCTCACCATTGGTCTCTCAATTATGATCCTTAATTTTTTCCTTCAATAATGAACAATAACAACATGTAAATTCGGTAGTTTTGTCACAACGATTTGTACTTCACTTGATAAACCAATATCAGGAATGGATAGAGGAACTAGTGGCATGAACGACCTGCCATAGTGAAGTCCAACTTAAAGTTCATCTTAGTTTTTGTGAAACACTTCCCCGATGAAGTAGATGGGAACCTAGCCTTTAAACAAGGCCACATGTCTGATAGACGCCGAGCGACTAAAAAGAGACTAATCGCGAAAACCTGAGTGAACGCCAGTGCGAGAATCACTCGGTCGTGCGTTTACCCCGGGTATCTAGACTCATCTCAGCCGCTTAGCCAGAGTCACGAGGCCTTGTCAAAAGGCTAATGGGTACCCGGTACGAAGAATTTCCTTGAATGCTTGAGCGCCTTATCAGATTGTTCAGATTTCTTACCAGCACTAAGAACATCGCTTAACGGTACTGTCCTCAGGCCGAGAAGCTCGAACCTCATGCTGAGATAATCTTCCCACGTCAGTGGATTAATCCGAACATATCTGGCTGAAACCGGTTCGGCAAAGTAGTTGGTTACCACCGAGCGTCTGTTGAAGTTTCCGTCGAAAATCTGTGAGAATAATCGTGAAGAGACACACAAACAAACCAAGATGATGACCGTAAAAATGATAATAATAATAATAATCATCTTTAAATCATAGCCTGCCATAAGGCTGCATGTACGCTATTGTTACTCTGCTTCTTGCATGCTACCACTCATTCGTAATAGCAGTTATTGTTCATGCCCATTGGACTGTGCCTAGTGTTTTGCTCGCGCTATTGTTAGTACCATCGCGTTAATCCGATTATCTCGTTATAAATCTGACACTGGGGGATTAGTCTTGTGGCAGGACAAGAGTTAAAGTCCACTCCAAATTTTATTAAGTTAATCCGAAATTTGAAATTCTTTTTGCCCAAATAATCGTGATCCTGGCAGCCACCAAGCGCCAGATCGACGTTGCGCTATCCCTTATATTGTTGAACGCCAAAAAAGGTAGCAGCAACTTCCGTCTGTTAACGTCTTTTGGTATGACGAAAAAAGAATGATGATGGGGATGATCATTATAGTGTTGATAAGGATGATGGTCAAAATTAGGATGACGATCATGATCATGATGGGCATAATTTCAATTTCAATTTCAATTTTAATTCTTTTAATTCATCTATGCAAGTTCACAAGAATGCATGGACATTTGTTTTGGTCACACATTGCACAAATACGTATATATATATATATATATATATATATATATATATATATGAACAACTATATGGTGATAACGACAATCATGATTATCATTTTGATGATAGGCCTGTTGGTGATAATGGTTATGATGACGATGACGATCATGACAAGGATAATGCATATGTTGTTGACATTGTTGACAATGGAAATGATGATGAGGATAATGATGATAATGGTGATGACAGTGATGGTGGCAATGATGATGTTGGTTACGATGCTGCTGCTGCTGATCATGGTAAGATTATGGAAAGATCATGGTAAGATGATGGTAAGATGATGGTAAGATCATGGTAAGATCATGGTAAGATCATGGAAAGATCATGGCAAGATCATGGTAAGATCATGGCAAGATCATGGTAAGATCATGGTAAGATGATGGTAAGATTATGGAAAGATCATGGTAAGATTATGGCAAGATCATGGTGATTCTGATTGGGTATCTTTGTTTCAGATACTGAAGAAAAAAATCCTGGATTTAGCTCATACTGCAATGATAATTATAAACCTTTAGGTCAGTCAGGAATCCCATGACTTTTACAAGCCGATCGCCTGTATGATTATCAAGATATAATTATGATTGAAAATCGAAATTTTGAAAAACAGTTTTCCTAACCGTTTTTATAACACTACAGTCTACTGGGGAAAATGAGTATGGTAAAACCGGTAACTCAAATTTGTTAACCTTATTGAGGCACTTCATGATCATTTTGAAGCGCAATTTCCTTTAGGGCTTCAATATTACACCATTTCACAGACACTGATAACACGCAGGGCCATGCATTTCATATTTAACATTGTTAAATGATGTCTTTAATAATGACGAGGATGTAAATAGTAGTACTTGTTGAATATGAAATGCAAATTTACAAGCCCATTGATTAGACGAGAGTTGACGTGCGGTAAGGGTCATATTTTCTTCTTTTCCCGTACTTAGATGTATAAAGTTGCAAATAAATTTCTATAAATGAATGAATGAAAAATGAATACAAAGTATATTTATACAGATATTAGTTCATAGATAGATGGATAGATGGATGGATGATTAACAAAAATACATACATACATATGTACATACATAAATATGAAACTATATAAATAAATAAATGGATGAATAACACGAGTAGATACATAGATAAATTAATAAATAAATATATCAATATATGAATAATACCATATATAAAGAAATGGAATAAATATATACCTTTAAACCTTTCGTGTTGATACCTTCCACCCATACGGACTCATCGACACTGTACTGGACTCTGTATGATTTCACCCACTGGTTTTGATCGTCTCTCCCTTGTGTTTGTACGCCTATGACGTCACGCAGGACGCCCAGATCTGCTTGTATCCATTGGTTTGTGTCTGCAATGGATGCCGACCAGAAACTCTTCTCATCTCCTGAACCTGTATAATAACAGCATCATTGATATACTTCATCACTAAAGCATATATATATATATATACATCTATACCCGATATTAATTCCATGTCTTGGTATATGATGACCCAACAAGTTATGCAGAACAGAGATTCATGCATTAAATCCAATTAGATACCTCTCTTTAGAAATCTAGCCATCTGATTGGTCGAAATTGCTTTTAGCCATTCCCAGAGACGAAAATTGCCAGTAATGGTCAATAAAGTTCATGAGTGATATTCACGCAAGATTCCGGGTACCAGAAAAAACAGTCAATTGCGATGCGATCCCCGTTCATGAGTGACTATTCCCGCAAGATTTATGGATTCCAGAAAAATAGTTGCGTGTTAAAACTTAGTTTGTGCGCAGCGCGGCTTCCATACAGTTTGTGTGCGATTAATTTGGTCGCTTCATTTGTACACAGCGCAGACGGCCACCGATCTTGATTGTAGGCATAGATCTACGAGATGACAACCCCTAGGGACGTTGCATCTTGCCATCACCCCTCGGCACGCCTCGGGGTGATATCAGGATGCATCATCCCCATGAGCCTATAAAACAACTATTTCTCTCAAAGCAGTCATTATATCTATACACTTTCTAACAGGTCAAGAATAAGCGAGTTCGTAAATAGCTCTGGACCGCATGACCCCAAAATATCCACAGATCTTAGACACGATGGATACTTCCCACCTGTGCATTTTAGAATAATCACTGCCAATGAGATTGAGGTGCTTCATGCATACCTTTTGTTTGCCTCTTGAGAAGAATACTTCCACCTGTGTATCAGATTAATGTACTGTTGCTGCATAAATGAATACTGATCACATAACTTTCATGAGCACGATCCGAGTATTCGTCATAATGGTTTTATAATTTGGGTACGAATGACCTTTATCTGCCCCTTCGCAAATCCTAATTACGAACTCGCTTATTGTTGACGTAAATTACTGTTAATCAAGTGATTATGACAAAAATAGTGAATAATTATTTAAGTCCATGTGCAAACTGTTTATACAAATTTCTTGAGCTGTAAAGCATTTCTTAGGCAATGCACCTTCTTTTGCCTGCTGTTTTCATATCTCCTATATACAGTTTAAAACAAAATATATTCATACGCCTGGTAAAAGCGATGGGTTTTTTCCGCGTATTTCGCAACTCAATAATGAAAGATGAACTAGTGGAATTAGGGCCTTGATGTTATTTTTAATTTGTTACTTTATAAAGAAACTTAAATCGGGACAAATCAATGTGTCATATATATATATATACTAAATTGTTTACATACCACATTACAACATTTGGTAGGATTTTGAATAATTTATTTGGTAACTGCATATGATTGCATTCACAATGTGCTAAACCCCGTGTCGACACACTAACAAATTTATCGTATAGCTATCCCGAAAATACCGTTTCGGGATAGCCATACGATGAATTGTGTGTGTGTTCGCTTTAATACTAACGATATTGCGCATAAAGACCATGGCCTGTGCATCGTACTAGAATTCGATAAAGAATCACGGAATGTTTTTTTGTGTGGACGTATGGTCGAACTAGAACGGTATAACTGGGCGGGGTTTAACGTGACCGCACGTTCATCATTAGCCGGATGTCATGTCAACCGATCTCGTCAAACACAGTTTCTTTTTACGATGTTTCTTACCTTGTGTGTGTGAACGACCTGTTCGCTATACGATGATTCTTTATACGACGTTTCTTATGTGTGGACTCCCTGTTCGCTATACGATGATTCTTTATACGACGTTTCTTATTTGTGGACTCCCTGTTCGCTATACGATGATTCTTTATACGACGTTTCTTTATAGAGTTTTGGTATAATTCTGTGTGTGTGTTGACATTGGTTTTTATATCTAACTGAATGCTGTACGTGTAAATGTGCGTAAGATTATTCGATTTACATAAGTATGATCTGGATGATTCCTGCATGTAAATCTACGTGTATTCAACCCAGCGGTCTGTTTTTTATGATATTCTTCAAAATAATAGGGGTCGGATATCCGGACGCTTAAAGCTCATCTGTACTAGATTGGCTAGGAGGTATTAAACCACCGATGAAAGTCACTGACAGGTGGTTATCTCATCAAATAAACTCTCAATTAACATAAGAAAAAGAGGACCATGGGGACCGATGGTCACCGCTTAGGCATTGTTTTTTTATATAGAGGGAGCAAGTAGCTACAAGTGGTACTGTGGGCCTTTAAAGATACTATGTCCTATTTGCAGACCATAACAATGAAAAGTTTAAATTCCAACGGCATTTAAAAGATAATACTACTTTAGAACTTCCCTCAAAACAAAAGGGTCTGAAAATGTTTTTTGTGGGAAAATAATGACAATTAGTTGTCGATATCAAGTTTAGGGATTGCAGTAGTTTAATTTTGGTCTTTACAAGAAGTGGTTTATTGATGTAGACAAATGCTCGTGTACCTTTTACAGCTCATTTTGTGTATGTTACTACCAAAGAAAAAAAATATCAGTCCGTCACTCAATAGTGTCTGACAGTGATGTCTAGAAAGTACACGGGGTTCATTGCATAATGTGAATACTAGGACTCTGTTAACGTTTAGATTTCACAGATAGGACATACATGACATATTCATATTCTTGTCAAGTTCTACAGAATTTGATGTTGGCTGCGAAAGCTATACACTACCTTAAACAAACATATAAACTGATTTATGAAATATTGCTTGTAAACTCTTCAAATTGCTGTTTTAAATTTACTGTCCGCACACACAACCTGTCCAGTACACACAACAACGTCTATGTAAACTTTGGTAGTGATGTCGCTCTATTTTCGTACACGCATACCAATTTTTTTCTTGAGAATTATCAGTATTTGGTTATTGGTGGTTATTCTACCTGACTGCTAAGAAAACATAAATACTTGTAAGTAAGACCACTGCTCTACCAACTGACACTATAAATATGACGAACAAAGAAAGAGGACAAATACACAGTTCCTCATTCTACCCTCAAAAATTGTCTACCACAGCAATTGTTGCGGGTAGAATGAGGAACTGCTTATTTTGTCCTCTTTCTTTGTCCGTCATGTTCATAGTGTGAGCTATCGTGCCTACTATTATCACTTACCTGGAAGTCTATTCAACCTGCCAAACTGTGCTTTATGGTATAACTCTGTATATACAGAGCTAGCAGTAATATGTTCATCCTTGACGGTACCATCTTCTATGCCTAGGGGTTCGATATCTGGATGTTAATCATGACAAACGAGATTTTAAATAATTGAAATCAATAAATCAGTTGTTTTGGTCTCGCAAAGTCCAAGATCGACTTACGTTAGACTTGAACTATGGCAGGCCGATCATTTAATTAGTTGCTGTCACCATCATTGGCATTCGTCTCTCAGAGGACGTGTAAATCGTGTTGAAGATCGTCAGAATGTACATGCAATTAAAGTTCTATTATAAAATTTCTTTGATATTTGTAATTTAATCTGGTCCAAAACATTTCAAGGGCATGTATTGCCTACTACATTATAATTCCAAATCTTAAGTAGAAATGAAATTTAGGTATACTTTTTGTTCCTACAATGAACTATACCAAAAATGTCAACTATGTAGAATTTTACTACAAATAAATATTGCGCGTCTCTTTAGAGACCGATGGTGATGAACAGCCTGCCATAGTTCAAGATTAAGTGGATTTTCTTCTTGGTAAACGCCCCCACCCCCGAATTCACGCACCGCCTAATACGAAATACCGTCCCTAGGAGCTTTACATATATAATAATAACTATTGTCATTATTGTTATTCTTATTATTTTCATCATTGTTTTAATGATTATTATATTTACTATAATTATTCATCTTACCCCGGTAATCAGATTTACTCATTTATTGAAAAACCAACAATAATTTGATAGCTTTCTCATTCCTTTGTATTAACGTTAATGCCATTAAAGGGATAGTTGAGTTCTATTTTCAGACCGCAAATGCCTTCAAAGTGCAAAGTTATTGTCTTATGACATTTCTAGTGCCCTTTAAGAACCTACAATTGCTATGAAGGTAAATTAGACCCCAAAATGTGTGAAATTTAGCCAATACGATCATATCAATTCAGCTCCACTTCAGCTCCAAAAAATACGGTGACCGTTAATTAATCATTTAATTAAAAATAATAGTACATGGCTGGCCGGCTGGTTGTGCGTAATATAACCAACACGAAAATGCCACCAAAAAGCCAACATCGGCATTAGCTGAAATACGACGTAAAAGGCGCTATTTCGTTCTTTCAACGGCTTTTTCAAATTATCTAATATTTGTGGTGGTACACAAGTATTACAAATCGTGGATATTTACGGATATTTCAGCCGTCTCTGAACCAATTTTGATCAAACAACGATGATTTTGTCATTTAAATTGTATGTTCTTTCAAATTTGACACTCAGTTTTTCATTATAGCGCCCTCTGCAACAGAACTCAACTATCCCTTTAATATGTCTCCTAAAAAAGATTGATCTTTGAATGCTCTCATAATCAAAGCTGAAATATTTGGATCAGACGTTTATCGAATGAATAGTTTGACGTTTAATACCGCTACCGATCTGGGCCCTGTTTCATGAATCTTGATATCAATAACAAGTTACAAGCTACTGTAATAAGCTACTGAAATCACGGCATCTGATTGGCTGAGAGCAAATTTGTCATATCGATTTAGCAGTTGTTATAGATATCAAGTTTCATGAGACGGGCCCCTGGCTTTTTGTGTGACATTACTATAATGGTTTTAGCATTTGTTTCCTCGGCTACAACATAGATCTAAATTGAGCTTCCGCACGAAGTAAACATAATAAACCCCTTCATTACCGGATGAACAAATTGGCACTGATTGCGTAGGCTAGTCGAGGTCCAATATTAGGCCAGCTCCGATATAGAACAGCACTAAAGCCCTTTGGCATGGCATTAGTCTACATTTGCCGCTTGATACCCAGGAGATAAATGGGAACCGGTAGGATGACAAAAGCATTTGTGTTGGTAGTTGTCATATGGCCTCACGGCGACCGTATGGTATACCCCCCCCCCCCCCCCCCCCCCCTCCGGGAGTGGGATGGTGTACTTTGTGCGTGAATGAATCCGATGACCGGGGTAATACTATTTGTAAATCGGTTAGAGACGGTATTTCGTATTAAGAGCTATATAAATCCAGATTAGTATTAAATGACCCCGAAGTAATCATAGATCTTAGAGGCATAATTGGGTAGTCCCACTTTGTAATAATCACCGTCAAAGTGATGGAGGTCCTTCATGAATACTTATATTAACTCTCTTGAAGAAAAAAACACACACCTGTACGTGTTTCTTATAATCTACCGTTGGTGCATAAATGAACAATGATTACATCACTTTCATGAACTCGTATCCAGCATTTGCTTCGATGGGTTTTTAACAGTTTTGTTCAAATGACCTTTATCTGCAGTTATTATCCCAAAGTATGTATTTCAATTTTACTCAATGTCGTTTATTAAAAATACAAAGAAGTAGCCCATATTGACTAATTGCACAATGTTTACGAAGTAAAATTCGTCATCAAAATAGGATCATCAATTAAAAAAAAAGGAAAAAAGTAATAAGAATTTAAAGTACATGTATATTCATAATCTATACAAGTAACAATTAGACTATCGTACAGGTAAAAAGCTTTGGCAACCAAATGTGAATCATTACAATGAAGTCGAAGTAAAACAAACACTTAAATATCGTAACTGTCGTCAGGGGCGGATCCATCCGGCGCACAGTGGGCCAGGGACGAACCAAAGTGCACCAAAACTCATTTTTGGTGATTTTTTTTTCTTCCAACTTTTGTCTTGCCCAGTTGAAAGGTAAGACATTGAGGAATACCTCAGTAAAATATTTAATTCCGGTATGCACAATAAGGGTATAAATTTACTCCTTCAAACAGCAAAATCCTACATATTCACTGTTTTAGTGCAAAAGTGACTTATTTTATAAATCTTTCAATTTAACATATAGTTTTTAAGTTATTAATATGAAATTGCTCTCACATATTCCTGATAGTTCATTTCGTTGCATGAATGGGTTTAAATCGATATAAACACAATCTTCATGATATTCTATAGGGTAATTCACTGAAAATGGACTAATTATCCATGTTTTTTATAAATGCAAAGAAAATGTTTAGATCTCCTCAGAACTCCGCTTCAATTTTAATACCACCATTTTTTCTGATGTCTAAGCTTTAAGTTGCTACCAAATTTGGCCGCCCGATCTTGCCCGTTGTTATGTTAGAGCCGATTTCCCTTGCCACATTGCCCCGAAAAATGTGATTCGCGGTCATAAATCACGGCGCGTGGGGGCGCGTGACACACGTTCTGACACCGCGGACCAAAATAAACACATATTTCGGTGCAATGTTGCAAGGAAAACGGCTCTAACATAATAACGGGCAGAATCGGGCAGCCAAATCTGGTATCAACTTAAAGCTTAGACATCAGAAAAAATGTTGATAATAAAATTTAAACGGAAATCCATGGAAATTCAACATTTCCTCTGGATTTATAAAAGATAACCCCCCCCCCCAAATTAGTTTTGGGCGCACTTTGGTTCCTCCCTGGCCCACTGTGCGGCGGCAGTGGAGGAGGCCCAACTCGTGAGAAAATATTTAGCTGCGGCTGATAATTCGCTAAGAGGGGGGGGGGGGGGGGGGGGGGGGGGGGGGGTGAGCACTAATTCTTTTGGGGGGCCTTCGAAAATTTGAAAATCCCCCCCCCCCCCCCATTGCATTGAGCGCCAGGGGAGGGCGCCCATCTCCAAAAAAAAGGTAAAATTAACGTGTTTTTACACGTTTCCCCCCAGGGGAAGATGCCCGGACCCCCGGCTGTCTTAGTTTCCTGCGAGAATCTACGGATATTAAATAACAAACACAAAGTAACATATACAAACATATCAACGTTTGTTATTCAAAGAGTTAACTGACCTAATTGCGATATCCCGCTGCCATAATTCGGTAGGAACTCCAATATTTCAAGCCTGAGAGCAGGGTTGACTGATTCCCATGAAATAGCCGTGAAGCTTATGTAGCGTGCCAACGCAGGTTTGTTAAAGTAGTTCACCACGACTCTAGGGTTGTCGTAGTTGCCTGCGAAAGCCTACGGATAATAAATAACAAACACGATAACACAAAATGGCGAACGGTGTTAAAGTGTAAGACTTTTAAAAGCAATTAGTGACAATATTTGGTTTTTAAAGTTACCCAAGCTTGTATTTCGTTGTGGTGGTTCGGAGTAACAGTAGTTGTAATAGCAGCAGCAGGAGCAGTATAAGTAGTATTAGTAGTATTGATGGTGGTAGTAGTAGTAGTAGTAGAAGTAGTGGTAGTAGTGGTGGTGGTAGTAACAGTAATAGCAGTAGTAGTAGTAGTAATAGTAGTAGTAGTAGTAGTAGTAGTAGTAGTAGTTGTAGTAGAAGTAGTAGTAGTAGTAGTAGTAGTAGTAGTTGTAGTAGTAGTAGTAGTAGTAGTAGTTGTTGTAGAAGTAGTGGTAGTAGTGGTAGTGGTAGTATCAGTAATAGCAGTAGTAGTAGTAGTTGTATTAGTAGTAGAAGTAGTAGTAGTAGTATTAGTAGTAGTAGTAGTAGTAGTAGTAGGCGTTGTGGTAGTGATATAATAATGAGAATGTCAGTGAAGAATACTACTAAATATACTACTATTACTACTTCTACTACTACTACTACTACTACTACTACTATTACTTTTATTACTATTAATTATTATGATAATAATAATACTGTTATTAATAGGTAAACAGTAATATTACACCTCACGTCAATTATATTGATGATTACAGTAATAACAAATATGATTTAAACCTCTGAGTTGCTGGCGTCTTTAGCTGTCGTCCAATCGGATCCGTCCAAACTTAAGTCGACCTTGAATGAACTCGTCCATTGTTTTAACTGATCCCGTCCCTGGGTCACCACGCCGCCGATCAATTTGACCTCTTTAAGGGCAACCTTCACCCATTTGGCAATGTCGTCATTTTGTGGTACCCATCCACCAGTCAATGGGTTATCTAATAATAAGAAGGAAATAATGGTTAAGAGATGAAAACAATAATAATAACAATACAACTCATTTCAAAACGTTTGGGTCACTAAATATTGTTTGTTTTATTAATGTTCTATGGAGGATGACGTGAAAAACATGTCTTTTTTTTTTTTTTTTACATCTATCTCCATTCTGTTAAAAGTATTACATATTTTGCCTTGATTGACTAGTATAATACGAGAAAGACTTGCTTTATTCTACATATAATCCTTTGTCATGTACATAATTTGCAATGATTTGTTTGTTATATATTTGTAAAAACTGCAAAAGAAAAAAAAAACAGAGAACAAAAATCGAATAGTAACAAATACATTTTAAAGTCAGTGGGTTGCCAAATTGCATGTGCAAAAGGTCATTATTGCTGACCCAAACTGTGTCAAATTCTTCATGAGAGTCCACTTTTAAATTACTTCTTTTGAACGTCCTGAAAAAGTGGTACGTTTCCAGAGAGAATACTTTACCATGGCGAATATTTAGCCGAGCACGGAAAGCACAATGGTTTTCATTCCAGCAGGTGCTCTGCGTTATCTGGTCATCCTTGATGCGTCCATCCTCCATGCCGAGAGGGACGAACGAAGCTTAAAAGATGAAGAAGAGAAAGATCATTTAAAGGCCCACTGCACTACTTGTAGCTACTTGCGCCCTCTATATAGCAACCAATGCCTATTCGGTGCCTGTTGGTCTCCCATGATCCCCTTTAATTGAGAGCTGATTTGATGAGAAAACCACCCGTCAGTGACCTTGCAGGGAGGTCTAATCCTTCCTGGCTTTAAAGCTACACTGTATTCGAACCACTACCGCAAAAATCCCGCAAGCGCAATCCTAGGTCAGCTATTACCGATGTGGTCCCGTAACTAGCTGCGCCGTTAGTTCTCACATCAAGTATGTCTGCGAAGCGGAAATTACGTTTTGGGTCACACGTTTTCGGCAAGTTGACAATGGAATAGCGTTGCACAATAAACAGTAGGCTAAAGCAGAAAGTTCATCTATGTCGCTTTAACGCGGGGCTGCACTTCTTGTAGCTACTTGCGCCCTCTATATAGAAAACAATGCCTAAGCGGTACCCGTTGGTGCCCCATGATCCCCTTTGTTAATGTTAATTGAGAGCTGATTTGTTGAGATAACCACCTATCAGTGACCACGCACGGAGGTCTATTTCTTCCTGGCCAAACTAGCGCGGATAGGAGTCAGCTAGTGTGATTTGGCAAGCCATTAATCTACACTTGTCACTCTCCATCTGTAGTCTACAGGCGCAAACCCTTCTCAGTTGCTGTGGATAGCAAGTCTGTACTATGAGACTATAACGGGCCCTGTACCATAGCCAGCATAGCCAGCTACGGTCAAATCTAGGATCTGCTTCGGGATCTAGGAATTTAGGGTGCGTTCAAGCGATTTTCGAACGTAGGCTTTACATGTAATTGATACCATGCACCTTCACATTAAATTTAATTAAAGTTCGTCAAACATTACTCAAGTTATCGAATGGAAACCAGATTCGCATATTTAATGAGCTATGGCCTTTGACCTATATACTCCGAAATCGAACTTAGGCTGTGTTTTGATACCATGAACCTTCATATCAAATTTCCGCAAAATCCGGCAAACATTACTAAAGTTATCGATCGGAAACCAGATTTGTATTTTTCGCATATTTAATGAGCTATGACCTTTCACCTTTTCACCTACGTACTCCGAAATCGTGAATCTTCATATCAAATTTCATTAAAATCCGTCAAACATTACTAAAGCTATCGATCGGAAACCAGATGTGTATTTTTCGCATATTTAATGAGCTATGACCTTCTGACCTACGTACTTCAAATTCAAACTAAGCCTGTATTTTGATATCATGTACCTTCTTATTAAATTTCATTAAAATCCGTCAATCGTTACTGAAGTTATCGATCGGAAACCAAATTTTTTACGGACGGACGGCCGCACGGAAGGGTGGACGGAAGGACGAAAGGGAGGACGAACGGCAGCGTTACTATATTACCTCCGACTTCGTCGGCAAGGGGATATAATTATCCATACTGATAAAAGGAGACTGGTTGAACTAGTGCCTATGTTGAATATTTATAAATGTCATATGTCAAATTCACAAGAAAGAAAAAATGGGACTAATCCATTTTCACATTTTTAAAGGGGTGTAGCATGTTGAGACTACGAGTCTTTCCCGTGGCCTGACTCGGGGCCAATTGTGTATAATACGACTACGGACGATGCGACCGCAGGATTTACGTGCGTGCAACATACCCGAAACCGGAGTGTGGGGAGAATTTCGGTCTGTTTCGCCATCGCTAGCGTCCGCTAACCGTTAATGAAGTCAATTCGTTTACGTGCAGTTTTCCAAAATAAATCATAAATGGCGTTAACCAGTTTTTTGCCATGTTACACAATCTTTAAACAAATAAACAGCTTTTCGAGGGCATGAATAATTTAGGCAAGAGTCCACTTACATGGTGACGGTATTTCCAAGGCATTTAGGTCTGTCTCGTATTTAACACCTATCAACTCCATTCTCATACAAGCAATTTGGCTGACTGGTGCATAGATCAGTGGTATGACCCGGATGTATCTGGCAGGAACAGGCTTCGAGAAGTAGTTCGGCAAAACGTAATATTGCTCAGTATTTCCGTCGAAAATCTGGTGGGGAAAAATACGAAGAGATATAATCTTATTCACAAATGAAAACGTAACCATATTGCTCCGATTATCTCATTTGTGCTCGCTGGAACATTGCCAGCACAAACCACTGACCTCTACCTCCTGGACGGATCATCGCCCATTCCCATTCACTATACGTTACGTACTAAAAGGCTTTATATACCTCACTTAAGAAATCCAGCCATCTGATTGGTCAAAATTGCATTCATAAACTTTAACTATTCTTGTAAAATTCCCGGTAAAATTCCAAACCCCTGTAATAGTTCTAAAAAATAGTTCTAAAATCCCAGTAACCAATGAACCAAGCAGAAGTGATCTATTCATGCTTCTTATCCTTCGTGTGCTTGACCTATAATCTTAAAATCGCTTGGCAAACTGAGTCCAAAGTCCGACTTGGTTCACATGTGTATTATAGGCCATGACGAGCTTGCAACCTATTTTGATAAAATAACGGTTGGTGAACTTTCAAAAGTCAATAGGACATGAGGGTTCCAATGAAAGAGCTAGTGATAACGTAAGTCGGGGTGGATGTGCTTTTCGTATAAACAAACAATGAATTGTTAACGATTTTGTTTGTACAATTCCATAGGCTAACATGTATGGCTGATGACTCTGACGATAGGGGGCATTGTGAAATGAGACTAAACGGAGCTATATGTCTGATGTGACCCAAGGCAAGCTTACAGAGAGAAAGGACTTCGGCAAAAATTAAAAAGTAATCATTTATAAGAATTTAAAACAATGGTGTGGATATATTCATTACATAACGTCTGCCATTAGGAAGGTATTTTTAAAATTAATAATCCTACATGGATTTTAAATGTTTGCAAAGTTTACATAATGTGTATTGATTTTGCAAGGGTTACCGCATGCCTTTTGTAGACATCGTCTTTCAATTAACACTGAGGGTTCTATCCGCACTCGGTGTTATTCGCCTGACCATCAAAATGCCATCTTCGTACTAAATATTCAAATCTGAATCTCTAAAATTCTTGAAAAATGGACCCCTAAAAATCTAAAAGCTGCCATAACTTTCTCATATAAATTCCGTTTTGTATTTAAATCTCACAGTATCTTTATCTCATAGTTGCACATAGCCATGCCAAATTTCACGCTCCAATGGCTATGCAAAACATAACAAGAGCCCTACCTAAATAGCGCCCTCTAAAGTTCTGAAATAGGCTATCTTCCTGTGGCCGTATCTCTATTGTGTCTTGGCAAACCCGTACCATAGATTTTTGGGTTTAGATACTTGAAGATATGCCCTTTCTAGCCAAACGCAAAATTATATATCCTAACGGTGACCGACTTTGCAAAAAAATGCCCTCCAAATATGCAGTTTTCAAGAAAATTGCGAAATATCATTAAGTTGCTCTAAAATTACGACTGTCTGCCAAGTTTATTAAATCTCGATGACGTCAGCGCAAAGTTATCGCCCAAAATTATGAATTCACTATGCATTACGTAATAGCGCGTTTAATGCGTGTAATACATTGCGCGCAAATAACAATGGTTTTGAAACTGACCGCAATAAAGTGCCCTTTCGAATGATAAAAATTTAAGTCCGGTCATAATACAGATCCTGTCCGTTTTCCGCCCATGCATTACACGCATTAATCACAAGGTTCGAGGCACTAATGTCCTATGGCAAGATATTGATCTACATTTGCCACTCTTTAAAGATGATATTCATAGGAGATCTCTAAATAGGAAGATATTCATATCTACAGAAATCTTATAAGCAAAACAATGACCTTGAATGACATACTAACAATTTAACACTTCCGTAACAGCGAAATTTGGGTGAAAACATCACCCTATTCTCTGGGACAAATTTGCCCTTTAGTCATCAGAATCGGCCTTAAGCTGTGACGTCGGAAAAGGGAGTCGTGGCTTGTGGTCCACTTCTGGGTAACTTGTAAAATGCAAGTATAATATTATTAGGTTGGAAGACAAGCTTCAAGTTATGTGTTATTTGTCCCTTACTAGAATAAATTATAATACAACACCTTTGTAATTTAATTCTCATTATATCTTCATCTTGATATACTAAAAACATATTGTTTGTGAACTAAAAACGTTAAAAAGGGGGGAAAAGAAGGTAAAACTACGGCTGTGTCCACAGCTGTGTCGTGAATATTTGGGAGCCGGCGATTTTTACATTTATTGCACAATGAAGTATCACTTTGACATATAAGACGAAGACTTTATCTCTTCCACTATGGAGAAGAAAAAAATACATTAATGGTGATTAAATTAAGATTATGAATGAAATAAAATTCAAACTAATCGAAGAATATTTCATTTAGTCGATCGTGTTCGCTGGAAAAATCGAGCGATTCTGCTGTTGTTACGGTTCATCCGCGAGAAGTGCGGGTCTGGGCAGCCGCATTAATAACTATACGGCTGATTGAACGTAGTCGTAGTATCGCTGGCGGATTTGCATTACCTGCGCTCACATCAAAACAAACGTAAACGTGCATTCGCTTGGCGTTTGCGTACGATCTACTACTTACTATCGAGATCAATTATTTTGCTACTAATTGTGGCCAAATTTATTCATTACAATTAATTGTATACTTCGAAGTCCATTAAAAGGCTGTTTTGTACAAATTCTTCATTCATGTCGAAATTTCAGCCGTAATTCTAGTGCGAAATCGTGTATGTAGACAGCTTCGAATTTAGCGCAAATAACGGAACTACTTTCTAAATAACACTGCACTTCACACACAGTAATCGCTTGCATTTCGCGATAGACGAACCCTTTCGAAACTAAACCAAACCAAAACAAACCGGAGAGAAATACACTATTCTATGTAACTATAGTTATCTACAAATGAAAATGGAGAAAAAACATTATTCATTGTTATGTCCCAGGAAATTCCACCTCAGAACATGATTTTACTAAAGGTAATTTTGTTTTGAAACACAGCTAGGTTGGTTTTTCATATTACTATCTCGTACTAACAGCACAGCTGGCAAGGTAAAGCCGGTGAAAAAATTAAGTTGTAAACAGTTATTTTACGGATATTGTCACTTTTTCAATGCCAATAATGACATGAATATTGACATCAGGATATGTTTCAAGACGGGAGAGGACAACTGTATGTCAGATGTTGATCATTCAGGCTATATTAAATCGGTTTGAGAGAGTACGTGGAACTGATATCCACTATATGACCATTGTGTAGATCGCAGTTAATAGGGACTTTTAGATTTGCACATCGACAGTTTTGACTGCAACGTGTGACATCATTTTAAGGCACTGCGCATGCGTCACGTCGTTTCAGTCGGCGATCGAGAATGCGTCAATCTTGATTTTCCTAAATCTAGTACGGTACTAGTATGCCGCGTGCGCATTACATATACAGTTCCTCAGGTAGACAAAGGAACATCCCTGCTATTATGTAAACATGTGTAGAACAGGTGTCACATGAATATTCACCTGTTCTACACATGTTTACATAATAGCAGTGAAGGGATGTTCTTTTGTCTACCACAGCAATTGTTGAGGGTAGAATGAGGAACTGTATATTTTGTCCTCTTTCTTTGTCCGTCATATTCACAGTGTTACTTCCTGCATGCATGTATGTCGTCGAGTGAAATCTAAAAAGATTATAATTGTAGTCAGCATGGGCAGTTGAGTACGTTGACACGCATGATCAGTAGGTGTTCGTCGTGTTCTCGTCCACTCAATCTAAAAGTCCCTAGTCTCTGTAGCTGCGTGAAGCATATCCCGGTTCTGACGTCACGCAAAAAAGCCACTTATCTTTAGCCGATTCCATAGGTCAATTTTTTATTGTTTTATTTTTATAAAACACTAAAATGCACACTTTCGTGGCATGTTAGCTGCATAAATTGCTTTAATAATTCATTCAATTATAAAATAAAAAAATATATACTTAATTGATTTTATTTCCTATAAGTATTAACTTTATGGATACCCGGTTGGATGCGAAAGCTAATTTGCTTAGATTAGCAAGTGTGTCGTTGTAAAAATGACGCCAGGCTGGAATGCTCCCCAGGGAGTGAAGAATGTGCATACATTGTGTGCCGGTAAGCCTGAATCCGATTACCGGGGTAATAATATTTATATCTTTAAAGCGCTTTGAGAGGGCCTTCGGCCCTGAAAAGGCTTCATTATCTTGCTTTGTGTTCATACCTCACTTTCTCTTTTACATTAATTCCTATTCTTTTTAAGTGTATTCTCCTGTTATCGTTTTGTTTCTTATTACCTCATCATTAGCCATGTTTCTTGCCAGGAACCACGTGGTACTGTCTGTACTATAGCCGACGTGGAAGGTTGTCACCCACCTGGGGTGGTCGTGGCGACCTTGGGTCATTACCCCTGCAACAAGATGAATACCCCCAAGGTCAGCTTGCAACCAGTTACCTGGGTATATATCTTTTGCACACCAAGCGCCCGCATGCCAAGCGCCCGCAAGCAAACCTTCGAAAATAATTGAAAGAAAGAAAAATTTATCATCATTTTGTTACGCCACTCAAAGAAATTTCCTTTTGCCATATTGCATTTATGTTAGCATATCACATGTACAATGTACTGGAAGCTGCATGATGTATTTGACTCTTTTCATTATGAAAGGTCAAAGATCATTTGGCTAATCAAGACTAGAAACTGACAACTTTGCAAAAGAATTGTGTTGCATAGAACAAGCCTTTCATAAATTGATACCTAGTGTTTCGTGCAAAATGGCACCTTCGACAAACAAAGGACTGTGCAGAGAGGAAACAAGACCAATAAAAGGCCTATTCCTAAATTGTAGATTACACACTTATTCCACCTTTGTTAAATTAAATCATGATTTCTTACAGGTGGTTGTTTGTATATATTAAAAAGTAAAGTTTATGTTTTATATTTCGTTTATCGCTTGTGTCGTGGACCTACAAGTCAACAAACTGTTGACAAAGTAATGAGCGATTCTTAATTAGGACTACAACACCTACTACGTAATTATTAGTATTATTATAAGTAGTAGTATCATTATCCTTATTATCATCATTAGTAGTATAACTATCATCTACTGTTAGTTATATTTGTTATCTACTACTACTTCTGATATTATTTATGTTAATATTATTATTATTATTTGTCATTATTAGCATTGTTCTCCCCTCTCTCATTAGGTGCAACCGTACGCCTACTGCACGGCCATCAGATGGTAAAACGGTCTAACTCGAAAATCGCTGTTCTGAGGAAAATGACTTTGAAGCTTAGAAGTTTCAGCTTTTTTAGGAGATGGGTATAATCCATTTCTAGCAAAGGGACAAGAAGAAGCATATTAAACACTGATAACTGAAGAATTTTGTGCTTATTTGGGGTTTTAATTATAAAATAAATGAGATTTTTGTGCAGATAGACTGTTTAACCACAGCACATGCATACACTCCCCAACACATCATAATATGGTAAAATGGTCTATCTTCTAGAAAGACCATAAACACTATTGCCATACTACTAACTCGAAGATAGACCATTTTACCATCTGACAGCGATGATTAAAAAATCTCAATTCAGAAGGTTAAAAGGTTTATGTAAAAGATAGCTCGTTTTACCCCCAAACGATATTACTGGCAATGGGCTAACTCAGAGATAGACCGTTTTACCATCAAATCTGAAGGAAAAATACAAAAAAGTACCAAGATAGCGGAAATTATCTCTAAAAGAAGACATGATGGGATTTTCTCGATAGCACCATTGGAAATAGCGCCCTCACATTACCCGGAAAGTGAATTTACCTCAAAAAGTCAAAATTTCGAGTTAGACCGTTTTACCATCTGACGGCCGTGCATATCTTCATCACCATGCAAGCCTATACTTATAAGCAACATAACTATCATTGTTGTTATCATCATCAATATTAGTATTATCATTATCATTACTAGTATTATAATCATCAGCTGTATTATCACTATTATACATTTAAAAACTAATATTATACCAGGTTTCGTATTGAGTCGGCCTCGGTCAGGTCCATACTTATCAGTAAATGAAGTGCTTGCTGAGAGCGCTATCGTCCCATCCTCGACGCCCAGAGTTGCAAGATATTCTAGGAAAAAGAGTGATTTAAATCGTGATTTACCCTTACATCAATGTCCTGTGGTATTTACTTTATTGCATGTTGTTGCCACACACAACTTCTGATACAACAGGTACTCGTGTGGTACTGTACCGTACACTTGTGTGGTAAAATAAACGACTGGATGTGATATCCGTTCGGTTATGTGATATCTTTTGTTGTATGTATTGTTACCACAAATAATACCCACACATACTACCTATTATATCCTGCATCAAAAATGTGTTGGCTTTTGATTGGTTGAGAGCTCGTTACATGACCAGAAATATTTGAACTATTTTTAGAAAATACTATATGAGAGTACTTTTTGGGAGTTGAAGAAAAAAATGTGAATATACATATTTTTTAATTTATTTTTTTTCTTCTCCCAAATTTGTATTTTTATTTAATTTGTTTAAAGGTAAAGACCAGTATTGGAAACGCCCCAATTTCAAAAAATGAAATGGAAGCTCTTATTACCAATCATGTGAAAGAATATGTTTTGAATATTACATGACGATACAAATTTTGATGGGAAACCGCCTATTAATTGATGTATTTGGTAAATTAATATATCTGTTGCCTGTTCAGAGATACACATGCACGTGTCGCGCACGTGTGTGAAGTCCCATTACCTCTTTCTGTGTACAGTGCTTCTAACTTTATGAAGACTTGGCCAAATTTCTTATAATTTTGATGATTCCAAAATCTTGCAGTACATCTATGCTAGATGATCAACCTTTTCTGATCGATTTCACAACGTTTCTTTCACTATGCAATTGCATGACCATAACTGGTCTCTAGCTTTAAAAAAAAAAAAAAATTGAGGGCAGGATATAAAACAAATATACCATGCATGCCTTCTATTCGAGGTAATGGATACAACTATGGGCCTCGGTGACTCCAAAAGTACCATTTGCTTCGGGGCTGCGCCCCTCAGCGAATAGTACTATTGGAGCCACCTCTTAAATTACGCATAGTTTTAACCAGAACCTCTTAAGCCAGTGTATATTTGTATATTATTGCCACACAAAATGACAAAGAAATGTCTGATGAAACAGGTACTCTAGTGGTACTGTTCTCTATAGACTTGTATGGTAATGCAAACGAAGAGCTGTGGTATCCATGCGGTTCTGTGGTATTTCCTATTGACCGTTTTGTTACCCCAGAAAATACCCCAGGGTGGTGTTTCACAAAGATCCTAAGTTGAACTCATCTCTAAGTTGGACTTAACAATCATGGAAAGCCATTAGCATCCTTGAAAATATTTTGTAGAAGTTATTTTGAAAGGCATAAAATGTTGATTCAAATCATTCATGGGATATTTCATGTTCTAGATGTGGAATTGATGAAAAGTCTAAAATACTTGCTTTTGAATATATTTCATTATAAGGCTACAAATGGCTCGCCATAATATTTAAGTCCAATTTAGAGTTAAGTTTGACTTAGAATCTTTGTGAAACACACCCCAGGAATGTTTGTTACCGCAGGTATGTACATTAAGGATGTCAAAGAGATGGAGCAGATAAGGGCTGTGGCCTGTTAAATGCGATAATAATCGAACCCTCTGAGGTGACTGCCAAAGTACTAATTTCAGTGGGACGCATTGTAAGGTAAGTCCTATTCAAACAGGAGCTCAACTGCTTCCAAAAAGTCAACTTAAAAGCAACACCAATTCTATATCGTAGATTTCATAGTAATCATATTTGAAATACGAAATACTTTAATGTAACAATAATAAATACTTAAATAATAAAAATTATGATATTATTTATAACAATAATAAACAAATATACCATGCCCTGAGAGGCTCTAGATGATATTATATTTTTGATCAAATCCTGTTCATTGATTGGTCAATAGAGCATCACGTGACCCAACATAACATTGCTATGATGTAACTGTGACGTCATCCATGGTATAGTGCACAATACCATAGCACTATACCATGGATGACGCCATAGATATGCGATCGATCAAGATCAATGTGCTATCGGTCGCGGTCGCGTTATGTCCGTCTGCGCTGCTCTCACCAGCCAGAGCACCTGCACTTTACACAACTTTAGTGACAGTAAACAGTATTATTGATATTTAATAAATAAGGTTGGTTTGAAAAATATAAAACAAATATACCATTCACTGAGAGGCTCTAGTAGTAATTATGGATTCCTCAGTGACAAAAAAACACTATTTGTTGGGGGGCTACGCCCCTCAGAAAATAGTGCTATTCCTGCCACCTCGATCCATAATTTCAACTAGAGCCTCTCAGTGCATGGTATATTTGTTTATTATGGATCGAGGTTGCAGGAATAGCACTATTTTCTGTCACCGAGGAATCCATAATTTTAACTAGTGGTTTGAAATAGTGCATGATATATTTGTTTTATATTTTTCAAACCAACCTTCCTAAAAATAATAATAATAATAATTATGTTAAACTGTCACTGAAGTAGTGTAGAGTGCAGTGAGAGCAGCGCAGACGACAGTACCGCGACCGCGTCCGATAGCACATTGATGTTGATCGATCGCATATATATATGGCGTCATCCATGGTATAGTGCCATGGTCTAGTGCACTATACCATGGATGACGTCACGGTTACATGATAGCAATGTTATGTTCGGTCACATGGTGCTATGTTGACCAATCACTGAAGAGGATTTCACTGATCCAAAATATAATAATAAGTAATGGAAATAATGATAATAACAATAGATATACTCATACAATTATGATATAAATGATATTAATAATAATAATAATAATACTAATAATAATGCAAATGATAATGATAATAATAATAATGATTATAGTAAAAATGAAACTAATATCATTAATCTTGGATATTTTCATACTGCAAATATACACAGCGCAAGGTTAGCTCTGAGCTTCACTATTACTCGGGTCTATACTATGCTACCGTTTTTGGTTCTCACAGACACAGCCTTCAAGGAATGTTCTCTTATTCGAAAACGGGATAGAAAGGACTAATAAATTGCTATAAGAAATTGTTTTGTTAAGAAGTTTCAAACCCTTACCCTGGTAGCTAATACAGAGCAAGTTAATATCCTTTGCACATTGATACCGCTAATACAACATTGTAGCGAAATCATTATTATTATTCTCTTTATTATTATTATCATTATTATAATCATTCTTGTTATTAATATAATTATTATTACAATGACGTATTACCTAATCCAACCATGATTTCTACAATAACTAAGATACATACTGTAGATGTAGAAGGTTTCTCTATAGCACCATCGCTGAGGAGGCCCGACGTTGCAGTATTCCTTTTTGACCGTTTCCACTGCTGTGATGCAAAATGGAGCAGACTCACTTGAGGGGTTTCTGCAGTAGTTATGGTCCCCCAATCCGGGGTACGTCCCAGGGGTGTAGGGGTGGGTGTGGGGGTGCTGGGATGACCACTTTTGACACGGGTTTCCGTTTTCGGTGACGCTCACGTTTCCCCTGTAGTCAAAGCCCTGGGGGTCGGTGTAACACTCCTGTCTTAGAGAATCAACTGTTAATACAGTCATAAACATATTACATCATTTTAGATTGGTTGATTGATTGATGTTCATTCATCTTCCGTATACATCATCACAATGATTATGATACCCGGGGAGAGTGTCACAAAGACTAAGATCGACTTTAAGTTGGACTTAACCCATTGCTTACGGGAACCTGGTGGTCCCTGTGTAAAGTCTATGGGAATAAGATAATTCAGTAGTCAACGGGTTAAATATGGCAGGTACTTGATGCCACTGTTTACTCTCACCATTTACTGGCATTGGTCTCTCATAAGACGTACAAATCATGGTCACAAATACAAAAAAAGATTTACATTTTTGTATAACATATTATTGGAGGAGAAAATATTATCTCATGATCATAATGGTGAGAGCAAACAGTTGCATGAATAGCCTATCATAGTTAAATCCAGCTTAAAGTATATATTAGTATTTGTGGAATACTCCCTTGCACTAAAATGATATCGAATAGAAAAGTGATAAATAAGGGATGTGTCGATATATCGCTCTTCACATCATTTAAGTGTTGGCATAGGTAATGTTAAAATATAGGGAGAAGGGGAAAAGGGGTGTAACCTCTGAATTTTCAGCGAAAGAGAGGAGACATTGGATCGAGAGCATTAGTGCATGAATCCATATGAACCCCGACCCTCAGTTGTCAGGATGGGAGAAGTACAGGGGGGTGTTTCACAAAGATCCTAAGTTGAACTTATCTCTAAGTTGGACTTAACAACTATGGAAAGCCATTAGCATCTTTGAAAACATTTTCTAAAAGTTATTTTAAAAGGCATAAAATGTTGATTCAAATCATTCATATTTTCTCTTATCATGGGAGGTTTCATGTTCCTGATTTGGAATTTATGAAAACTCTAAAAAAAATGAATTCTCGTTTTTTTAATATATTTTATTTTAGGCTACAAATGGCTCTCCATAATTTTAAAGTCCAACTTAGAGTTAAGTTCTACATTGGACCTTTGTGAAACACCTCCCTGAACTGTAATCTGTGTCAGGCATACCACTGTCTGTGTCTTCCACGACCTCGCCCACGTACAACTCGATGTCATTGAACTCGCTAATCAACCACGTTCCGATGTCGACCCCGGCGCCCGTCCATTCATTGGTATGGAAAGAAGCCGCGATTACGGGCTCGTCGTCTAGGGGGAAGTCGAAGTTTTGAAATTCGAAGAAGAGTTCAGAACTGCACGGCTTCCGTTCGGTCACGAACAGGTCAAAGGTGTATGCATCCCCAACCTGTCCCGAATAAATGAAATAATTACAACGAAATTGCAAATTATTTTATTCCTTACGCCACCAACCACATCATTTTATTTTTAAACACAAGTCATGATAATCATATTAAGTTAAAAGCTTGGCTACAGCTAATGTAATTTCAAACCAATAAGAAAATACTATTTTAGATTTGAAATTTCTAACAGTACTTCAATATACGTATTAATATATATATGGGACTAACATGATTAAATACCTTCAACACTGCAAAATATTGTTTGATAAAGCCCCCATCACACCAAACTAGTTCTCAATACGTTCTGGAACAGTCCTAGAAAATCGTAAAACGGTTTGGGGTCGGGGCAGAATGTGTACAAAAAAAAAGGTCTATAATACGATCCTAGTTCGTTCGTAAACATTCCTAAATACGTCCATCTCGTTTGTACCCCGTCCACAGCCAGTTCATATTAAGTTTAGATCGGGTAGATTAGGCAGACAAGCCAGTCCGCAGTCAGTTTAAACCCATTATTAACTAGTTCTACCTCGTTCTCTATACGTCCAAACCCATTCTAACTAGTTCACCACTTGTTCTAACTAGTTTTTAATCCGACCACTCCGTTCAGACGCAGTTCAACTCTTCCTCATCTCGTTCTGAGTGCGTTCGAACGCACTCCTAGAGCGTGTGCAATCCCGTCCTGACTCGGGAGTGATAAAAACCCAGCGCGTTCTCGCCATTCCTCATTCCCGTTCAACTTCAACGCTTTAGGCTTTGAAGATCAAGACGTTCAAGTCAAGCACCTATCACACAAAACTAGTTCTCACTACGATCTGGAAAATGTTGCCAAACTGGCTCTAACTGTTTGTGAACGGAGTGAACTTATTAGCAACTATTTACGATCTTTTTAAGGACTTTTAATGGACGGGTTCGAACTGGCTCGGGAAGGGTGGTCTAGAACTTTTAACCTGTTCGAAATTGGACGTACTACGAAAGGAATTGCCGTACTTCGATCCTACTAGGAACGTGTTACCACGTGATGTGGATTGCAAAGCACGATAGAAGCGCGTTCGAACAAACTAAGAAGGAGATGAGGACGAGTTGAACTGTCTCTGAGCGGGGTGGTTGGGTTATAAACTAGTTAGAACAATTTCCGAACTAGTAAAATTGGTTTGGACTGCTTGGAAATATCAAATTTATCCGATCTGAACTTGATATATAGACGTATTGTGGACTGTTAATGAACGAACAAGGATCGTATTAGAGACATTAGTCCAGTCTGAGCCCGTCCATTAAGTCCTTAAACAGGTCGCAAACAGTTGATATTACATTCAACTCCGTTCGCACACAGTGTGAGCCCGATTGGCAACATTTTCGAGAACGTAGTGAGAACTAGTTTGGTGTGATAGGGGTTTAAGGTATACACGTTACTTTGTTCTATATACTCCCCCGTACCAATTTCCATGTTGGGAATGGATCTATTATTGCAAGGACTTCTGACAATTTAATGTAAGATCAATTTTGTAATTCCAATCATTTACGAGCTATGCGCATATTTAAATTTTTAGATAAATTGCGTAATTTTTTTAGAGTAAAGGCTTGTTCAGGTATTAAAATCGCCGCCAAAATATAGTAGCTGCGGTTTTAAAAAAGTGTAAAAGAATGGCAACTGCACGCAGCAAAGGGATTGTTAGTATTCACCGATAATTTGCTAGATACAGGAATATGAATCGTATGCACTTTACGTCATTAAAAAAAAAAAAAAAAAAAAAACAGCCGCGTTTTTTTTTTTTTTTTTTTTTTTTTTTTTGCGGTATACCGCGGCACATCTGAACGAGCCTTTACTGTAGAGTTGAGAACAAAATTCACTTACCCGTAATGAAATGCTGACATTTTCTTGGGGAACTGAACTAATTCCAGCACACTTTCCAAATATGATGGTACCTTGATGTACAGACACGTCCACTTCCCCTGTTACAAAACAACAAGACGTAATAAGATGCAGTAACTAAATATAAAAATATCATCTTTAATACAATTTAAAACAAGAACGGTTTTCATGGTTACCATGAAAACCGTTCTTGTTTTAAATTGTTTACACAACCCATCCTATTTGTTAATGAATATCATCACAGAGATTTATACTACTTTCTATTTTCCGAAGACGTGAGCCATGTGCAGATAATCCTGAAAGTTTTCTTAAAGATTTTCCCTCCAGTTTCTGCCTAGCAAAGTTTATGTATATGTCCATCAATAGCTAACACGGAACATAGATGACAATGAATTTGTCAAAGCAACTGATTTATACAAATCATCAATTTCTAAAGTACATTTCTTGACTAAATATCTTGTATTAAATGATTGTTAATTTCCAAATGTTATCAGGTTGCTTGTATCGGGAACTTAGGGCTGACACCTGGGACTCAACAAACCAGTGCTTCTAAGTCAATACAATCAGTTTTAACTTCTACTTCGGCCCCAAGTCGGGGTCATTTTTCCCCGAGTATAGCAGATTGGCCACCGCAAATGCGAAAAAAATATGTTTCACAATTACTTCCGGTTCAAAAAGTGTAACATTAGTTATTTCTCTCTTGCTATGTGCATTTTTGTTTACCTAGGTATATCTAAAGTTGTTCTTGACAGTTGTTCCAAGTAACTTACCATTGTTATTGCTTAAGTCTGCAATTTTGCAAGTGGTTTTGTATTTTTCGTTTTTCCCGATTTCCACGACTAGATGTCCATTCATGTATAGCCATATCTCCTCACCTCCTCCTAAGGCGATCACCTCCTTTCCAGTGTGGTGAAAACTGGTTCTAAGGACACTTGTGAATCTTCGATAGTTTGATGAAGATCGGTTTTTTGTAAATAGAGACACAAAAAACAAACAAACAGAACGTTAGAGGGAGTGTGTCATGACGAGACTATGTGTCTTTCCCGTGGGCCTACTCGGGGTCAATCGGGTATAATAGGGACTTTTAGATTCGCACCAAGACAATAGGTCTATGCTACGATCGACGTCCTTTTAATGCACTGCCTTGAATGGACGTCACACGTATCAATCCACGCAAATCTAAAAGTCCCTAATACGACTACGGACGACGCGACCGCAGCATTCACGTGAGTGCAACATATACGCGAAACCGAAGCGCGAGGAGAATTTCGGTCTGTTTCGCGAACGCTAGCGCGCGCTGACCCAGTTTATCAAGTCCATTCGTTTACGTTCAGTTGTCCAAAATGTAACGTAGATGGGGTTAACTAATATTTCCTATGATACACTCCCTTTAAGCAAAGTATCAAATGTAACGAAACGAGAGAGGAAAATGAATAGACGAAACGAAAGTAAGCAACAAAAACACAGATGCAATACTTGTCATTAGCAGATAGGCCTGAATGTTAAGGCCAAAGGTAAAATAAATCATTTACTGATTTACGATTTCAAAGTTGCTGGATACTTGTATGGGGTTTAGATGAACTATTAAACATTTTATCTGCTCAAAGTTATTACTTATTCATGATTCCTGAATAAGAATATGTAAATCATATATTAGAATAAAAAGTATTCTTACCTGAATATAGGCCTTAATGTTAAGGTCGAAGGTAAAATCAATCATTCATATACGATATCAAAGTTTCTGGATACTTGTATGGTGTTTAGACGAACTATGAAACATCTTGTCCGCTAAAGTATATTACTCATTCATCATTGCTGTATAATAAATGCAAATTAAATTGTGGAATAGGACATATTTCTCACCCGAAATTGCGAAGAGATCCGTCACAGTCAGTTTTGTCCTCGTGGCCAAAACCTTGTCCATCGATTGGAAAATAAGATGGATTCCAATACCTAATCGAAAGAAAAAGCTAAAATACTAACAAGCTGGAAATAAATAAAGCACATAAATATCTATTATATAAGGAGTCGGTGGTACCCTCATAAACATTCTACTAGTTTGGCAAGGAGGGATGGGACCTCCCTGCATGGTCACTGACAGGTAGTTATCTCATCAAATCAGCTCTCAATGAACATACGAAAGAGGGGATCATGGGGGACCAACAGGCACCGATTAGCCATTGTTAGCTATAAGTAGTGCAGTTGGGCTTTAAACCAAAATAAACGGTGAATTGAATTTGTATCTCATCGAGTTAACCTTTAAAGAAATTCCTTCCTTTGCCTAACCTTAAATATCCAAAC
The DNA here is from genome assembly GCF_000002235.5 of Strongylocentrotus purpuratus. Lineage (NCBI taxonomy): Eukaryota > Metazoa > Echinodermata > Echinoidea > Camarodonta > Strongylocentrotidae > Strongylocentrotus > Strongylocentrotus purpuratus. Next base: position 27,432,977 of record NW_022145606.1, read on the forward strand.
ACACTGATAGACTTCATATAAAAAAATAGATTAAGTAAGAAATTTACGAAATTCCTCTTATTATTTTTATTTTTTGTATAGCTTACAAGCTATACTGTTTATTTTCAAGCTTTGTTTAGGGTTGTCTGAGCTTTCTCCCTTGTTTATATATTATTATATGTCTTATTACATCTTTTAATCTGTTTTTGTGCGTATTCATACTAAATGTTTTAATATCCTTTCTTCTTGGATTAAAAATTGTCCACATTCTTTCATGAGGGGACTGTCTTGACAAGACCAACTTGGGCCTCGTAGCACAAAACTTACTATTGATGGTGACTTTCCCATTAATGGTAGCTACCATGGAATCCTTGAGTTTGATTGGCTGTTGAGCCCTGTTACCATGGTAGTTGCCATTGATGTCAAAGTTACCATCGATGGTAAATTATATGCAACGGGGTCTTTGGTGGTACCCTTGATTCCATGTATAATGATTTTACATCTGGGGAGTGTTTCACGAAGATCCTATAAAGTCGAACTTAAAAATTATGGAGAGCCATTTGTAGCCTTAAAATGAAATTTCTTTAAAAGCGGAAATTTAAGTAGTTTAGACTTTTTATACATTCCACATCAAGAACATGACATTTTTTGATAATAGAAATTAAAAGTGATTTGAATCAACATGTTGTGCCTTTTAAAACAACTTTAAACAAATATTTTAAAGATCCGAACGGCTTTCCATAAATGTTAAGTCCAACTTGGAGATAAGTTCAACTTAGGATCTTTGTGAAACGCCCCCAGCTCTGAATTTCTGATCATAAAATGTATGCTATTATTGGAATGAAAATAAATTATACTTGATCTAGATCGTTTCAGAATTTACGTTTATATGGAAGGCGGGGGGGGGGGGCATAGGTTGCATGCAAGATAAGTTTAGGCGATGGGCCATGTCCATTGCGGAGAAAGAGAGAAATCGAAAGATAAATAGGTAAATACGTATATATATCGGGAGAAAAAAGAGTAGGAGAGAGAGAGAGAGAGAGAGTATTCGAAAAATATATATAGAAAGAGAGGTTGGAATCTGTGCGGCACTTCTGGCTGGAGGTGGTTCTCAATCAGATTGAATACAAGGTAGTGATGAAGTAAATGCCATCATTTCATTTCTCGCCTTTCTTTCCTCCTGTCTCTAAGAATGTGTTCCCTTTCCTCTCCCTCCATCTATCACTCGTCATTTCAAATCAAACCACGGCACTCAGGATAAATAAATACCTGTGTACAGAGTCATCCGGAATCCACGATACTACAAGTTGTGACGTCAGCACTTTGTTTACGTGTTCGTCGACCCTGAACCAGGAAGTGAATGAGTCTGTTTCCGGGTCGTCAGATACTCGCAACCACGCGCCGTGGAAGATGTCGTGCACATAAAGTGGTGATTTGTAGGTTAATACGTCAGCGGATACAAATAAGTCCTCAGATGAACTTTATCACCCGAACAGTCATGGAAATCAATAACGAAAACAAAAACAATGTCAGTCGGTTTAAAAGTCTGAAGAACTGACGTGAGAGAAAGAGATCAACTCATATTTTTAGTTAGGGTCGTTTCTGTTTTCAGGAATGTCATGCCCAAACAGAACTTGAAGAAACCGCCAACAAAATCAACTATAACGAAACAATGAGTACTACTCCTTCTTCTCCTCCTCTATCCCATCCCCCTCCTCATCCTACTACTGCAACTCATTGTGCATCTGCTGCTACTACTATACTACTAATACTACTACTACTACTACTACTCTACGACGACGACTACTATTACTACTACTGCTGCTGCTACTTGTACTACTACTACTTCTACTTCATGTACTACTACTACCAAAATCTTGTGCTCCCACTTCAACCACTGATATCGACAGTAATACTAAAAAAATATTTAATTTGTGTTAAGGACCTTCTGCGGTTCTTTTTTTTAAATTACCGTTATGTAATAATTAGACCCGATAAACATGGTAAAGGCATGCTAGAATCGTTTATATTGAGGCAGGCAGAGGAACCCATATAAGAAAAGGTACGGAATAAGATGTTCTGAACAAATATTTAGCTATACCGTGTAAGTAAAAAAAAAAAAAGTTTACACCTACAAAAATGCTATTTATTTAAAAAAAATCATCTATGAACAGAAAATTATTATACATCTTATGAAAGAGCGTTTTATCCCAAATCAATTGGTATCATTTGTGTGTGGTTTGTGTTCACGCTTGGATGAACAGGAGGATTGTTTGCGAGAAAGCAAAAATCGACTTGCGCCAAAGTGAGGCATACAGTGTGTATTATGTTGGGATTAGCGGAGTGAGAGAATGAATTGAATGTATCAAATGATATGCATTGCATATGAGTTTTGCAGAAGCAAAGTCACACACACAAACACACACGCGCACAAATGTTTGTTGATATTTGATATGTGTGGCATGATTAATGTTGTCAGGAATGTTATTTGGATCTGCAAAGATCGAATTAATAACCAAATCCCAATTGTTTTCTTCAAACATCACATAAGCAACTTTGGCGCGAGTCGATTTTTGCACTCTCGCGAGGAATGCCTCCTGTTCATCCAAGCGTGAACACATACCACAAAAAATGATACTAAATTATTCGGGATAAAACACTCTTTCATAAGATGTATAATAATTTATTGTTTATCAATGATTTTGAAAATAATAAGCAATTTTCTAGATGTAAACTTTTTTATTTTTTATCAAAGGATGAATTTACCTGTGGTCGTAGTGCGTTATTGTAAAATTGACCTGTTTGCTGTTAACTTCCGGGGGCGCTGGAGGTTAAAAAATGTATTTAGTATCAATTTGAGTTATCACGGTATATAGAAAGCTACACAACGATACGCTTAGCGAGTTCGTAGTCGCATAGAACAATTCTATGAATAATAGTATTCATTTTATGAAAAGAGTTGCAAATGTCGAGTATGGTCTTACCATACGTTACTAATGCTTGGCTGGGATTCGTCCCATCAACCCTAGTCTGCAAGCACAAACCCTGGTCAGTCGTAAAAGTGAGTCTGCACTATAAGACTACCACAGGCCATGTACTGTAGCTGCTCCTGACACAACCAGTAGGTAGCTGGGCTACACTTCTCTCAAGGCACAATGATTTTGTGATAAAGTGTTAAATTAGGGTCTGTGTCTGCAAACTACATCAACCCTTGTATTGAGATGTAGCTGAATGAACCACTTTACCACGAAACTTGCACGATCAAGTAATCAAAAGTTCAGTAAAGTCGTGTTTATTTGTGCCACATACATGTAAAACAGGATTTGTAAGAAGTCGTAAAGACGTTTTTGCCATAAACCTATCCAAAAGTAAACTGATCGTTTGAGACAATCCAAAGGGTTCGATGGCTATAGAGCAGTGGTCTCATAACCGGAAAAGTCAATATGCCCGTGCCATTTGGTAAGGCATTATCCCTCATTACCAAGTTTCCCAGATGGGACTTAAAAAGCCGTCGGTCATTTTTTTTTTTTTTTTGGTATTATTATTATTTTTTAATTTTTTATTTATTTATTTATTATTTTTTTTGGGGGGTGGGGGGGGGGGCAGACCTTTGAATGCGAGGGAATAATGAAGTACCCAGTCACTCTGGAGTACCTTTGATGATATAAATGTTTTTCTGCTCCTTAAAAAAAAAAATACTAGAAAACTGTGATAGCCATTTTTAATGTCCCTTCACTTTTACATGATATTGCAACCTCCTTCATGTAGATATGTATGTACTCGTATGAAAGGACTTACGTAGTGGTGTAACCGTCGGTATGACGTCATCAGAAGGTGCTGATGTATCTGTCCAATGTGCCGTTAAGAGTGAGTTAGAATTAAAAAAAAAAGAATAATAGTAATGAGATGAAAATAATTATGAAACTTTGCTCTGTTAAGAAAGTAGACCACAACAGACTAAAAATTGTGCTAGCCTTTTACATTTTTAATCTTTACTGCTCACATTTTAAAAGTCCCTACACTTTTACAGAATGTTGCAACTACCCCCAAAGAGATATACATATACTTGTATGACAGGACTTACTTAATGGTGGAACCGTTGGTGTGACGTCATCATATAGTGTAGAAGTTTCTGTCCAGTATGCTGTAAAGCGTGAGTTAAAAGAACAAAGAATAAATAGTAACAAGGGGAGAATAATTATGTAAATGGTGTTGCATTCAAGAACACTGTGCTTAGGATGGAACAAACTTAGCTGAAGCATGAGCTGAAACAATTGAAACAATTAAGCCGAGTAGCAGACAAACTATCATCAACTACTGTATATCAAGAACCGCGTAGATGAAACATACGTACTCGTTCATAGTACGTCTTAGTTATTATGGACTATTTGAATTACATACACACAATTTATGTGGTATACACATATGACAAATTTATAAATAAACATATTTTTTGAACCGCGACGATGTAGAGAGTATATGAAGGGCCTTACTTAATAGTGGAGCGGTTGATGTGATGTAATCAGAGGATGCTGATGTTTCTGTCCAATTTGCCGTAAAGCATGAGTATTAAAAAGAGAACAATTAAATAGTAATGAGATAAAAAATAACAAGAACAAAATGAGCTTACATTTAATATCCACAACGCAACTGAAACAATTGCCCCCTTCTTTATCTCTATCTCTCTCTTTCTCTATCTCTCGTTCGTTCTGTATAATTCTGTCTCTTCTCTATCCCCTTCCCCCTCTGCATTTCTCTTTCTCTGGTTGCTTACTTACAAGCACACACATGCTTTTTTTAGCAGTCAGGCAAAACGAACAGAAGCTACACAAAGAATAATAAACAAAATGGCAGATCTGGGAATGCGAGGGAATACGGAAATACCCAGTTTTGCATTTTCCGATGCCATACGCTCCTTAAAAGTTTCTCTGCTCCGTAAAGAAAAAAAAAACCCAGAAAGGACAAGACAAATGTGCAAGCTTTCTACTTATTATCATCACCGGTTATATTTGTAATGTCCCTGCACTTTTACAGAATGTTGGGACCGCCCCCATGGAGACATTTATATATTTGTATGAAAGGACTTACTTAATGTTGTAACCGTTGATGTGACGTCATCAGAGCGTGCTGATGTATCTAAGTGTCCAATGTGCCGTAAATAATGGGTTAATTTTGTTTTAAAGCAATAGTAATGAGATAAAATTAATCATGAAACTGGTGTTGCGCTCAAGAACACTGAATAAACTGTAACAAGCTGAGCTAATATCCATAACACGATTGAAACAAATTCCCCTGCCTCTCTCTCTCTCTCTCTCTCTCGCTGCCGGTGTGTCTCTTTTTATCTACCCCCTTCCCCTTTGTATTTGCCTTTCTCGTTCCCTGTATGTCTCTTCTCCAATCTTTCTCGGATTGCTTACTTACAAGCACACATAGCTTTGTAAGCAGTACATCAGGCCAAACGAAAAAAATAAGAAAAAATAATAATAGAAATGGCAATTTTAATATGCAAGGGAATACGGATATACCCAGTTTGGCAGTTTTGGATGGCATACCCTCCTTAAATGTTTCCCTCCTTCCTTTAAAAACTAATAAATCACAAAAGAATAGTACATTCTGCTAGCATTCTTCTTGTTATCTTTACTGGGTACGTTAATAATGTCCCTGCACTTTTACAGAATGTTGCAACCGCCCCCATGGAGATGTGTATGGAAAGACTTACTTAATGGTAAAACCGTTGATGTGACGTCATCAGAGAGTGATGATGTATCTGTCCGATGTTCCGTAAAGAGGGAGTTAGAATAACAACAAATAACAGTAATGAGAGGGAGATAATTATGAAAATGGTGTTGCGCTCGAGAACACTCTGATTAAGAAAGAACAAGCTGAGCTAAAACAATAATAAAACTATGTCTATCTATCTCGTTTCCTGTGTGTCTCTTATCCGATCCCCTTCCCTCTCTACATTTCTCTTTCCCTTGTTGTTTTACTTACAAGCACACACACGAGTTTTTTTCAGCAGTAGGCAAAACGAACGAAAGCTACACAAAGAGTGATAAACAAAATGGCGGATCTAGGCGTGCGTGGAAATGCGGAATTACCCAGTTTAGCGTTTTTTTGATGGCATACCCTCCGTAGAAATGTTTCTCTGCTTCGTTAAAAAAATAAAAATAATAATAGAACATTCTGCTAGCCTTCTTCGTATTATCTATACTGGTCACATTTGTAATGTCCCTACACTTTTACAAAATGTAGGAACCGCCTCGATGTATAAATGGACTTACTTAATGGTTGATCCGTTGGTGTGACGTCATCAGTGACTGCTGATGTATCTGTCCAATGTGCCGTAAAGAAAGAGTTAAAATAACAAAATAACAATATTAATTAGATGAAATAATCATAAAAATGTTGTTGCGTTCAAGAGCACTGTGCATATGATGGAAGAAGATGACCAAAAATGTCCATAACGAAATCGAAACAAAAGGCAGATCTAGGAATGCGAAGGGATATACAAAAGTGCTCAGTTTGGCATTTGTTGAAGACATACATTGTTTCCTTAAAGACAGGCTTTACTACTTCAGCTAGAAGGGATTAGACCACCCAGTGAGCTAGCGAGGTCACTGTGACAGGTGGCTATCTCATTAACTCAGCTCTCATTTAACATAAGAAAAAGAGGATCATGGGGGACCAACAGGCACCGATTGGGGAAGTTTCTATATAGAGGGAGCAAGTAGCTACAAGTAGGACAGTGTGCCTTTAAATGTTTCTACTGTTAAGGTCACATTTATAATGTCCCCACATTTGTACAGAATGTTAGAACCGCCCCCAAGGATATATTTATACACTTGTTGTATAAAAAGGACTTACGTGATGGTGTATCCGTTGGACTGACGTCATCAGAGAGTGCTGACGTTTCTGCCAAATGTGCCGTAAAAAAATGAGTTAAAATACAAACGAATAATAGTAATGAAAGGAAAATAATTATGAAAATCGTGTTGCGCTCGAGAACACTGTGCTTAAGATGGCACAAACTAAGCTGAAACATTCATAAGACAATTGAAACAAATAAGCCGAGTAGGAGACAAGCTATCATCAAGAATATCAATAACTGTCTAAACGAAACATATACGCTCTTGTTCATATTACGTTATAATTATTATGATGTATCAGAATTCGATACACATAATTCGTCGCTGTTTTCACGAAGTGACGGTAGTGAAAAAAATTGCATACACTTTGCGTTACGATTTTCCTCACTACCGTCACTTCGTGAAAACAAGGACGAATTTATGTCTTGTACACATATGATAAAGTTATAACTATAAGTATTCTGGCTCCTATCCTTTTCCAACATTTTTCTAACTTTTGTTGTTGGTGCCCCTGTCTTATTTGACTTCGTATACTCGGAACAGTTTAGACAGGACCGCAATATGTATCCCCTTCCCTACTACATTATCTCTCTCTCTTTCTCTCTCTCTCTCTCTCTCTCTCTCTCTTGTGTATGCGTTCCTTTTCTTTTTATTCTTACGATATTCAACAGCAGGTACCAGTAGACCTCTACCACTATGTGTCCCTTTCCACTTTGTCTCCACACTGCAGGCGTAATTGTTACCGGGTATTACCCCATCCGATTCCGTAAAAGTATGCGAGATTCCGGTAGCGCTGACCAAAAGTGTTGGCGCGTTGTCGTCATTAGTGCATTGGACAATCGTCTCGCTGTAGGACGGCCATGGAGGGGAGAATGGGTGGAGGAAGAGAAAGACAGATTGGTGAAATCAAGCCAAAAATAGCGACGGATAGAGAGAGAGAGAGAGAGAGAGGGGGGGGGGGAGGGAGGGAGGGGGATGGGTGGGGTGGAGTGAAAGTGAACGATATCAAAATATATAAAATGATGGGCAGACCAGAGATGATAAGAACAGCGACAAAATTGTTGAGATTTCAAAACATTATATGCTGGAAACATCAATTAGAAGAATCAAACCAGTTCATCAATTGTATTAAAATAAACACACGGAATATCTCTTTGCTAATAATTTCACCTCTATTTGAAAAATAATTTGTTTTTATTTATTCATATAATATCATACTACTTCAAATCAAATCCATAGCATAAGGATTACAATACAAAAGTTGTTGTTTTGAGCTTTGTGACCGACCCAAATATCTTGTATTATTATTTTTAAAAAATTACCGTATTTGAATCAACTAATAAATCATTATAACCTGAAAAAAATAGCCCAAAGAGGAAAAAAGAGCCCCACCCCCCTCACAAAAGAAGAAAAAACAAGAACAACAACAAAACAAACAAATTAAACAAAATAAAGTCGGCCAACCGAACCAGGTGGTGGCACATAAAGGGCAACACAACATTTATTTGTTTAAATCTAACCGGGAAAAGGTATACAAGTTGTAAACGTTCATTGCGAATTTCCCCCTTTTCTAATTATTTGAAAATCTCATCGGAAAAGAAAAACATATTAAGGATGTTCTTACTCTGGGGGCGAGGTTGCTCCCGGATATGCCTCAGACAGCCTTTCCCACGTGACTATGATGTGGCTCGGGTCAGGTGTAAAAGCAGAGATGGTACTGGCAGCTGTGTAATTATTTAGAAGAGAAGATATTAAACAGGCTCAATTTCAACTTTTGTTATCCATGTTAAAGTTGCTAATGCTTGGTAAGAGGGCTGCTGTAGACGTACGCACGGGAGCGTAATATTCGTTGGTTTAATGTATCTAGTAATCCCAAAGTTGCCTACTTCGCGAGCGACTATATACCCACGCATGAACATCTTTAACAATCCATGCATGCATGCAGTGTCAATAATCGTCTGAAGAGGGGGAGGGGGGGGGGGTCGCTTAGAAAATGGAATAATCAAAATGTCAACAAGCAATCTTGATGCGGGAGGTGGTTTAGACGTTTTTCTTTCAAGTCCAATTCTAGTCCCTTGCTTCGTTAAAAACAAATCGACGGAACATTCCCCATGATTATCTTACATGCTGCCTCGAATAGAACGTTTAGGTCTTTATATTTATTGTACATTACTCGCTAATCTGTACTAGGTTTTCCTAAGTTTTGTCCAACGGGATACACTTCAGTAAGTCTGAAATATCCCAAATTTGTATTTCTCTCCGTAATGCAATGTCTGTCTAAATGAAACAGCAATTAAAACGGTTCAAGTGAAATTTTACTTCTATTCATGCTCTGGGTATTGCGTGTAATTCCCCAAGGTGCGGTTTTATCCCCCAGTATATTCAATCACTTACTGCATAAAAATACGTCCGTGCTGAAGGTGGCGTAGTACTTCGAGTGTGTTGTCTTGTCTCCATCGAAAACGATTCCTTTCGCGTAGGCTGGCTCTTCGCAGCGAGACCCGTGGAGGACACTCGAGATGGCCACAAGATTGTAGTAGGTGTCACATGTACATTCTAATAAGTTGTCGTTAAGAGTCCTGCACCAGGAAGGAACAAAATTGTGTTTAGATATGCATCGGTAAACAGCGGCTTTTTATTTTTATTTGTGTTATGATATCATATTGTACGTTTTACATTTTTCTTGTCTCATAGCTTAATGCAACAAAACAAAAACATTGGCATTTCTTTCCTGTCTTTTACAGCGTCATATCTGGTTGAGCATAATTTGTTATCGCCTGTTTAAATGTGGAAAATCTACGAATACGAGGACTGTTAAAAAGAAGTTTGAGTTATGGGAAAAGTTGAACAATAATTTGTGAGCGTTATCATTGTTAATTTGCAAGTGTGGAAGAACTACAAATAAAAAATGTTCCCTCATCAATGAAAAGAACATAATGCTTGTATGTTGGTAGTATATGTTAGGTATACCCTTAAAACAGACAACAAAGAAGGGGCCATGGCCCAGTGGAAAGATCAGTGGTCTTGTAACCGGGAGGTCCTGGGTTCGAAACCACGTCGACGCGCAAGTGCCCTTTAAAGTCATTAATCCTCATTACTAAGTCGTTTGGAGAGGAGCTTAAAGCACTCAGTTCACGGGTAACTTAATCACAAGAATACACATGCTTGCTTTAGCAGTCAGGTAAAACATTCCTAGAATCATCAAACTTACACATCTTGAAGAGCCGGAAGGGGATTAAAAGCGTCTGGTCCAATATACGTGATCAGATTTTTCCTGAGATCACTGTAAGAGAGAGAGAGATGGAGACAGAGACGGAGCGATAAACAGACAAAAAGACAGAGAGATACGGAGTTACAAAGAGTGAAAGAGAGAGAGAGAAATACATGAACAAAAAGAGAAAGAGAGAGAGAAAGAAAGAAATAGACGGAGTTATAGACAGAAAGAGAGACAGATACAGAAAAAGAGACGAAGTCAGATAGATAGAGAGAGAGAGAGAGAGAAAGAGAGAGAGAGAGAGAGAGAGAGAGAAAGTGAGACAGAGGGAGACAGAGGTACAGAGAGTGAAAGAGAGATAAACACATAAACCAGACAGAGAAAGAGAGAGAGAGAGAGAGAGAGAGAGAGAAGAAACAAAAAAGAAACAGCAGGAGACAGAGACAGATACAGAGAAAGAGAGAGAGAGAGAGAGAGAGAGAAATAGAGAAAGATGGAGACAGAGCGAGAGAGTAAAACAGCAAAGCAGAAAGGTCAAAGTTGTATCCATATATCATGGTTGTTTGTTCATTTAGGTAATACATGTAAAAACAATTATAATCTATTGCACACTAATTTATTGGTTTATTATGATATGATGGGATGACATGACAGTATGATATGATATGGTATACAGTATGATTATAATGTTACGACAGTATACCATGCAATTATGGTATGTTTATGTTTGATTTGAATTAATTGCGTAACTATTTGTTTCCCGTCTTGCTTTCTTTATCACTTTAAAGGCCCACTGCACTACTTGTAGCTACTTGCGCCCTCTATATAACAAACCATGCTTAATCGGTGACCATTGGTCCCCCATGATCCTCTTTTTCTTATGTTGACTGAGAGCTGAGTTGATGAGATAACCACCTGTCCAGTGACCTTGCAGGGCGGTATAATCCCTCCTGTAAACTACGGCAGATAAGCTTTAAAGGTAATACAAAGTTTTGGTATTGGGTCGAGAATTTGGTTCAAATGAACATATTGGAAGCATATGCGATCCTACAATATTTACTGATCGTTGTCGCGGTCGAAATCCACTCTAAAGTTATGAAATTGTAAATAATAAACACTTTATGTTGTATAGCTCCCTCTCAAGGTCAAGATATTGATTAAGCTGTAAAACAATGTTTCTTGACTAAAATCGACCGATTAGCCATTCCCGTTCGGAAATCATATACCCAAACTACATATTCTGAGATTTTCATGGTCGCAGCTACCATTGTAGGGCCGTAGGAGCTACTTGAAATTTTTCAAATTTACCGGGAGCACCGGTAAATCTTTTTATTCACTTTTTCTCGAAAGCAGAAGTGTTTTAGGGGCTAAAATTTCTAGTGCTTTTAATACATCCACAGGGGCATCCCAATATATTAAAATTATAAAGAGTCACTATCCACCCATTTTTCAGAATTTCCCAAAACTTTGTAATACCTTTAAGCATTCTTCCCTTCCCGCATGCAATATAGTTGGTAACAACATGAGAGTATCATTGAGTGTATATATAGCAATAATAACAATAATACTCTTTCATAAAGTGCATGCTATTTCATATATAAGTCGCTATGCACTTACCACAGTATTCCCTTTACCCATTTTAAGAAACAAGTTTAGTGAATAGAAGTAGATCACTTACATAATTCTTAACTTATTGAGGCCAGAGAATAGTCCAGTTGGAATAAATGATAGGCTGTTCTGGTCCATGTATCTGCAAGAAATTGTTAGAAATATATATTACTTAGAGAAATGTTAAAATATTCCAACTAATGTTTTCAACACAGGCATAACGAGAAGCATGTTTAATGTGTACCAAAGCGTATTGAAAGGGAGAGTTGTGACACGCGCATCTACTCGAACGCGAGATGGGTCAATTGCATAGGTTAAATCACGTTGCTCTAATAGTTCTCCCAAATCTGCTCCAACGTAAAATCTCAGTGAGAGAGAACTATTTTTATAGCTTGTAGCTTTGGTAAATGCACGACCGATCAGAAGCAACTTCCGGTGATGTAACTCGCTTCCAAGTAGCTATGAGGCCTACCAATTAACTGGCTGAATAATTGTGTATAGATAGAAAGCATAAAATTCAACTTTACACAAATTTACCTGGTATTCTACAGGTACACGATTCAGGAGTATGACGAAATTTAAGGATAACATGAAACTCCGCAGGAAAGGGTATGTGCGCCTGTGTTAGGTAGTTTACTGACGTTTTTGCGGTTCACTGGGAATATATTTAATTTGCAATGTCTCTTTGGAGAAGAAGTACTTAAAGCCAATAGTTTGACCACATTATAGCAACATTGATCATCTTAAAAGCCTCTCTGAAATAGTATGTCCAAGAGGAGTTAGACCTCTCTGCAAGGTCACCAACAGGTTGTTTTCTCATCAAATCAGCTCTCAATTAACATAAGAAAATGAAAATCATGGTGGACCAATGGTCACCAATTAGGCATTGTTTGTTATATAGAGGGCGCAATAAGCTATAAGTAGTGCAGTAGGGCTTTATTACATGACGATCAATGTCTCGGTGATTGGTCTGCATGGAAAAAAAAGGAAACGCATTATAAAAAAAAGAACAGAAACAATCATTGAATCTAGTTTTACAAGATGCACACTAATAAATACGGGTGCAATTTGGGTGCAGATATTCATCCACCTACGTGTATTTGGCAGAGGGTGCTGCTATTGTAGCAGAATTACACCCTTATTACATAATATGTGGGGACATATCTAATGGGTTTTCTTTTGGTTATGGTAAGTATACAAATATTTGCTTTTAAATGATATCCTATGCTAATTTATATATCTGTCGGGCCATTCATTACTTTAACTAAATGAATGTTTACATTTTCATTTTCGGCAAGGAATTATTCAAATCGGTAATAATAATGAATCTTGCATAGCGCTCATGTCTGTCATATTTGACACTTCTGGCGCTGTTGAAGAAGAAAACAGGTATGCTTTTTTTCGGCGCCGGTTAAGACATATAATTGATAATTAATACTTACATTTCTTCGACATTGGCAAGCGCACTGAAAATTCTAGGACTACGAAAGGACGCTATCGAATTTTCGGAGAAGTCGATAATTTCCACAGACCTTGATGCGATGAGCGGTTGTTCACGAAGGTGGTTGCTCTGGAGATTACTGTCAGGATACAATGACAAAGGGGGTGTTTCACAAATATTAAGATCGAATTTAAGTTGGACTTAACTATTAAGCGCTATATAGAAGCTAAATATTATTAGTTATCATTATTATTCATGCCACTGGTTGCTCTCACCTTTCGTCTCTGTAGAGACGTCACAAATCTACAGAATTTACAATTGTTGATAATTCATTGTTGAAGACATAATTGTGAATTTTTGACCACGATTTGTACGTCACTTGAGAGACCAATTGAGAGCGGCCTGCCATAGTTAAGTGCAACTTAAAGTCAATGTTAGTCTTTGTGAAACACGCCCCCCCCCCCCCCCCCCGAGCATTAAACAAATGTAATAATGTCACTAGGTAACATATGGTCGACGATAGTAAACAAAAAGCGTTGCTTGTTAAGTTGGGAAGAAGATTAAAGATCTTGTTTGGAATCGATTGAGAGAATATGATTAATATTCTTGATAAATCAAGTTGTTTTCAGAACTATATTGATCACCATATATACTATTAGGGAATGATCAATAAAGTTCCAACTTTTGGGGCAACTGTGTAATTAAGAAAGTAGTACAGTTTATAAAAAGTAACATATTTTCTACAAATGTTTCATGTTGTACTGTACAAAAGTAATAATTTGTACGAAAATGAAACATTGTATGAAACGAAAATATCAAATTATCAACGGAAGTAGCTAGTGTACGAAAATAACATACTATTGGAAAATAGTATATTGTACGTAGGTTACATGTTAGAAAGAGGCATTATCAGTTGTTGTCAACAGACAACAACAAATAAAGTACAAATAGTTTGATGTTGAATGTCCTCCGTCACGGCAATATACACGTATTAAAACAATGATCTATGATGTAACAATAGAACAATATAATATGATAATTATGTTTAAAAACAAAGCGCCATTTTACCGAAATGCGCTCGTACGCATTATTTGTAGATATTCTGTTGCATTTGCTTGTACATTTAAATGTTGAATTCACTGTATGAATGCATGTGATGAAAACCGGTCATGGTGAAGAAAAAAACCTTCAAGGATCTTTTATGTCAATTGTTTTGATTATTATTAATATATGTATTTATACTCACACTGTATACGTCTGTGATAATGCACCAATTGCGTCTACTGGTAGGTACTCTAAGTCATTATTTGTCATCACTCTGCAAAATTAATGAATAGATACTTACATGAATAAATAAAATAAATATAGAAAATAACTTAACCACTTGATTATAACATCTTTATGCATAAAGAAAAATTGGCAATGCATTAATTTTGGTGGTGGTGGGGGGGGGGGGGATTCTTAGAGTAATTAATAATTTTATTTGGGACTTTTTAAAATTATATTTTCCGTGATTAAGATATTTATTTACATACGTATTCACACACTTCGCTAGTTATATGTTTCACTGCAGTTTCGAAAATCATGTTATTTTCACTTGGACACAGTATTAAGTCCATCTGCACTAGTTTGGCCAGGAAGTATCAGACCTCCCTGCATGGTAACTGGAAGGTGGTTATCTTATCAAATCAGCTCTCAATTAACGTAAGAAAAAGAGGTCATGGGAGACCAATGATCACCGATTAGGTATTATTTGATGTATAGAGGGCGCAAGTAGCTATACATAGTGCAGTGGGGCTTTAATAATAACATCTAAAGCTAAAATGACTTACAAGGTGGGTACTTTTGAGTTTCCGCTAAATATTTGGCCTTCGACGGAAATTATTTCTGTTCCAGAGAGGTCACTGTGTATCAAAATCAATGATAATAAAAAGGGAATCGTTGTTAAACATGAAATTATGATTTGACTTTAAGATAAACCATTATCATAAAATATATGTAATTAATTTTATATAAATTATGTCTCCAATTCGGGAATATATAGGCTTAACATATGTAAATTGTGCACATCAATTTAAATTTGAACGTGAAAAGCAGGGTTTTCTTTTTGTGTCGTCTTTTAATAATATAAGTGCTTTGAATTCTTTGAAGAGAAGATCCAAAGTGATGCAGACAACACGATAATAAAAAAAACTTTCACAAAATCAAATTGTGCACATTTCAACAAACCGGTTATATGGTATTATTCATTTGTTCTTCATACTCCTTATCCGTTGGCCGAAAGAACGCCATGATTTAACTAAATATTGGTTTTAGGTTGGTGTCATATATTCTCGCTATCCACAAATGATGTTTTTAAATGATTGGTACGCTAAGGTTGAATAGTGTTTTTAACTCATAGCCTGTCATGAGGTTGCATGCACGCTACCGTTAAAGTGCTTTGTACATGCGAGCGAGTCATTGCTTCGCTGCCTACTGCATGCTTGCACTCATTCGTAATAGTAGTTATTGTTCATGCTTATTGTAATGTGCTATTTGTTTTGCACGCGCTATTCATAGAACCATCGCGTTAATTAGATTATCTCAAAATAAACTTGGCACGGAGGAATTTGGGGCTTGGTACAATGGGGATTAGCCCTGTGGCAAAATAAAAAGTTTAGTACTCACAACGTTCCTGTGTTATCATCAGTAAACACGATCTCATGGAAGGCTCGGTCCGCGATAGAAAGAATCCTACCCCATCTCCAATCCCTGCAAATGATACAGATGCAATATTTGTTATTTACATGTATGTATTATAATTGTGTTCGTGTGTTTGCTCAGGCAATCAGCAGGTAAAGAAGGATCGTGGGTTTGAGCTAAAGACTGGAATTAATGTCCTTTAAAATAACATTGGATTTCATCCCATCTGACATTCCTGCGAAAGATTTAAGAAAACCTTGTTATTATTATTACTACAACAATATTGCTACTATTGCCACTACTACTACTACTCCCACTACCATAATTATAGCTCCTTTTAGTCTCATTTGACAACCCCCCCCCCCCCTCTATCGTCAGAGTACAGCAGCCTATAAACATGTTAGCCTATGGACTTTGACCACAAACAAAAATCGTTAAAAATGCATTTTTTGTTTAAACGAAAAGCACATCCACCCCGACGTACGTTGACTCTAGCTCTTTCATTTGAACCCTCATATTCCATTGACTTTTTTAAGTTCACCCACTGTAATTTGCTCAAAATAGGTCGCAAGCTCGCCACTGCATATATAACATGCGTAACAAGTCGAACTTTGGACGCAATTTACCACGAGATTGTAAGATTATAGGTCAAGCACATGAAGGATAAGAAGCATGAATTATCATAGATCAGTTCTGCTTGGTTCATTATGTCCGCTTCAGCCAACCCCACCGTAATTTGTTCATTTAGTATAGGCAAACATTTTGCCGAGGTAAGCAAAAACATGAATATTTATGACACACTATGGACTATTCGATTGTTAACAGAGGGGTGCAATTGTGCACCACATCAAACTCCCCATTTTTCAGTCAAGTATTTCATTGTATTAGGGGAGCCTTCCAAAGTTGCGACTGTGCCCGGACGCGTCGGGGCGCGATGAATAGAACAGTCGCGTCCCAAGAGACGCATTGAGGCGCAAAGGGGCGCGAAGGGGCGCAATAGTCACCCTCACCTGATTCTTGCATATGAAAAGAAACCGTCTATTGTTAGTATAAACCCGCTCTATTCTTCTTGCGCCCTTTTGCGCCCCACCAGGCGATGGAAGATTATCTCTCCCGTCATTGTTCTCGCTCGTGATGCGCGGTACAGCTTAAACTTGATATACAGAAAGTATTTGTCGGCCAAAACCTGACTTCCCCTCCTCCGGTTTTCGTTCTGATAAACTTTCCATTGTTTGTACAAAAATGATGTATTCTTCTCGCGTCGCGATCTATTCTTCTCGCGCCGTTTTGCGTCGTAACGGGCGGGGTATTACCTTTCCAATCATTGTGGCGAAGCTTTGCGATGTACATTACTACAGCACAGCATGAACTTCTCTGGTGGGATCGTCTTTTTTTTTTGGGGGGGGGGGGCAATCAACACACTCGTTCATCTTGATCAGAATACATTATGATTTATTTTTGTTGGGTTTAATTTAATACGCCTCCTTTTAATTTTTGTGACGACTGTATGAAATGTGAAATAAAGATGACTATGTACGATTAATGGTTAATTGCGAGCTTAATTGTCCCCAACAACAAAAAATAAAAGACGAATGATGTGAATGACCACATGTATGCGGTTATAGTCGGCAAATTGATTACTGTTTGGGTCGCTTGTGTATGTTTGTAATTTGAATGATTATCAACATATTTGTATAATTCCCACATCGCGATATGATTCTAGCGTCGTATAATGGACAAAGGAATTATCTTTCTCTCCCGTCATTAATATTCACGCTACGCGTTGCACATCGCCACAGCCTGAGCTTGGAAGAATTTATATTTTGTCAGTCAAATCCTTTTTTTTTCTCCTCCCATGACTTGGTTCTAATAAATTAAAGGTTTGCTTATTAGGGATAAGAAGGATAACATCAAACAAACGATTTACTCAAGATGACGCTCTTTTCATTTCACCTCGCTGTTTGATAAAGTAGAGTTTTACGGAGCGAATACAAAAAAAAAGTTCGCTCTAAGGCCAAATAAAAAAATGATTTATTAGTGTCCTGTTTTTTCGAAAACTAGGAAGGAGGAGGCCCTCTCTTTTCTTTTTTTTCTCTTTCAAAATGGCCGCTCAAAATGGCCGCTCGGTACATTTTCCCTGACAGTCGGGCCTTTTTTCAAGATGGCCGCCGAAATCTTTTAACTTTTTAAAAAAATCAGTAATAGATCCATTTTAGTATTGTTTTTCATGTGTTTTTTTTTCAATTTTTTTTCATTTTTTTTAAATTAAAAAAAAAAAAAAATTAAAACAAATTTCCCCAAAAATAAAAAATAGGAGGCGGCCCCCAAAAAGGAAGCAGGCGGGGACGCTTAACATGTATATTTTGTTAAGTGGCCTCAGGGAAAAAAAAACATAAAATGCCATGGCAGGATTTCACGCCCGAGATTTGCCTTCGAAAATTGCCCGTCCAAAAGGCGTTTTAAATCATAATAATTCCATAGCTCTTTTTAAAAGTGCAATAAATAGAAAAAAGAGTCCGGGAACTATATCGAGATTATAAAACACGTGTGTCATGAAGATGTAAACAAAAAAGCGTAGCCTGATGGTGATAAAGTTGAGCAGCAATTGGAAATGCAATACAAAACATTAATCAGTTCATGATGATAATTAATCATTCGACACAAATGCAAACATTGATTTCTGCTCTAACATTCGAATCATTTATTCGTAGATTTGTATAATTAAGTGGCGAAAGTGAAATTTTGAAATCTTAATGCACAGATACAAAAAACATACCAAACATGTTTTGATTCTTATTCTAAAAAAAAAAAAACCGGCAAATTTTAAAAGATCTTTTTAAAAGGAGGGAGGCGCTAAAGCCCAGTGGTAGAGCAGAGCAGCTCGTAACCGGGAGCTCCCTGGTTAGAAACCAAGTCGATATGCTATTGTAAGGCATAACTCAACATTACATTTCGTTCGGAGAGGATCTTAAACCCGCCGGTCCCCTGTTTGCCTAATTCAGAGCATACACATGCTTCATATAGCAGTCAGGAAAAAAAAGCGAACGGTACAGGAAGCTACCTTTTATGGATAGGCCTAAATTGAAGGTTTGGCTTAACTAGGGAGAAGAAGGATAACATCAAACAATAGATCTACTCATGATGACGCTCTTTTCATTTCACCTCGCTGTAAGATAAAGTAGAGTTCTATGGAGCGAATACAAAAGAAAAGTTCGCTCTAAAGGTAAAAACATAGAATGCCGTGGCAGGATTTCACGCGGCCGAGCAAGACTATTGTTTGATCGCTATAATTGTCCGACTTGCTATAGATTCTTGTTTAGCTACACATTAAGGTTGCTCGCTAGTTATAAGGACCGCTATTCATTGGACAACTATTCATGAAGACCGCTATTCGTAATTTGAGAACATGGTCATTATGTATAAGGGTCATGAATTCGTAATACGACACCCCCCTCCCCAAAACTAAATAAATAAATAGAAAACATGAATAGATTAATAAACTTAACTAATGATACAATAACAAATAATGCCCGGTAATTGGGAATAGCCGCCTATGAGCGCAACAACTATTAGCTGCTCAAAGAGCTGTCTTTTGTCATTGCGTTGCAAAAACAAAGTGCTTTTAAAAGTTACATGTACTATAATATCCGTATGTTATATAACACCCAATGTGAACATGACGTGTTCAGGCCTTATAACTATATACAGTGCACGTTAAAACAAAAGACTTTACTAGCGCTAGCTAACAAATATGCGACGTCAAAACGTCACGAACATTGAAGATAACAAATTGTTAAAGGTGAAATTCAAAGAAAATCACAAATATGTCAACTAATGTATCACTAGAAACTGGTAAGCTAACAGATGGCCATCGTACAAGTTTGAGGTCAGCTACATATCGGGTGATTTATAAAAATAAAAATACAACCACCTCCATAGCAGCTGGGATATACGAGAGATTCGCCAGAAAAATAACGATGTTTTAATGACGTCACAACAGGGACCAATACTGCCCAAGCAGACGACATCCCATAAAGAATGAACATAATTGCAAAGCTATTATTTGTCAAATTATAATGAGTTTAGTGTATATAAATGTACTGGCACGTCAAACCGATCAAAAGGGGACATGACCCGATTCTGATAACTAAAATCTTTTGCTTGTAAATACACAGGATAGGGGTTAATTAACAATCAAAGAAACCAGACTTTCAAATTGAAAAGCCCCCGGATTGATATTAAGGGCGGCATTTGTTCCCTCTTAAAACGCCGAACATACCGCGGTGTCTGCAGCTGAATATACAATGGCGTCTTATTTTGTTTACAAGCGACAGATTCCTTTATTTTTGTATCGCTGCATTTGTCATCAAAATAAAACCATGCGCGGGGTTTAGAGTGAGGCAATAGATTACACATTTAGCCTGACGGTAGTGAAGTAAGAGAAAGAACTCAAGAGAAGATGAAAACACAGGCACTGAAAATGTGTGAGATGTCATGGGACATCGTCTGCTTGTGCAAATCATGTCCCTGCTGTGATCTCACACATCTCAGCAGCCTTCGGAGAGCTATTCAGGTGCTATGCCGGGGTTGTATTTAAGCGTTTTGTAATTTATAAAGTAGATATTCATTGATTTTAAATCTAGCTTTATTTTCTTTATTGCAAAGTTGAAACTTTGATTCGACAAGGTTATCAAAATTCAATGCTTGGAAACAATAAGACAAATGACACCACCAATAAAGTTTCTTCGCGAAGAAATATTCGATCGAATTTCATGTTTGGAACAGATAGGCGATTTCGAATTGTTCCATCTACCGAAACGTTTTGATGATGCAGGCTCCCGACAATACGACTATCATTTTTGTAATATCTTTAATTTGCAGATGTTTGTTTGTTTTGTATGACATATTTATAAACGCCCTATAATCTTATTTCAAGCAGAATCTTTCAATCTCTTTGATTATAAGTATCATTTTTTAAATCACGGGTATTTAAATACAATAGCTGATTTTGCGAAGATTTAGAGAACCTACGTTTCTATTCTTTAAATCGATCTTGCATGAGAAAGAACAGAGTGATGATATAGATATATGACCTATTTTGATCGGATGACAGAACAAAATAAATGTAATATGAACCAAATAATGTGTCAAAACATACAGAAGGAATACAATTATACATATCGTTTTTGTTTTGTTCGTGAAGAAATTAATATAATACAAGTATTGAACACATTAATGAACAGAAATGAACAATCATAACAACGTCAACGCCTACACAACTTCGATGTTTGGGAGGAATATAACAATCAGAACAACAATCTAAATCAATGTCTTGTACAGTGTACGTAAAATAATAATAAAACATATCAGTAGCCAACGTGAAAATTTTAGAGTCAAATCTTTCAAGACGAGAGCGGACACACACGCGAGGATTACATGAATAACTAATGCGTAGGAATGGGCGCGAAAGCTTTTCAAATTCACAAATTCACAATTCACAAAAAGCGCTTCGCCTTTAAGCGCACCCCCCCCCCCCCCCCACCCCGAATGAGTGTTATGTAGGGTACGCATATGCATTTTCCCTCCTTTTGAAAACAGTCCCCTAAGTCCGGTGTGTAAAGTCAACACGGGCCGGATTCGTGTGTACTAGACGAGCCGGACTTTGGTGCATGAAAAGTACCCCTTTACCAGACAGTAACAATGAGTCTCCAAACAATAGCCAGATTTGATATTCATATTGTGAGCATGTGCTTAGTTATATCGGGATTCCCTGGTTATATTGAAGACGTGGGCTAATATCTGTTTGCCCAGTATTTCTCGCTGATTGTTTGACCAACATTAAATTGCTATTGTCCAGCTGACTTTTCTAAAGGCTTTTCTACCCTCGGCGCTAAAGGGATTGCGGAAAATTTCAACACTATTTGTGTTTCTTGATGACCCAGTAGAAGAAGAATAAGGGCTCCCTGCCCCCCCCCCCCCGAAAAAAAATGTCCCAAAACAACGCAATCATTATTAATTCCGTTTACTACTTGATACCAACACGTGCATGATGGATCCCCCGGATGGATCCTTATTTAGACGGTGAGACAGCTCTGTTACGAGAAGCAATTCAACGAATTGCCATGGCTTGTATTTGTTCTAGAACGCACTACGCTCTTTCGATAACACGTGGCCCCTATTCAGCACAATATATACGTATTTTAGTTATTCTTAACAATGACCTAGATCTAAAACTGGCCGCGGATGTAACCCCCCCCCCCCCCCCCTTCGTCGCAAAGAAATATTCGATAAAATTCTTTGATACGGGCACAATTTGTATTTAATTTTGTTCGTAACATTAGTGTTTTGCAAAGAAAGAACATTCTGAAAATGAGCGTCTTCCTTCTAACGAAACATATTGATGATGTTCCCGACAATACGGATATCATTTGCATTAAAAAAACATCGTAATACAGATAAAACGCTTTTTAAATCCAATTCATGGAGAAACTACGACATTCTGGATTAAGTATCATTTTCAACATCACGGATTTAAAAATACGTTCTCTAATTTTAAGAAGATTCAAAGGATCTATGAAATAACAGACTGATGATATAATTATATGATTTATAATGATCATACGACAGAACTGTTTACAAGATGCAACAAAAATTGTTTTAAAAAAAACAAGAAAATCGAAACATGCGATAACATCGCTATAAGGAAATATAAAATTACAATGAAAGTGTCAAAACATGCACGAGGAAAACAATGTCAGAGAGAGTGGGGTAAGTATAAAATAAATTTGTTTTTTTCGTGAACAAATCAATTTGTATTAAAATTGATACAGTATATTGAACACAATCATGAACAGAACAGGAGGAGATGAAAAAAATGAACAATCATGCCAACGTTAACGCCTACAGAACTCCGATTTTGAGAGGAAAATAAACAATCAGAACAAACATTGTAACCAATGTCATGTATGTAAAATAATATTAAAACAAATCAGTAGCCAAAGTAATGCTTTTCAGAGTCAAATCTCGCAAGACGAGAGCGACACACAAGCGGGCACTACATGAATAACTAATGCGCCGGACCGGGCGCGAAAGGGCGCGAAAGCTATTCAAAGTTTAAGCTCCCATTCACAAATGTCAAGTGCTTCACCGGGGCGCGCCCCGGCGAGGTAATTTCGTAACAATGAGACTCCAAACAATAGCCAGATTTTAATGAGCTGGCAACCAACTGAAGTCCTCTCCTATCCGACGCAAAAAGGCGCTAATGGGCGCATAAAGGCGCCTCCTTTGTTCTCATATCCTGCTCTGCGCCCCGACGCGTCGCGGCACAGTCGCAACTTTGGAAGGCTCCCCTTATGTAGTTTGGTAGGTTCATTTTTCTAATTGTTTAATTATCAGATATAAATGATAGTTTAAAGATATGGAAAGGTTTCTTGGTTTTCATATTTAGCAAAGCAATCTCACATAAAAAAAATCACTATCAAGTGTCGTCTGATCCGCCGATTGCCGTCTGCTATATGCGTTCTATAAAAGGCGAACGTTTGTGCTGGCGAAAATGAGACAACCGGAGTATTATGTACTACTACTACTACTACTACTACTACTACTACTACTCCCAATAAACAAAATCACGTGAAAATCACGTCAATATCAAGGTATCAACTTGAGGAGAGTTACGTTCTTCAAACACCGGACATTTACGTAAATGTGTTAATACGTTTTTTGCATTAGGTAACTTAAAACACACGTACACTAAATCACGCAATTGTCACTGCAATATCACCATTATAATAACGTGATTATCCCTACCTTGGAGACCATGGTTTGTAAACCTAATACTCCCGTGTTTGTTTGGTTTTGAAATTACATCTTCATACACGAAATTATCGCGTCAGAGAAACACGTGAAGCGTTAGTGATAGTTTTAGTCAAAATATCTGCGTGAAATTCACGTGAATATTACGAGGCTGACTTGAGATGAATCATGTTCTTCATTCACGTGAAATTTACGTCGAAGAGGAAGTATGTTACTGTAACCCGCGTTCAACCCAATAATTACGCAAATGTTACACAATAAATGAACCAAAATAATGACGTTCTCATCCCGTTTCTGAACATCGTGTCTTGGATCTTCCATAATTACGTCCAGGCGCGCCGGAAGCAGTTTGGGATTAGAGGGGGTTGGGTGGGGGGGGGGGGGGGGGGTGCAAACATCCCAGAAGAGAAAGCTAGTTGCAACTGGTCCAGTTGATGAACCATTTAATGCCAAGTGGTAACCCTGGAAATTGAAATGGGCTAAATGATCCAGTTGATCCAGGCCAGTTATAATTCAACTGGTCTAGCTGAGCCATTAGAACCATTTGGTAAAACTTCCAACCAGTTGAACAGCAACAATACTTCAATACTGGTACGTCTGTATTTCCAATGTAAGGGCATTGGTACTAAGTAGACTTACATAATTGAATTAATCGAAAAAAATTCGTATACTTGTACTTTATTGAAATTATTTTAGTTCACAGTTAATGTTTCCCTTATTCGTGTTTAACTATTTATACGAAGTAGCGAAATGTCCTAATAACTGGTAATTTATATTTGTAGTATTTTCGAAATGAATTGCATATAACTAAATCATCAGTAATTAAGATATATGCTGTAAATTCAGATAAATTGTTTAAAAAACATAGATCTGCACGCACCCCATATTCAATATGCAAATGAATTGGTGTCAGCTGGGTCAACTCGAAATATGCCAACGCTCAGTCATCAACTGGTGCAACTGGAAATATGCACACTCCAGTTATCAACTGGTGCAATGAAAATATGCCAACAGTCAGTTATCAACTGGTGAACATAGAAATATGCCAACAGTCACGGGATTATCAGTACGGAACTTAAATGGTAACTGTGAAACCATCAAGACACCCAAGAATAACTCATTTTCACACATGGAAAACACGGAATACCCAGCTTAGATTAATAATCCGTTTGAGTCACGCGATCATCACCGCGGAACTGCTGGCAACTTTGACTACGATTTAAATAGATGTTTTAAGACACCTAATCATGACTAATTTCTCACACCTAAAAGTCACGTATGCCCAGCTTAGATTAGTAATCCGTTTGAGTCAAGAGATCATCACCGCGGAACTTATGGAAACTTTGACTTCCATTTAAATAGGTGTTTTAATACACCTAATAATGACTAATTTTTCACACCTAAATATCACGGATTCACAGCTTAGATTAGTAATCAGTTTTAACTACGTGATCATCACCAAGAAAGTTATGGTAACTTTGAAACCATTTAAATAGGTGTTTTAAGACACCTAATAATGACTAATTTTTCACACCTAAAAGTCACGTATGACTAGCTTAGATCAATAATCCGTTTGAGTCACGAGATCATCACCGCGGAACTTATGGCAACTTTGACTACCATTTAAAAAGGTGTTTTAAAACACTTAATAATTACTAATTTTCACACCTACATATCACGTTTTCACAGCTTAGATTAGTAATCAGCTTGAGCCACGTGATCAAAAATTACTAGTTGAATATAACCAGAGATTCACGGACAGAACAATAAGACGATTAGCCGGTGCACGTTACGTGATTATTACCATCAACCTTGGATAACCTGTGAAACCAATCAATAAAGGTGCTTACAAGACCACATAATTACGTATTTATCGTCACCATCGGTTAACTGACAAAAAACTCGTTGCTTGGTCAAGTGGTTATTTGGTCATAAACACTTGATTAACAGAGGTAAGTGGAATCACGTTACTCCAGTCGCGTGATAAACTGGTGGTTTTTAGGTTAGATGAAAACGTGAACAGGAGTACCTTTTTTGTTTAAATGAAGGCACGTGTCGATAACGTTTAAATCTAGTTCAAAAGGCACTATACTTTAAAATCACTTAAAATACACTCCCAAAAGAGGTTACTTTTTGGTGTTCTGTTTATTGGGCTGCTACGACCACTCCTACTACTGTCCCTGCTATTATTATTGCTATACTACTACTATTTATTGTAACAAATTATTACTAATAATAACCTTACCAATGCGTTATCCCTCCGCCGTTGGAGAAGGCTTTGGTTGCAATGTGAGTTCCCTTATTATTTTTGAAGGCACTTTGGATGTAAATAGAAAAATAAATGCAAATTTGATTATATTCACTTAATATGCTAAACGAACCAAATTGACATCCATTTCAAAGAAACGATTGTGCTATGGTGAATGTGGAAATTATTTTGTCCGTTTCTATGTGCAGAAGGCCATAATTCGCCGACACATGACTTGGTGGGAAAAATATTGATGGTTCTACTAGCTAGTCTGCGCACAGCAAGCCCTTAGTCATATCAAGAAGTAACCTCTTGTCTCTCGGAAAATCTTCGGTAGAGAGAAACGTAAGATAATGACTTGACCACTCTGGAGAATGGATGAAAAATGCAATTTATGTTGATTCATTCGCACCATTGCACGGTGACTTCACTTAGCTCACATTATACTTTGTACATCGACAGTGACGTCAGAGTGCAATGGTGCGAAAGGATCAACTGGAAGTTGCACGGCTGGAGAATGATGCCGTTCATTGGTACTTTTAGCGCATGGCATGTGATCAAGAATTGACCAATGATGTTGCAAGAATCTAAGTAGGCGTTGTATAATACATAAAACCTGTCGGTCAAAAAACTGAAGGCCACGCTTGTAAGTAATTCAACGTCAATTTCGTATCTTGCATAAGATTATGACCATTATAAACACTACAGCGTACAGTATACAGTTTACTACTTAATCAATATTTTCCAATCATGCCAATAAGGCAGATGGGATATATAATCTGCGCATGGGTAGATGAAGATCATTTCTACAAAACTATAGAAATCCACCGAGACAAAAAAAAATTGAAGGCCAAGCTTGTATTAGGAATCAACGTCAATTTCGTATCAAATATAAGGTTATTAACATTATAAACCGTAGAGCGTAAGTGTACAGTTCACTACTTAATCAACATGTTCCAATCATGCCAATAAGACAGGTGGGATATATAATCTGCGCATGGGTAAATGAAGATTATTTCTACAAAACTATAGAAATCCACCGAGACAAATACTGTATGATCTTAAGTAGACAAATAGATAAAACTATTTAATCATGATTTATTCAAGCAAAGAAGATGTATCCTTTGATACACAGATGTTATTCAAGAGGGCACCTCCATCACAATTTTGTTGTGATTAAAAAAGGCACAAAATATGAATGTTACATGTTTAACATATATTTGTTTATTTGAGGGCTCATTTATATTGCTTCCGGGCAGACACTTTTGCCATGATATCATAGGGACAGAACATTATTCAAGATTAATTGGATCACTAACCGTATTTTTTGAGAGATTTCGTACACGACATTATGATCATGAAACTCTTGGTATTGGAAAAAGAAAGCTGAAACACGATCTGAATTATTATAAACTGGTCAGAACAAATGAATAAAGCTAGCTTGTATACTTACAGTGTACCTATCGTGAAATGTGCAAAGGCAAGGGAATCAATTTGGACTATCGAATTCCCGGAAAGGTCCAGGTTCCTAAACAATATAATCAGCGGGGAAAAAACACATATATTTCATTTCGTATGCATTTATTTACTTCCACGTCGATATAAAAACAGCATCATGAAAAAACTTCAAAATACAAACATGTATAATGACGTGTCAGAAGCGGGAGGATCATGAAAAACATTAAAACTTAAATAAAACTTGATATCAATAACAAGTTACAAGCTACTGAAATCTTGGCATCTGATTGGCTGAGCGCAAATTTGTCATAGAAATTTAGCATTTGTTATAGATAACAAGTCTTATGAAACGGGCCCCTGATCAGATCAATACTGAACTTATGCACTTGCTGCTCTAGCGTACTGTTTATTGTATTGCGCTATATCTTGCTAAACCTTTAAACGGTGCGTAACCCAATAACTAATTTCCACTTCGCAGAGAGAGGACTTGATTTGAGGACCAGCAGCGCAGATCAGGAAGCCGTGAGTTACGGGACCAGGGGGGTGCTTCACAAAGATTCTAAGTCGAACTTAATTCTAAGTTGGACTTAAATATTATGGAGAGCCATTTGTAGCCTTATTTTGAAATATATTCAATAGCAAAAATTCAAGTCTTTTAGACTTTTCATAAATTCCACATCAAGAAAATGAAATCTCCTGTTAAAATAGAAAATATGAATGATTTGAATCAACATTTTATGCCTTTTGAAAAAAACTTTTATAAAATATTTTTAAGGATGATAATGGCTGTCCATAATTGTTAAGTCCAACTTAAAGATAAATTGAACTTAAGATCTTTTTGAAACACCCTCCATGTTGCTAAAGCTGGCCTGGAGGTTATTTCAGTAGCCCTTCTAGTCCTGAGAAACTTTTCATAATATATAAACCGCAAAGTGTTGATTCCATTTACTTTTCTGGCTTTAAATCTCCCCCCACCCCCCCGATGGAGAACAAGGCCTTCTCCAAAACATATTATAAACATCCTGAGAAACTTCTCTTTATTTCTAAACCGTGAAATCTAGCAATTTTACTTTCACTATGAACATGACTGACACAGAATGCAGACAAAATATACAGTTTCTCAGGTAGACAAAGGAACATCCCTTTACTGCTATTATGTAAAAATGTGTAGAACAGGTGTGACATGCATATTCACTTTTTACATAATAGCAGTGAAGGGATGTTCCTTTATCTACCTGAGGAACTGTATATTTTGTCCGCTTTCTTTGTCCGTCATATTCACAGTGTTTAATGGAACTGTGCGTGTGTGTCATGCTTAAATGTGCACGTGTTAAAAACAAACGAACCACATTATTTATGAAATTCACATGAATTAATGTAATTAATTTTGTGTACTAAGAGATCGTAGGGAAATTCGTGGCTGTAAACGGTTGTCTCTTGACATCTTGCTGAATCCATTATTTCATGGTTGACTAAAAACTGTAGTATTGAGTTTGTAACACTTCAGTCTTGGATATGATTTCCTTTAACTTGTGCCTTTTGTGTATTCCATCTAGCGTTGTAATTGATGTATTCATATGTATTGTTCGACAGTATGGAGATCACACTTTGAAGAAATGCATTTTATGCCAACTTAGTAATCTTATTTGCCAATTTTCGGCGCCTGTATTTTCTTCAGGAAGGACATTGACCACATAAGGAGTAAAATACTAACCCAATCGTTGCTCCTTCAAATGCTCCTTTCTCGATTCGACTTATACCATTGCCAGTAAGAATCCTAGAAAATATTGAGGGTTATAAAAACAATCATATCTTATCTTGTATATTGTATATGATTATGTCTCTCGTAAACTTTTTAATATAATCAGGGAACTCTACAACAAGGCCAAACGCTGTAGTAGAATTAGCAAAGAGATCACTTAATGGTTACAAAGAACAATAGGAGTGCGTCAGGGATGTCTCTTATCACCTGACATATTCAACCTCTTCTTAGAGAACATCTTAACTGAAACCTTCAATGACTGCATAGATCTTGGCATTAATGTCGATGGGTACAAATTAGAGGACCTCCATTTTGCTGATGACATCGCCCTCATTGCAGATTCTAAGATTGATCTTCGAACCCTTAGTTGAGCGAGTCCATAAGGCTAGCAAAAAATACGTAATGAAAATCAGCATAACAAAAACGAAAACAATGGTTTTCTCCCATGAAGATCACCTACTTATAGACATCATTCTGTAAGACAAACACCTCGAGCAGGACTGGTGTACCGATTCAAATAGGAGTGACACAAACACCCTTAAATGACTCTACACGTGAAATTAAAAACATGCTGATGCTAGCATCTGTTGCTCTAGGTAAGCTGCAGAAGGTCTGGAATAAAGTTTGGAAGAACTCATGGCCAGAATCTCCAATTGCTATTTTCCACTGAAGTGAATCTTCGCCCGTATCACTGAAGCCCAACTGACCTGGGTAGGTCATGTTTCCAGAATGACCAGCGTACGCTTCGCTTAACTGCCTACTGAATTCTCGCATTGCCCATAGGTTTAATACAGAAACAACCAGGTTCCAGTAGCCAACGGGTTTACGCTTACTCATGGAGACTGTTGTTGGAACAAATAGGTAAGGAAGACCAAAAAGATGTAAAAGATCTAATGGATTGTCATTAATATCATTATAAACATCCATCTACTTTCAAGAATGAATACAATACATGAGTTCAAATTTTGAAATATCAAAATACATGAAGTTATGCAAAACGTGACCATCCCTTGAACTATTGTATGATATAACCTGATTATAAATACTGTTAATAATGATAATAACAATTTTTTTAAAGATAAGTACTACTACTACTTCTATACTGAAACCTATAATACTAACACCCCAAGTATTATTACTACGACGACTACGAGTTCTACTACCACTCATAATACTACATGTACTACTATTACAAATTATGTTACTTGTACTACAACCACTACATCTATACTTCTACCCCCACTGCACTACTCTACTATTATTACTTCTGTTACAAATATTACTACTACTACTACTACTACTACTACTACTACTACTACTACTACTATTACATATACTAATATTACTACTAATAATAATAATATTTAATTTGTATATACCGCTTAATACAAATGTCTCTAAGCGCTTTACAAATATACTATTACCCCGGTCATTTTATTCAGTGCTTGCCCGCACATACTGTGTGCACAATCTCCACTCCCTGGGGAGCATTCCACTACACACTACCACTACTACACTTCACTAGGCTGCATAATTAGTCATTACACTTCATTATTTCTTTGTTCTGTAGAATTTTGTATTGATTAAGAGCTTGCTCCGCTTTCAACGTTTCAAAGGAATTATTTTTCTTCTAAAATATATTTCCTCCATAGCTTTTATTTATTAGATATGCTTAGAACATAAATATATAAGAAAACAAATATTAAAAAAATGAAAGTAATCCTTAATGAATAAAGGAAACAATAGAAAAAAAAAGATAAATTGAGTCTTGGGTAAAAACCCTTGAAAATTAAAGTAAATATATGAGGCAAGAATGAAAGAAAGAAATACAATATTTAAGCCAATAGACAGTTCGGTAAATCCATACTCACAAATTCGAACCTTTAAAGTTCCGAAACGTGTTAGACTTAATTACGCCAATCATTCTGTTACCCGTGATGTGGCTGAAAATAGAAAGAAAAAAAAATCAGAAAAACTTCGTGTCCAAAAATGAGAAGGAAAAAAAAAAATTCCTTTCAGGTACCGATTTACATCACCTGGGTTTAGTGTGGCAAAGTCAAGTTCAAGTTCAAATAAGGTTTTATTCATGACTTGTCAAAACGTCTAAAGACTAAAAATGCAAGTTTATGTACATCAAACATACAATCATATAAAAAGCATTCAAAAACATATGTACATATATATAAAGATAACATAGCAAATGAGAACAAATATATAACAATAAATGCATTTTTAAATCAAAACATTAAAGTAGTAACAAAAAAACAAAACAAAAACAATATTTAAAAAAAATACAAGAAATGAAATATTGCTAGCAAAAATGAATAAATGTTTCCATCAAAACAAATGTAGATAAATGTATTGCCAAAGGTGCCGCTGCAGACTCGAACCGCAGACCCTGTAATCGACAGTCCGACGACGAAACCACTTGACCACGACCAGGCGCGGATCCAGGATTTCTTAGGGGAGGGGGTCCAACTCTTTTTTTTTTTTGCTCCCGAAAATTTGAAAAACGCGCCGGCCAAAAATTCGCTCAGTGGGGGGGGGGGGGGGGGGGGGGGGGGGGGGGGGGGGGGGGGGGGGGGGGGAGGTAGTGAGCATAATTTTTTTTTTTTGATCCTCAAAAAAATTTCAATTTGCATCCCCCCCCCCCCCCTTGAGCGCCAGGGGGGGGGGGGGGGGCCCAACCCCCAAAAAGGTAAAAATCACGTGATTTTACATGATTTTTTTCTCAAGGGGGGGGGGGGCCCGGGCCCCCAGGGCCCCCCCCCCCCCCCCACTGGATCCGCCACTGACCACGACACCTTAACTCCGTCACTTGTAAGTGAATATGCGTGTACGATGGTTTTGTAATCATTATGTTATGCAATGGCGCTACATTCTATGATGCACCAGAGCGATCTGGTTCCACTGGGTCACAACATGGCGTATATTCTTTAGTTTTGTGCTTGCCCAACAAAGCAGGAGTCGCCATATTGTGTCCAACTCGAACCGGGTTGGCCAAACTCTCCTAATCAATGGCACTGTGATGCACAAGTTGAACTATTCGTTTTCAACCGGACAAACAAACAGTATTCATGAAGCACCTACATCACTTTGGCAGTGATTATCATAAACGGAACAAGATGGGACGTCTTTACGTGTAAAATAATCTGTGGATATTTTCAAGTAGTTTGTGCAAGTTCTATCTCCGAAATGGTTTATTGACGGGATGAATATGTTGTGCACCGCGATGGCTGCGCAAATTAACATTTTGTTTGTCTTGACTAGCTCCATTATAACCCTTATAACTTCTAGCCTGCCGTAAGGCTGCATGCACGCTATCGCCATATTGCTTTGTACATGCGAGAGAGCCATCGCTTGAGTGCCATGTGTGTGCAAGGGCGCATTCGGACTAACTTAATCTTGCTCTAGAAACAGTTTAATAATCTTGAAGCCTTTGGTATACTGTATCTATCTCAGGATAAATACAAAAATGGCACATAGAGATTATTCGTTTGGTAAAACACATAGAAATCAAAAACAAATACTAACCAATGCGATATTTCTGTATCAATAAAGTCCCCAACGGGTAACTCCACTAGCCTATTGTAATATATATATATGGTCCAATAGTAGGAATTTGAGAAGGTTCCGGGTTCAATATAGGTCAGCTCATTGTATCCCATATCTGTGTAGGTTAACGGAACGTCCCGAAAAGTATCCTTTCCCAATCGCGTGATATCACTTCCGAATAGATTCCTGCAAAATTAACGAAATATACAATTGTATGTGTTATACAACATCATGGGTCTAATTACAAACCTTAACTTCTAGCCCCTTCAACCTGGAGACGTTGTCACCAAGAAAAAATGGCATCTACAAAGATTAATCTTAAAGCGAAAATATACAATTTGTTTAGACATTGGTATATACCCCTACATTGTGATTAAAATTATCAGGGAAGATTTCAATATTTGTTTCACTTTATACACCATACACCATACAAGATATCATGCTTTTCAGTTGTGTGAGGTCGCAGTTCGACAAATTACATCTTATAAAGAGGAAATAACCCAATCCTAAAGTGGTTAAAAGCACATTCTCATAACGGAAGACTGAAAAAGACCTTTGACAGGTAACATAAGTATATCATCTATAGATTCCATGCGAGCGTAGCGAGCGAGCTTTCGGGAAAATTGGGAAAATTGCTCTTAGTCGCTTGAAATTAGCTAGGGCGCGTTTAATGATGAGAGGAAAAGGGGACACTTATCAGGAAAGAAAAGGAGAAAAAGGAGCTTGTGCCAAAGTACAAAGAGTAATTATCAGATGTGAAAATGGGGCACCTCTTACACCCTCAAAAAGAGGCACTCACCAGGGATGAAAAAAGTCAGTCATGACAGAGAACAGAAATAAGCATTTGTCGACAGAAAAGGGACCCTTTGTCAGATTTCGGTGCATGTATAAGATATTATCATAAATTGTTAAAAGGGAAATTATCAGAGGTGAAAAGAGGCAATTATTGCACCTGAAAAAGGGGCAACGAACAAATATTAAAAGGGGGCACTTATGAGAATGAAAAAGTGGCACTTGTAATAAAGGAAAATGTGCATTAGTTAAAAGCAAATGGTCACCGATCAGATTTTAAAGGGGCATTTATCGGAGGTGAAGAGGGCATTTATCTCAAGTGAAAATGAGTAACTTCTCGTACCTGAAAAGAATCATTTCCCAGAGAAGGGGCACTTATGAGAAGGGGAAGGGGCTCTTTTTTAATTGGGCACTTATCATTAGGAAAAGGGGCACGTATCTCTCAGATTTAAATAGGACATTTATCAGAGTTGAAGGGGGCATTTATCAAAAGTCAAACGAGGCACTTCTCGTACCTAACTAGGGGCATTTACTAGAGATTAAGAAGGGCACTTATGAGAATGGTAAATGGACACTTAATACAAAGGAAAATGGGAACTTGTCGAAGGAAAAAGGGCACGTGTCCAAATAAAAGGGACACTTATCAAAATTGAAAAGGGGAAGGGGCACTTTTACAAATTAATAGGGGCACTTGTCAAAGTAAAAGGGGCACTATTCCTATGTAAAAAGGGGCACTTCTTAAAAGTCTGCTCTCCCCCCCCCCCCCCCCCCCCGAAGTACAATCTCTTTGAGAGGGAACTATTGTGAAGCTTCGTGACACTCCTCAATCAGAAGCAACTTCCGGTGACATAACTACCCCCTCTCAAGTAGCTATGCCCTGATGTCAATTTGATTATTAGCATGAGGCATCTGTGAAATGTGCCACCCAACACGATGCGCAATGAACCAGGCATCAAACAACCGTTTTTGTTCTTCTTTTGTCTTATTTTTGTTTTATATATTATGTAACAATCGTATTATGTAAATGGAACTTTAATCATATGCAAGCATAATGCTTCCAAGGTTTCCTCCTCCTTACTGTAGATTATTGTAAGCATCATTGTATTTCATGACTTGCATAAAATCTTTTTTTTCTGTTGTTATACCACCTATCTATCGAATATATTTATGTACATAATTTGTTATCTTGTATTTGCGTTACTTTGTAAGTTCTTTCAATATGCAGTTAATGTGGAAATAAAGCCTAAATAAAAATAAAAATTGAACTAAGCCAATGGGGCAGATTGTTTACATGTATTACAGATTATGGTTGTGACATTAGTAACATAATCTTTGAATATGACGGACAAAGAAAGCGGACAAAATATACAGTTCCTCATTCTACCCTCAACATTTGTTGTGGTAGACAAAGGAACATCCCTTCACTGCTATTATGTAAAAATAAGTAGCACAGATGAATATGCATGAAACACCTGTTCTACACATTTTTACATAATAGCATTGAAGGGATGTTCCTTTGTCTACCACAGCAATTGTTGAGGGTAGAATGAGGAACTGTATATTTTGTCCGCTTTTTATTTGTCCGTCATGTTCAAAGTGATACTGGAGCCAACTTACAGTCCTGATAACTTGTAACAGCCGAAGAATGCGCTCGATGGTAAAGATTTGATTCTCATGTACTTGATATTTAGAGTCTTCAAGGATGATAGGTTCTGGAATGCCCCATCATGTGTGAACTGGAAGTTATTCCTGTTTAAATTGCTAAGGAGTAAAAAGAAAAATATATAATAATAGTTACAATGATAACGATAATAACAATATTTATTTGTCCGTGTCAGGCATATTTACATCTGCATATTCTTATGTTAGTTTTTTATCATCATCAGTATCATCACCATCACCTGTTTGTGTTATGTTGTAATCATCCCACCCCCCCCCCTCACCCTCTTAACTCTTATCATTCCACAGGGCTAATCCCCATTGTTCCAAGCCCCAAATCACGGAGCGCCAAGTTTATATTGAGATAATCTGATTAACGCGAAGGTTTATCAATACCGCGTGCAAAACACACAGCACACTACAATGGGCATGAACAATAACTGCTACTACGAAAGTGTGCACGCACGCACATGGCAGCATAGCAATGGTTTGCTCGCATCTACAAAGCACTATAACGATAGCGTGCATGCAGCCTAATGGCAGGCTATGAGTTAACACCGGGCTATCACGCTATCAAGCAATCGCGTACTGTAATGGCCCTTCTGCAGCTTTCTGGATGACTAATTTTGGATATTGTTTAATCAGTTATATTTTGTTTTAAAGCCCTACTGCACTATTTGTAGCTACTCGCTCCCTCTAGAAAACTTCCCCATCGGTGCCTGTTGGTCCCCCATGATCCTCTTTTTCATATGTTAGTGAGAGCTGAGTTAATGAGATAGCCACCTGTTAGTGACCTTACAGGGAGTTATATTCCCCTGGCCAAACTAGTGCAGACGGACTTCAATGTCATCATGTATTATTATTATTTAATTATATACACATTGGAGAAAACTTGTTAAATTTTGTATACGTTGAATTGCCGACATGTAATTTGATTTGTATGCTGCAGAAGAAATTCAATTCAATTCAATTCAAAATGCACAAATAGTAATAAAAATTATTATAATATTAAGAATGATAGTGATAATGGTTATGGAAATAATAATAATTATAGTGATAATATATATTAATTTTATATGAGGCTAACTAAATGAAACAGCATGTTACACAATTTATGAAATA